>NC_084802.1:41796606-42396606 GCF_963169125.1 Humulus lupulus
TTTACGACTTCTGTCCCCTTTAAAGAAGATACTAATCGTAGGGAAAATGGAATTTCCACAACGACTGCAAATCCCTCTGATATCATTTGAGAATAAAAATTCTTGTTGTACCCAAAAATTGGATTTTGGTTCGAATCATTAGCGGAAATAATCAAATGATTCTGTTGATACATTCGAGAAATTAAACATTTTACAATTAGTAAACTAGATTTATTGTCATAACCTACATTTTCCAACAAATTTGATCTATTTCTATTTAAACCATGATCATGAACAAATTTATAAATATACTCCCGAAAGATAAGTGGGTATAGGAGGTCATGTTGCCAAGATCTATCTAGTTCTAAATATCCTTGAAATTCTGCCATTTAAAATTCGATTTGAACTGAAAATAGGATAGGGGATTTATTGGGTTATCAAATGATACATAGTACAATACAGTCCAAACAAGGTATTATAATAAGAAAAAATATATACCTCGGAAAAAAAGGTAAGACTCATCAAGGGACTCTCTATCCTCTCTTTTTTCACCTAATCGATTTAGGTTCATTTTAGGATAACAAGATGGTTAGAAATCCTTTATTTTTGCAATCCAATCGCTCTTTTGATTTTGAAAAAAAAAATCTCTCTTTATCAATATACTGCCTTCTTCTACACATTTATCTCCACCACATAATGGAGATAGCTAATAGTTAGGACTCATAAAAAATAGATAATCCACTCATGGGAAAGGCCTTTCCCGCATCAATCACTAATATATTTTTAACGTCTAATTAGATCGGGTAATCGTTCAAAAATTAAGAACAGGAGCTCGTTACTTTTTGTTTCCCTATAATTGGAACCTCTAGTAGGGCTCTATCCATTTATTTACTCGACTCCATTTTCACTTTTGTTTTCATTTCTTTTTTTTATTTGTTCTCATTCAAACAATTTAAAGAAAGTTTGGGGACTATTATGGTAAGAATGAAGGTAAGAATGTAAGAATGAAAGATTCTCAGAATTCTCTATTGATACGACATGCTGCTTTTTACATTCATTCCTTTCAGGATCAGTCGGGGTCTTACAAACTATATCGATGGTATAGATGAATCCGTTGCTTCATACAAATGTGTAAAAAATGCTAGTCGCACTTAAAATCCGAGTACTCTACCATTGAGTTAGCAACCCGAAATAAAATAATTAGAATGTATAGATACAATCGAAATCCTAATAAAGAGATTGAATTACACGATGCAATCAAAACATTTCATTTTTAAAAAGGCAAAACAAAAATCGAAAATTTTATAATCAATTATGCACATAATAAAAATGAACAGATCTAATGAAAATAAAGATATTTGTAGACCAACTCTTGTCTCTTATGTTATCCATTATTCTATTTTAATCATTTTAATCAAAACCAAAAAAACTTCTTGTATTACAGCAAATTCAATCAACCCTTTATTTTTTGTTTTTTGAATGAAATAAAATCTATGGGACGGAGATAAATAGATTCATTTATCCATTGTCCATGATCGGATTATATTTATTTGATAGACTGTTGTCAATATGAATGATGAATTTCAATGTTGAGAAAAGAATCCAATGGAGAAATGGCAACAAAAAAAAGATTTATCTTGGATTGGCACTGGATAGATAATCAACACAGAGACAAAAGAAAAGGGTGTAAACGGACGAATAAATGAAAGAAGAAGTAGAAAAACCTAGGTTTATTCAATTAATATCAATCAATATAAAATAAGTAAAAGATATAAGTCAAAGTAAAAAAGTGAATGCTTTGCTTTTTATTTGTTCATATAATTTCTATGAAAAACACCCATTGATATCACAATAATATCAAAAATGGAAGACAAAATTGTTTATTATCTTGATATTTTTTCTATCTATTCCATCAATAAAACCAAAAAAGATATTTTTATTGTTATAAAAGACGACATTTAAAAAAAAAATTATTCTATATCTCTATCTCTTATTCTATATTTTTCTATATCTCTTCATAGTAGAAATCCTAAATTAAATAGGATATAAATTAAAAATTGAAAAAGAGAAAAAATAAAAATAGCAGAGAAAAAAAATATTCTAATCCAAACTTTATATATTATATATTTGATTAATTGAATTTTGGTTGGTGATTAAGGCAAAGTTCCATAAAAACCCCAGCCTTCTTTGAAATATCATGAACAATTCCTGTAGGCTGAGCGCCTTTTTCAAGGAAATATAGAATAACAGGAACATTTAAATAAGTTTGATTCTTTATCGGATCATAAAACCCCACTTTCCGAAGAGCTCTCCCTTCTCTTCGTGATCGAACATCAATTGCAACGATTTGATAAATGGGTCATTGGGATAGATGTAGATAAAAAATACGCCCCCCGTATACGAAGTTTTCTCCTCGTACGGCTCAAGAAAATTCAAGTTATGTTTATGTAGAGAATTCAAATGTCAAATATATCCAGAAAATCATCAAATCAATTAGACCCAGAATTGTCTTTCTTTATATTTAAATACTTGTTTATTATTCTTTCTCCAACAAAAAAATTATTCGTATTTGTAATTTGAACTCTCATAACTCAAGTTGTATAACTCGCAAAGGAAATCCTTTAAACATTTCATTTCATTTATTGAGCGGTCTCTAATCCTCCTTTTGTCTGTCTCCTTTCGAATCCATTTTAATTCTTCATTTAAATCGAGTTCTAGTTGTTGAGACAATTGAAACGGTATTTCCTTGTTCTGGGATCCTTTATCTTTGCCTTGAATCGTTGGGTTTAGACATTACTTCGGTGATCTTGAATCATTTCAAAATAGCAGCAACATACCATTTTGAGGGATTTCTTTCTATCAAAGAATCATACGAATGGTTGATTCCTGTGTAATACACTTTTGATTTGATCGAAAGAGTTTTACCAATTCTTTACTTTTGAATTTGTAACTTGCTTGAATTGGACTCTTTCAATTTCTCTATCGAAAATTTACTTACAAAGTTGTCCCAATTTATTAATTGATACTAACCTTAGATTATTGCCTCCGAGAAACGAATCAATACGTTCTGCTCGAGCTCCATCATGGATGATATGGTTTACATCACAACCCCCGGTTCTAGTGGAACAGAACAAATGATGTCGAGTCAAGAGCACTTTCATTCCGATATAATAGGAAATGGTGGATGTAAGAATCCACAGCGGATCGTGTCCTTCAAGTCGCACGTTGCTTTCTACCACATCGTTTTAAACGAAGTTTTACCATAACATCCCTTTAGTTTGAAACCAGTATGTAATTACTTCCATTATAGAATCATGAATAATCATTGGTTCGGTTAGTACTTAGTAATCTATACTTTTTTTTTCTTTCTATATGAAATATAGTTTATAAAGAAGTAAGTTTCAGCAAGAATTCAATTTCACTCCAAATACACATATTTAAAACTATTTTATTTTAAATTTAATTTAAATAGTTAAAAAAAAAGAAAAAAAACTTTAAAGAAGAAAATTAGTTATTTTTGAGTCTGCATCGTCAAGTAACTTTAATATAGATAAAACAAAAAATAGAATACTAAATATAAGATATAATATGACTTAAGTATGGTTTAAGTATGTAATAATATCATCACATACACATAATGGGTTGGGTGTGCAGACGAATATGCTCTGGGATGGAAGGATTCGAACCTCCGAATAGCGGGACCAAAACCCGTTGCCTTACCACTTGGCCACGCCCCATTTCTATTTGACACTAATAAAGACTAATAGTAATCTTGATTGTTCGTCAACTCCAGCCTAAATATAAAAAAAATTATTGATAGAATTTTTCTATATGTAGATATTGGATTAAACTGATGAATTTATTGATCATTACATCTAATTCAATTAAGATATTATATGAAAGTATGATTTATTCGATTCACTTTTAATTTGAGAATTGAAGGGGTTTTGATTGGGCAAGTTCAAATCAAAGAAGGTTTTTTGGTATAGCTAATTTAATTTCTTTTTATTCAGCTTGCCTTATATGAATAACTCGCCTTATTAATAACTCAATCAAAATAAATACAATTACCCTCAAGAATAAAATGTTTGTTATGCTTAACATATTTAGTTTGATCTGTATCTGTCTTAATTCTGCCCTTTCTTCAAGTAGTTTTTTCATCGCCAAATTGCCCGAGGCTTACGCTTTTTTAAATCCAATCGTGGATTTTATGCCAGTAATCCCTCTTCTATTTTTTCTATTAGCTTTTGTTTGGCAAGCCGCTGTAAGTTTTCGCTAAGATTTTTAATACTGTGCTAGACAAATTCATCGTTTATTTGAAAACAAAAAAATTATAGATATGATAAGATCAGACTGGTATAGCTGTAATAAATCGGGAACACCCCATTTCACTTCCTTATTCTGGTCTTTTTCCATTGCAAGACCTCTTGAAGTCTTCCACAATGTCTAATTGTGGGTATGAAAGAAAATTTTTGGTAATGAACAAAAACTCCACTTTGTATTAAAAAGTATTTTAAAAAACTTTTTTGAAAATTCTTTTCTATTTCTAGTCTTAATTGGTATCAAAATAAAAATAGAAAAAAGTAGGGTATGCGGTATAAAATACAAATAGAGAATCTATTCTCTTTTTTCCTAAAAAAAGAATCTTGGAGATTGTTTAATGCTTACTCTAAAACTATTTGTTTACACGGTAGTAATATTCTTTGTCTCTCTATTCATCTTTGGATTCCTATCTAATGATCCGGGGCGTAATCCTGGACGTGAAGAATAAAAAATAAAGAGGTTTTTTTTGTTTTTTTTGCTTGATTTTAAAAATTTCTTAGTAGGATTTTAGCTATTTCCCATTTTTAACTATAACTATAGAAAATAAATAAAAAAAGGAACTCGCGAAAAAATCGAAAGGAAATACAAAGTTATTGATGAAAACGGAAAGAGAGGGATTCGAACCCTCGGTACGAAAAATTCATACAACGGATTAGCAATCCGACGCTTTAGTCCACTCAGCCATCTCTCCCCCAATTGAAAAAAATATATATACATAATAAGAAGGGTTTTTTTAAAGCCTTATTTTTTTTTGGCTTATGGAACATAGTAATTATTCTTTTTTTTTTTCAATATAGAAATATAACTATATAAAAAACAATAATATAAAAATAAGAATTAAGAAATAAAATACAAAAAAATACCTCTTTTCTTTGATTTTTTCCAAAGAAACCTTATTCTTTCCACGGCTTGGCCTGGTCAATACCTAGCTGGGCCGGGCCTCTTTTATTCCAACAAAAACAAATCAAATTTTAATTATTTATTAAAAATTAAATTTGAAAACACAAATGCTTATTATTATATTAAATATTAAAACAATCATAAGAAAGACTGTTTTGATTCCTTTGATATATAATCAAAATGTCATTTATTAGTTTTATTTTTTGTTTTTAAACACTATTTTGAGTTGCTTTGATTTACTTTATAATACATCGACACCTTTTTTATTATATTGTTTTGATTATATTTCTTTTTTTTTTATTAAAATTTTTATAATAATAAAAAATTAAGAAAAAATAAAGAACCATAAATTCTTGAACAATGCATTTTTATGTTACGGCTTAAATAGTTTTGTCAAGTCATATCCATATCCGTCAAAAACCGCTAGCAAAAGACTTGGTTTTTAGTTATTTAAATGAGTCTGCGTTTCCTAATCTCATTAAGTCCTCTCGGTACCGCTCTAATTTTCATGATTCTTTTTTGATCCTATCTTTTGATTACGCCTGAGTTGCTTGTTCGACAAAAAGTCCCTTTATATACAATAATGGGATTGTAGCGGGTATAGTTTAGTGGTAAAAGTGTGATTCGTTCTATTAACCCCTTATATAGTTAAGGGGTCCCTCGGTTTGATGAATATTCCATTCCGATCAAAAACTTTATCTCGTAAAAAGGATTTAACCCTTTTCCTCTCAATGAAAAATTCGAGGAAAAATATACATTCTCGTGATTTGTATCCAAGAGTCAATTACAAATTGAAAAATTGGATTGTGGAATTACGAAACATAATTTTAAAAAATTGGATCAATACTTCCAATTGAATGAGTATGAGTAAGGAATCCATGGATAAAGATAGAAAGTTTATTTCTAACCGTAACTAAATCTTCCATTTTTTTTGTTATAGGGAAAATTGAAGCAAAATAGCTATTAAACAATGACTTTGGTTTACTAGAGACATCGACTAATTTTTTAGCTCGGTAGAAACAAAACGCTTTCCTAAGGATTCTTTAAAATAGAAATAGAGAACGAAGTAACTAGAAAAAGTGTTAGAATCCCCTTCTTTTCTATAAGGATCATCTAGAAAGCAGGTCGTTTTGAATGCATTCATACAGAAAAGCTGACATAGATGTTATAGGTTGAATTTTTTTAATTTAATTCATATCTTACATTCGGAAATTTATCCATATTCCATAAAGGAGCCGAATGAAATCAAAGTTTCACGTTCGGTTTTGAATTAGAGACGTTAAAGTAAAACTGATGAATCAACGTCGACTATAACCCCTAGCCTTCCAAGCTAACGATGCGGGTTCGATTCCCGCAACCCGCTTGTGCTTACTTGATTTCTTATCTCTATTCAATATTCCTAACAATCTCTCTATTTTTATATTAGAAAATTCTTTCTATTTTAAAACTAAATATTAAATATAAATTCAATTGAAATAATATTGAATTTTTTCATTTGAATAAAAATTTTCAAATTAAAGTATAATAAATACTATTATTCGAAAATTTAGAAAATAATCTTATTTAATAATTCGAATATAATTAATGTAATCCATTTGCATTATTAAAATGCAAATTGAATACCCAACTCCCGGCCCTGTCCTATATTCGTTTTTTACGAATATTAAAAATAAAAAAGAAAATTGAAATGAAAAGCGTCCATTGTCTAATGGATAGGACAGAGGTCTTCTAAACCTTTAGTATAGGTTCAAATCCTATTGGACGCAATTTATTTCCATATGTATTTTCTATTTGATATTTCTATATCAAGAAAGATGTTTTGAATGGCTTAAATAAAAGATCCGTTCTTATATACACTTCTTACTTAATATATACAGATTTACGGATTTAAAAAGATCAATTTATTTAGACTTGTTCTTGAAGGATAAAATGCTCCATCTGTTCTTGAATAGCTTGTTTCAAAATGGCTTCTGCTTCTTCAGTAAATGTCTTGGTAGAAGATATGATTTCTTGGAATTGAGGTTTATTCGTTTTTAAATAATTCCGTAACTCAAGCAGAAATTTCCTTACCTGTCCAATTTCTAATGAATCAAGATAACCATTCGTTCTGGTATAAATAGTGATTATCTGTTCTTCCACCGCAAGGGGGGCCGATTGAGATTGTTTGAGTAATTCACGTAATCGTTGACCTCTTGCCAATTGATTCTGAGTAGCTTTATCGAGATCAGAGGCAAATTGTGCAAAGGCTTCTAATTCTGCGAATTGTGCCAATTCTAATTTTAATTTGCCGGCTACCTGTTTCATGGCTTTAATTTGAGCCGCGGATCCTACTCTGGAAACTGAAATGCCTACATTAATAGCAGGGCGGATTCCAGAATTGAACAGATCAGTAGATAAGAATATTTGTCCATCTGTAATTGAAATTACATTAGTAGGAATATAAGCTGAAACATCTCCCGATTGGGTCTCAACTATTGGTAAAGCAGTCATACTTCCTTCGCCTAAACTAGAACTTGATTTAGCAGCTCTTTCCAAAAGGCGTGAATGCAAATAAAAAACATCTCCGGGATAAGCTTCGCGGCCCGGTGGTCTTCGTAATAAAAGAGACATTTGGCGATAAGCCTGTGCTTTTTTGGAGGGGTCGTCATAAATGATTGAAGTGTGTTGTTCACGGTACATAAAATATTCAGCAAGAGCTGCTCCTGTGTAAGGAGCGAGGTATTGTAATGTGGCCGGAGAATTCGCCGTTTCAGCTACCACAATAGTGTATTCCATAGCTCCCCTTTCCTATAAAGCAGTCACCACATGAGCCACAGAAGATGCTTTTTGACCAATAGCTACATAAACACATATTACATTTTGCCCTTGTTGATTGAGAATCGTATCTGTAGCTACTGCTATTTTCCCATTCTGTCTGTCCCCAATAATTAATTCTCGCTGACCACGTCCTATAGGTATCATAGAATCAATAGCAATAAGTCTTGTTTGAAGAGGCTCATATACGGAACGTCTCGAAATAATACCCGGAGCAGGAGATTCAATTAAACGAGATTCAGAAGCTGAAATTTCACCTCGACCATCAATAGGTTTAGCCAGGGCATTTATAACACGACCCAAAAAAGCCTCACTTGCCGGTATCTGAGCAATTCGTCCTGTTGCTTTTACAGAACTCCCTTCTTGTATCAGCAAACCGTCACCCATTAATACAACACCGACATTATTTGATTCCAAATTCAGAGCAATGCCTATGGTACCCTCTTCAAATTCTACTAATTCACCTGCCATTACTTCATCAAGACCATAAATACGAGCAATGCCATCGCCTACTTGAAGTACGGTACCGATATTTAAAATCTTTACTTCTCTATTATATTGTTCAATACGTTCACGGATAATATTACTAATTTCATCGGCTCGAATGGTTACCATGAATATTTCTTAATTCTTTTTTTTCTTTCAAACAAAAAAAAAATAATCCTTGCAGTAGAAGGACTAATCCGTTATTTCTTTCTTCATTCCAAACATGTCAATATTAGTACTGATGGTACGTAAATGTATCTCGTTGTTCAAACAACTATTCAGAGTTCCTAGAGCTCCTTGTAAGGCTTGTTGGAAAACCTGTTGTCGAACTTGGTTAATCGCTCTTTGTTGTTCAAAATGAATGGTTTCATTTTTGTAATTTTTTAATTCTTCCAAAGTCTTAGAAGTTGAATTAATCAAATTCCATTTTTCTCGTTCTATCTCAGAATATCCATTCACTCGAAACAGATCCGCTTCCTTTTCTACTTTTAGTAAGCGGGCCCGGGCTTTTTCCAGTTGTTCTAGGGCCCTCCCGTGTAGTTCTTCTGAATTTCGAATAGTCTTCAAGATCTTCTGTTTTCGATTATCTAATAAATCACTTAATGAAAGTAGATTATCTTTCCATTCATTTTAAAACTTCCACGATCCCTTCCTGAACCAAACATGAATCTTTCGATTCATTTGGCTCTCACGCTCAATTACTTCTGATACTTATCAGAATTCCCAAAATATTTTTTTAATGTAATGAGCCTGTCCTCTCTTCTCTAGTCATATTCGAATATAAAAATATTGAAACTGCTCACTAATCCAAGAAAAAAATATTCGGAGGACTCTTCTGACCAAACAAATAATTGTCAGCAAAGTTGTTTCTTTTTTTTCCTCAAATCCAAAGAATTCCTCTTACTTTATACATAGGTCATCCACTTAGCATTGGATAAAAAAAGGGGGGATTGAAATACACATTTTTTTTTCATTTTTTCAATCAAATAAAAGGTTTAAATCCGTTTTTTATCGACATGAGTGTTTTATATCGAAAAAAATCCCAACTCTTCGTTTTGAAACCATTTCTGGATTAACATGGTAGTAGAAAGAGTACCATGCTTGTATCAGGACTTCAAACAGTTTAGCTTTAACCCTGTTAATGGTCCCACATTATTGGTTGATAGAGAATCAAAGAAGATTTACCAATGAATCACGAAATGCTATAGTTCTTAAATATGATTTCTTAATTTATTTAGAAGTAATTCGTGGAATCATGCACCCTTTCTTTCCTACTTAATACCAAAAAATAAAGTGCAGTTGGTTGGATCCAACCTATTCTTGAAATAAACAACTCGCACACACTCCCTTTCCAAAAAAAATCAATACGCCAAGCACTACACTTAGATTTATTGGATTTGTTGCTAAAATATCGGTATTAAACCCGAAACTTCCGGCGGATGGCCAATAACCCAAGGAAAGGAAAGGATCGGTTATATTTTTCATATGGTCTCCTCTTTCTTATAGATAGAATTATTATTAGATAGAATAATTATCTCTTTTTTTTTTATTTATTCTATTATTTTTATTTTTTAAAATACCACTAAATAAAGAAATAATAAATAGTATAGATTTTTCTTTGTAAGATTAAACAAAAGGATTCGCAAATAAAACTGCTAATGCCACAACCAGTCCATAAATTGTTAAAGCTTCCATAAAAGCCAGACTAAGCAATAAAGTACCTCGTATTTTTCCCTCTGCCTCTGGTTGTCTCGCAATCCCTTCCACAGCTTGTCCCGCTGCAGTACCTTGACCAACTCCAGGTCCAATAGAAGCAAGCCCTACGGCCAATCCAGCAGCAATAACGGAAGCGGCAGAAATCAATGGATTCATGATAAGTTCCTCGCACCAAAACAAAAAAATAAAGAAATAGTTAATGATACAATCAACCAATGAATTATGACTTACTTAATTCCATCGCTCAAATTTATTCAGTTTAAAGTAACTAAAAACCCTTAATTGAAATTAAATAAAATAAGAATATTCGTGAATTATCAGAACTACTTCGATATCTCTTTTTTTTTTAGTTCCTATCCACGTAATTTTGTGAATCCGTACCACTTTTGTTCTTCCATTTCTTTCTTTTTTTCTTTTCTTCGGAATCATTCTTTGAATTCTTTGTTCTTTAATTCGTGATTTAACTTCATTCAATATTTAACTCAAAATTACAGACGAAAGAGAAAGACTTTCGTCGGAATTCCTAGACAACACTATTGGAATTCCTAGACAACACTAGTAGTACAAATTAGATATATTTTTAGTTCATATATACCTAGTTAATATCTAATATCACATATACATGTCTTTCCCCTATAACGTAAACCAACTATTCGTATCTTAGATTCATTCAAATTCTATTCTAGAATAATTCTTTGAAACATCCACAAAAATTGTCTTATAGCGAGTAGATTACATACACCTAGTTCGATCCCCCCCTCCTTTCCTAATAAATCCCCTTTTGTTTCTTTTTGTTATAAATTTCCTTTTTTGTAAACCCCTATCTTCCCTAAGCCTAAGTGGATTCCCTTGCGAAGCGTATACATTGTGTCAGGCTAAGCTAAAAAAAGACTATGGCGAAAACTAATCAATGATGACCTTCCATGGATTCTCCTATATAAGCCGCAGCTAAAGTTGCAAAAATAAGAGCTTGAATACCACTTGTAAATAATCCAAGGAACATGACAGGTATAGGAATCACTAAAGGTACTAAAGAAACAAGAACAACAACTACTAATTCATCAGCTAATATATTTCTGAAAAGTCGAAAACTAAGCGATAAGGGTTTTGTGAAATCTTCTAAGATGTTAATGAGTAAAAGGATTGGAGTTGGTTGAATGTATTTACCAAAATACCCCAATCCTTTTTTGCTAAGGCCTGCATAGAAATATGCTACTGACGTGAGTAAAGCTAAAGCAACGGTAGTATTTATATCATTTGTAGGTGCGGCTAACTCACCATGAGGTAACTGTATGATTTTCCAAGGTAAAAGAGCCCCTGACCAATTCGAAACAAAAATAAATAAAAATAGAGTTCCAATAAATGGAACCCATGGACCATATTCTTCTCCAATCTGAGTTTTGCTCACGTCTCGAATGAATTCAAGAACATATTCAAAAAAATTCTGACCAGCTGTAGGAATGGTTTGTGGATTACGAACAGCTAGAATGGCCGAACCTAATAAGATAGCAATTACAACCCAAGAAGTAATAAGTACTTGGGCATGGACTTGAAAACCTCCTATTTGCCAATAAAAATGCTGGCCTACTTCCACGCCGGATATATCGTATAACACTTTTAGTGTGTTGATGGAACATAATAAAAAATTCATATTACCCTCTGAAAGAAATAGAACTTTAAAAGAAATTATTTTGATTCACCCAGCTCTTTTTCGACTCGCCCACAAGAATCGTCTATTTTGAATATCAACTAATCACATCAAAGCCTCAGTTATTTTTATCTCTTTTGTGCGATTCAGGAATAGTAATCGGTTCAATAAATCTATATTCTATGGAGTTCCCAAAATAATTTCCTTATCTTATTATTAATCAAGAATTTCGTATATAGCTAGAATGACCCTCACAAATCGCAAATACTAATTTGTTAAGAATTAATCGGATTGAAGCTATAGCGTCATCATTCGCTGGAATCGAAATATCTACTAAATCCGAGTCACAATTTGTATCGATTAAACAAATCGTTGGAATTCCCAAAGTGATACATTCTCGAAGAGCCGTATATTCTTCTTGCTGATCAACAATTATTACAATATCAGGTAACCCCGTCATATATTTAATCCCGCCCAAATATGTTTGCAAGTGAGATAGTTGTCTCTTCAACACAACCGCATCTCTTTTCAGAAGACGGTTGAGTCTGCCCGTCTTTTGTTCCGTTCTCAAGTCTCTGAACTTATGAAGTCTCGTTTCTGTAGTATACCAATTCGTTAACATACCACCAAGCCATTTTTTATTAACATAATGACACCGAGCCTTTCTTGCTGCCCCTGCTACTGAATCAGCTGCTTTATTTTTGGTACCAACAATTAAGAATTGTTTTCCCCTACTTGCTGCATCAAAAACTAAATCACAAGCTTCTGATAAAAACCGAGCTGTTCTAGTAAGATTTATAATATGAATACCTTTACGCTTTGCAGATATATAAGGTGCCATTCTAGGATTCCATTTCTTAGTACCATGACCAAAATGTACTCCAGCTTCCATCATCTCTTCCAAATTGATGTTCCAATATCTTCTTGTCATTTCTCCCCCCACTTCTTCTCTTTTTTTTTTTTCAAAGAAAAAAAAGAGATGAGGTACCCTGAAAATAGAAAAAAATAATAGTTCCCATGGAACCTTTTCTTCTAACAGAAATTGGCCGTTGATACGCGATCCAAGCCGTTCATTTTTTTTTTCAATCTTTCTTTTCTATTCTTTATTATTCTCCTTATTACTATTACCAAATCAAATGACTGCAACCACAAATAGACAAAAAGGATGAGTCTGCTGTTAGGAATCATTAAATCCTAGAAATGATTGTTCTGATGTATCATGTACATTCTTTGAAATACAAAAAGAAAATAATTCTCTGTGGTGGAATAAAATATCTCTCATTTCCCACTCAAATAAATTCTTATTTTGGGGTTCCAAAGGAATGTTATTATGCTTCCTTGAACAGTGCACTAATCCTTTGAATCCGGTACCAACGAATCCGGTACCAACGGGTATCATCCCCCCTAGAACAACATTTTCTTTCAGACCTTTCAACCAATCAATACGACCGCGTAAAGCGGCTTTTGCTAAAGCGCGAGCAGTTTCTTGAAAACTCGCTTCAGATATGAAACTTTGAGTATTTAGAGATGCTTTCGTTATTCCCAATAATATAGCTAGGTAACAAATTGCTTCTTCCAAAGCGCGCCCCGTTCGTTCCGCCCGCAACAATCCAATAAGTTCTCCGGGTAAAAAAACATTAGACATTCCATCTTCTGAAACCACCACTTTTGATGTTATTTGACGGACAATAATTTCTATATGTCTATTATGGATATGCACACCCTGGGATCGATAAACCTTTTGGATCTTATTAACCAAAGAGATACGACTTTGGACTATAGTTAGCTCAGCACCAATCAAGAACCCCCAAGGAATTCCAAGAATTCTTGTTAGAAGTTCGTTCCAACCCTCAACTCTCTTTTCTAGGTTCATTGATATTGAATCAATCGAACGAACTTCTAACACTTGTTCCACTTTTGGAAGACCCTGCGTTATATCCCCAGATCTTGATTTTTCATATATAAATGTAACTAATGTATCTCCTTCGGAAAGTTTTTCTCCATAATGGCCATGAACAGTTGCTCCTGGAGTGGCTAAATAGGGCTTCGCCAATCTTATTACTACAGAGTCAATTTGAACAATTATAACTTGACCCGATTTTAGGTGTGGTCCATGTTTGACTATACATACATTTTCACAAAAAAACCGCCCAAGGCTAATTATTGTGGATTTTTTTTATAATAATTATGATAATAATTATTATCAAAAAACTGCCAATTCAAGTTGAATGGATTCAAACGGGTGTTACTGCAAGGATCGGAATTATAAACTATCCCGTTTTCGTCCATTAAATAATATTGAAGTACTTGAAAAGGCTGTGTGAAATTGTCAAGTTGCAAATATTTAGTTACCGAGATCTGATTATGAGTTTTTAAAAGGTAATAAAAGTTCTCAATTTGAGAGGATGTTCCTAAAGGGCCTAACGAATTCCTAATTGGAATTAGAGGGTCTATTTTAATTGATTCTTTTATCCCATTGGAATATTGTACATCGTTGAATGGACTCATTTGACAACAATTAGATGATGACAAAATTATCAAAGATTGAGATTCCTTACTTCTATTCAACAACGTATGAATAGTTCCTTGATTTTGTCTAAGTGATTGTTGAATCTTTTCCTTGGAATAAATAGAATAAAATGGATTGGTACAATCTGACCTATTTTCATAGATCAATCCTGAACCTAACGGATCATTTCTTTTTCTGATATACCAAATATTGGGTTTCGCTAAGTTGATTCTTAGGAAATCGCGAATCAGACCATTTGTACTTACTTCAACAAAGTAAACGTGGGCTTCTTCGCTAGAAGAACTTTTGTTGTCTTGATCCCAGTTCAACATTAAACAAGTCCGAACTAATTGAATACTAGTTCCAGAAATTCCCAAAATGGGTTTGCCATTTCCATGAAGAATATAATTTACAACTCTAAGTTCTAGATTATCCTTTTCCTGCAACAAATCCTGGGGAAAAAGTGTTTCTAAATTTATACCGTTCCCTATTTCATATATGATTACGGATCGAACCAAAACAAAATATTTTTTCTTGGTAGGTGTGATCCATTGGACATAGATCCAATTTTTCAATTTTTTGGATTCCTTAATTTTTTTTTTTTACCCTTCCCGGTGGTATCAAGATGCCACTGTGGCGAAATATCTTATCCATCTCTACAGGAAACTGGATCTCTCCAGAAAAGATTTTAAGTTCAATCCTTTTTTTTTTCTCCACTCGGACCAATCCGCCTACTCGGCTTCTTGTATTTAAAGTTATTTGTGTATTTATTCCAATAATACTATTGTTTCGTACCATTATGGAAGAAGATTCGGGTAAAATATGCACTTCCTCGGGAATGAAAAAAAATCGATCTATTTTCGTTTGGTATTTTGGCTTAAGTTCTTTGATTCCTACATACTCAATTAAATCCTCTTTTTTGAAGATTGAATGCAAACCTATAGCCCCATATTTAGTAATTTCGGAACTCTTTCTTTTGTATTGAGGATCATCAAAATAAGCAAGAATACTATTTTTACGAAAAATACCATTTATCGGTATTTCAATCGAAATACTGGAACGGAGCATTAGTTCGTTCTCTCGTTCTTGAATCCATTGGATGGAATGATGAATCTATTTCTTCTCCTCTTTGCCAATAAAAATAAATCAGAATTTTTGTGGAGAATAGAAGGGAATATTAGATTACAATGATCCCTATCTATAATTCGATTAAATTCTGAATAATCAGGAATACTGCTTTCTTTTTTACCAGAAAAATCTGAACTAAAGAATTTCCCTTTCCCTTGATCATTATTTACTGTATTTACTGAACGGCTAGAAATATATTTTCCTTCGGCCAAAAGAAAATAAACGTTCGTTTGATCTTGATCTTTATGGATTGAAAAAGGGACTACACTGGATCGGTACGAGCTTCCTGATAATATCCATAAATGACTTGTTTTTGGTAAGAGATGCACATTACTATACGTAAAATCTGGTGCATGATATACATCGGTACTCCAGTGCATTTCTCCCTCAGAGTCAGAATAGATGTGTTTTTGAACCCTCTCTTTAAAATTAAAAGTGGATGTTCTTGCGCGAATCTCAGCAATCACTTGTTCTGATTCTACATATTGATCGTTTTGAACTAAAATCAAACTTTTTGGTGGAATAGTCACGTTATGGCTAATATCTTCACTCTCAATAATTACATCCAAGTCTATAAAACATAGAAAAGCGGGATGCCCATGACGTGTACGTGTGGGATGAGCCAAATCCTCGTTGAAGTTGATTTTTCCATTAGAAGGGGCTCGTACATGTTCGGCAGTACCTCCGGTGAATACTCCACCGGTATGAAAAGTTCTTAATGTTAGTTGAGTGCCCGGTTCCCCAATAGATTGACCCGCAATAATACCTACAGCTTCTCCCAATTCGACGAGGTCGCCATGAGTAGGGCTCCGACCATAACATAATCGGCAGATCCAAGACGTACTCTTACAAGTAAAGGGAGTTCGGATAGAGATGGGTTGTGTTTGAAAAGTTATGAATCGATTGACAAGTCCAATACCAATATCTTGATTTCGAACGGCAATGCACCGTGGTCCTATATATATATCGTCCACTAATACACGGCCAATCAATGTTTGGATAAAAATTCTTTCCGACATCATCCCATTTCGAGGACTCACAGAAATCCCTTGGATGTTGCCACAGTCTGTTCTACGTACAACAATGTGTTGAACTACTTCAACAAGTCTGCGTGTAAGATATCCAGCATTCGATGTTCGTACAGCAGTATCCACAACTCCTTTGCGGGCTCCGTAACAAGAAATGATATATTCTGTTAAAGATAGTCCTTCGCGTAAATTGCTTTGAATAGGTAAATCAATCATTTGTCCTTGTGGATCCGACATTAATCCTCTCATACCTACTAATTGGTGTACTTGAGATGCATTTCCTCTAGCTCCCGAAAAGGACATCATATGAACTGGATTAAAAGGATCAGTCATCCGAAAATTAGGATTCATTTCTTGTCGCAAATATTCACTTGTAGCATACCATATCTCAATAGATTGTCGTAATTTTTTGACCCCATGTACATTTCCATAATGATGGTGTTTTCCAAAATAAAACTTTGTTGTTCAGCATCTTGGACTAGCCATCCCTTAGAAGGTATTGTTAAAAGATCATCAATTCCTACTGAAATAGATGTAGCAGTGGCTTGCCGGAACCCCAGAGTCTTTACTTGATCCAGGATGTGGGATGTATATGCCATTCCGAAGTGATCTATTAATCTACTAATAAGTCGTTTAATGGCAGTTCCATCTATCACTTTATTGTGAAAGACCAGACCGGCCCGTTCTGCCATAAGTACCTCCATATTCTGATGAGTGGGGTTTGACAATGGGTTTGAGTCAATGATTGGAAAACTTCCTTTTCTCGATCTTGATTCGAGTAGAAATTCAGGAATTATGTTCCTTGTTGAACCGGAGGGACTCGAATTCACACTGGATTCAGAGAACTACTTAGCTTGGATACCATATGATTAGGTACCGTATGAGCAGGCCCGGCAAAACCCTTGTATAGCTTCTTCGATTTCGCAATAAAGAGAAATATGACCAACAGTAGTTCGAACATATATACAAAGAATTTCTTTTTTTATACTTCTTACTATTGGTAAATGTCCATAAATCTCATGATAGGTACCCAAAGATTCATAGTGAACTTCGATGGGAGCTTCTCTTGAAGTAATAATGCGTTGATCGAGTCGCCACCGGAGCCACAAAGGACTATCTAAATGGATTCTTTTCTGCCGATAAGCTCCAATTGCAGCGTAGGAATTACCAAAAAAGGGTTCTTTTATATATTTATCGGTATTATCACCAATTCTTTCATTTTGAGAATTTCTGTGATTAGAGGGATTATACCTATTTGCACAAATACCTCGGCGATTACCACTCGTTAATACATAGAGCCCAATAAGCATATCTTGAGTTGGTACGGAAATGGGATCCCCAATAGCTGGAGACAACAGATTTGTATGAGAAAACATAAGTAAACGAGCCTCTGCTTGAGCCTCTAAAGATAAAGGTACATGAACAGCCATTTGATCTCCATCAAAGTCTGCATTGAATCCCCTACAAACTAATGGATGTAAACAAATAGCATGTCCTTCTACTAAAATGGGTTGGAAGGCCTGTATGCCTAATCTATGTAGAGTGGGCGCCCTATTCAGCAATACGGGATGCCCTTGCATAACTTCCTGAAGTATTTCCCATACAACCGGCTCTTTTTCTCGAATTTTGCTCTTAGCAACTCCTATGTTCGAAGCAAAATGTTGTCTAATTAAACCACGAATTACAAATGTCTGGAAAAGTTCTATTGCTATCTCGCGCGGCAATCCACATCGATGTAATGAAAGTGAAGGACCTACAACAATGACAGAACGCCCCGAATAATCAACCCGTTTGCCAAGTAGAGTCTCACGAAATCTTCCCTCTTTGCCTTCAATTACATCCGAAAACGACTTGTAAACCTTATTATGACCGTCTCGCATTGGTTGTCCACGGATTCCATTATCAAGAAGGGTATCCACAGCTTCTTGTACCAATTTCTCCTGACACATTACTAATTCCCCTGGCGTAGATCTACTTGTTGTTAATAAATCGATAAGAGTATTGTTTCGATAGATAACTCTTCTATAGAGTTCATTAATATCCGAACTCATTAGTTTACCACCATCTATTTGAATGATTGGTCTCAACTCGGGAGGAAGAACTGGTAATAGACATAAAACCATCCATTCTGGTTCTATATTTGTTCGAATAAAATGCTTAGCTAATTCTATGCGTCTAACCAAAAAATCCTTTCTTCTGCCAACTTTTCGATCTTCCCATTCATTACCCGTGGGCCCTTCTTCCCCTAATTCTTTCCATTCTGCTAACGAAGAATCTATAATAATCCCCAAATCCAGATCGGCTAATTGTTCTCGGATAGCACCTGCTCCAGTAGAAATTTCTCGATTTCGAAATGCATCGAAGCCGTGAGTAGTAAAAAAAAGGGGGATGCTATATTTCCAGGATTGGATTTCATATTCGAATGAACCTCGTAATCATAAGAAAGTAGGTTTTTTAGCTATGGGCCTAGCAAAAGAAAAATTTGGATAGGATCCTATAGGATCTCCCCCTTTCAAAATCGGACGTGAAAGTTTCCTTTCATCCGGCTCAAGTAGTTACACCAAATAAAGATAAAAAGGGGGGATTTTCACTTTCAAATTCTATAAAACCCCCAATCTACTCCTTACTCAAGTTCCTAAAGAAGATCAAGCAACATTTCATTGATTCATTCTTCTTTATTGATTTTTTTTTTATTTATTGGCTTTTTATTATATTTTCTGAATTATTTTTTTATTGAATTACTAATTCAATAAAAAAAAAGAAATGAAATGTGAAGTTCTTGAGTAGTCTACTTCCCTTCGAATGATGAATCCCCCTCTTTAACTTAAGTAAACTTAATTAAAGTAAAGAAATGCCTTCGAATTCAATTCATAAGGGATTTACTTGTCTATGTATCTTTCCATTCAATCTTTTAGGTCCCTGCTTCGCCTCGACGGTTATGTCACGACGTCCTTAAAGCCTATATGCGATGAATAAACTCCGACAACCATGACATATTTGCTTATTTGGATAGAAACAGAATTTCATTTCTTTCTAAACGAAAAGGAATGATTAATTACACATAACATAAAGAAATAAGTCTTTTTTTTCACGAGGTATAACTATAAAATCGATTTATTTGTTACTTAAATTGACCATAGACCAATTTCCCTTTTTACTTGGGAGTATTGAACACACCTATAATTCTGAGTTTCATGTTACTTTTACCAAGAGACATGTCAAATATGGGACATCCTAATTCGATCATGGAGTAGCATATCTTCAAACTAGTTATGCATTTCATGTACCTAAGTAACCACTTAATAGCCTGCCAATTTTCAAGACTTGGCTTGCTCATAAATTGGCTTACTAGACCAATTCCATAGGCTAAGTCTGGTCTAGTTGAAATCATTGAGTACATTATGCTTCCAACCGCATTAGAATATGGAATTCTTTCCATCTTCTTCTCTTCACAAGATCCTTCCTCATCTGTTATAGATTTCAGTTTGAAATGTGCTCCAATTGGTGTGTTGACTGATCTTGCCTCCTTTTGACCAAATAATTCCACAATCTTGTTTACATACCCCTTCTGAGATAGAGTCAAAATACCCTTGCTTCTGTCCCAAGCTATTTCCATTCCTATAATCCTTGTAGCTGGACCAAGTGACTTAAATCGAATTCTTGACTTAGCAACCTTTTTAACTTCAACATCTCAGATTTATGTTTGCAAGCTATAAGCATATCATTAACATAAATTAAGAGATAAATGAAGCTCACGTCCTCAAGAATTTTGTAGTAAACACAACTGTCATACTTTGATCTCAGAAATTTCAGTTTGAGCATATATTCATTAAATTTGAAATACCATTGTCTAGGCGACTGTTTCAGACCATAGAGAGGCCTCTTCAGTAGACAAACCTTGTCTTTCATTCCTTGTTGCAGAAACCCTTCTGGTTGTTGCATCAAAATCTCCTCTTCTAGCATACCATGTAAGAATGATGTCTTCACATCAAGCTTCTCCAATTCTAGATCATTTATTGCTGTAATAGACAAGATTACTCAAATTGAAGTGTGCTTTACAACGGATGAGAAGACTTCATGATAATCAATGCCTTCAATCTGTGAGAAACCTTTTGCAACCAACCTTGCTTTGAATCTAGATGGTTTAACTCCAATGATCTCTGGTTTCCTTTTGTATACCCATTTACAATCTACCACCTTCTTGTTCCTGGGTCTATCAACCAATTCCTATGTCTTGTTGTTGAACAGTGATTCCATTTCCTCACTCATGAATCTTTTCCATTTTTCCCATTTTGTACTCTTTCTAGCTTCACTATAACTTGCTGGTTCTTGAAGCTCTAATGCATCTGCAACATTGAATGCAAATGCAGTAAAATCAGCTTGAACAAATCTTGTAGGTGGTCTGATTTCTCTCCTTACTCGGTCTCTAGCCAAAAGATAATCTTGATATTCATTCTCTTCTGTATGCACTTCTGTCTCATCTTCGAAATCAATTGTTTCATCAGCTGTATGCTTAGATTCACTCTCAATAGCTCCACCTTGATTATAAGCCTCCAGTGAATCTTCCAATTCCACCTGTTATTTGTCATTCTGCTCAGCTTGTTTAGAGCTGGTTGATTCTAAAGAGTTTTCGTTAGTTTTATAAAAACAACATTCATTGAAAATGACATCCCTACTTATAACACATTTCTTATCTTCTATTGTCCAAATTTTATAACATTTTACTCCATTTGGATAACCAACAAACACACCCCTATTGGACCTCGGATTTAACTTTCCTTGGTTCACATGAACAAATGCAATACAACCAAAAGGTTTTATATGATGATAGTTAGGTTGTACACCAAACCACATATATTCAGGTACTTTAAAATCTAATGCGGAAGAAGGAGATCTATTTATAATAAAGCATGATCTAGAAGCAACTTCTGCCCAAAAATATTTTGGTAAACTAGAATCACTAAGCATACATCTAACTTTGTTCATAATGGCCCTATTCATATGTTAAGCAAGACCATTTTGTTGTGGTGTATCTGTGCAAGTGTGGTGTCTAAGAATGCCATGTTCCTTACAATATGCATCAAACTCTTTATTACAAAATTCTAAACCATTATCAGTTCTCAGTTTCTTAACCTTTGTCATGGTTTGGTGTTCAACCATTATTTTCCATTTTCTAAATTTTCCAAAAGCTTCATCTTTAGTTTTGAGAAAATAAACCCAAACCTTTCTAGAGTAATCATCAATTATAGACAAGAAGTATTGAGTTTTTCTTAGAGAAAAAGGGACTTGTGGTGAACCCCACAAGTCAGAATGTATGTTATCAAGTATGCTTTTAGTTCTATGAATTGAATTATAAATTTCAATCTGTGAGACTTTCCTATTACACAAGTATCACAAAATTTCAGATCATTAATATCTTTAGAATCTAAAAGACCTTGCTTACCCAACTCAACTAGTCCTTTGTGGCTCATATGTCCCAATCATTTGTGCCACATCTCTGTCTTGTCTATATTTTGTGTAGACATAGTTGTGGATCCTGTGAGAGTGTCTCCTTACAGTATGTACAACCCATGTCTAAGCTCTCCTCTCATGATCACCATTGAGCCTTTTGTCACCTTTAGAACTCCATTTTCAGCTTTGTAGCTATATCCTTTTGAATCTAAAACACCAAGAGACAATAAGTTTCTTTTAAGATCAGGAATAAATCTAACATTATAGAATACATTTATGGAACCATCCTTCATTTTGATTTTGATGCAACCAATTCCTTGTATTATGCAAGAATGGTTACTTCCCATCAAGACTTAACTTGCAGGTTCCAATTTCAGATTGAAGAACCCATCTTTCCTAGGTGACATGTGGAATGTGCATCCGGAATCCATGACCCATTCCTCTTTTGGATCATCTACAGAAACTGTTAACACATTTGCATCTTCGTTGTTGTAACCATCAGAAAAAGTAGCTGCATCACCATTGTCTGAATCTTGTTTCTGACTTTCAGCCTTTCTTTGTGGACAAAATCTTCTGATATGTCCTTCCTTGTTACACTTCCAACGTGTTATTTTATTTCTTGACCTTGATCTTGATCGACCATTACTCTTTCCATTTCTGTTTTGATTGCCTTCTTTCTTTTCAGATCTTCCTCTGACATTTAGACCCTCTGCTTGAGATCTTGACACTTTGGTATTGGTGTTCAAGTCCAGCTCCTTTGAATAGGCAACTCCAATCACCTCTTCCAATGACAGTTTCTTTGCCATATTTAAGTGTATCTCTTAGATTGTCATAGGCTTTTGGCAATGAATTTAACAGAAAAATTGCTTGATCCTCTTCATCGATCTTCACTTCAATAGATTCCAAATCTGAGATTTAGCTTGGTGAATTCATCAATGTTCTCATCGATCGACTTGGCTTCTTCCAGTTTGAAACCATAGAACCTTTGCTCGAGATAAATCTGATTCGGTAACGCCTTGGTCATGTACAGTTGCTCCAACTTATTCCACATTGCATACGTAGTTTTCTCCTTGAAAACCTTTCTTAACACTTGATCTTTTAGACTTAAGATGATCATGTTCTTGTCTTTCTTCAACACCTCTTCTTTTTTATTCCAATTTCCCTGAGATTTATCTCTCTTCTTTCAGAGCTTTTTCATAACCCAAATTCCCTAGATGAACCCTCATCTTTGTGCGCCAAAGACTGAAGTCGTTTTTGCCATCAAATCTCTCCACCTCAAACTTTGAAGTCGACATTCTGAATAGAATTGTTTCTGGCCAGTAAACGAGTTCTTGAATATGTTTGAACTTCGAAGTTGGATCTTTCTCATGAGATTCTTTTCAAAGGCAACAGCGACCTCTCCCAGCTCGGAACTTGGCACTGATACCAGTTGTTGAGGATTGAACCCTGTTAAATGCTCAATCATAGTAAAACAAAACAAAGAACTCACAAGTTCCAGTGTTAAGACAACAAGTTTTGCAGTCAAGACAATGTATCAAACAGTAAGAAAACTAAATGTAATGAACAGAAATGTAAGAGAAAATCAACACCCAAGAATACTTGGTTTGGAATCAACCAAGATGGTTGATCCTACATCCAAGGCGAGGCAGAAAACCTCAGTCAAATCCACTATCAGTAAGAACAGATTACACCCTCAAAGATCACTCAAGTGTACGAACACAATACACTTTCTCTTTCAGCTCACACAAGAATCCTCTCAATTCTCACAAATGAACTCTCTCTCATCTATCTACAATGAATCTAGTGAATACACCACAATCTAACCTAAATCCAATATGAATTTAGGCTATATATAGTAGATGATGAGTGTTGGAGAGCTTTTGAATCTTCTAACTGACTTCAAGTAGTCATAACATATTTGATGGCTGTTGAGACTGTGAGCTGATGAGTTAGTTTCAGCCTAACTAACTACTGCCATGTTGGCAATCCGAGTGATGTAATATGATTGGGACTTTGGATGATGACTCATATTTCACAATGACGTTGATTTTGGCTTGTAAATAGACATTTATGCTAATAATAATGCGTAAAGAAAATGTTGGGGGAGAACTAGAAAAATATTGTCTAGTTGTGAAATCGAGGAAAGCAAAGCGTTTATTGATGACGATCTCATAGAAAATGATATAAGCATGATTGTTTGGCTTCAAATAATGTATAGCAAATTGAGCATTCGATCTGTGCGAAATGCTTTGAGGAATCAGTGGCATGCAAATTGCAAAAGTTTTGGGGACCGGATAATAAAGAACTTTTTCAATGGTGAATCTTTATCAACCACATTTATGTTATGAAAAAAATAATAATATCATAAGCTGATAAATTTTGAATCTTTCAACGGTCTCAACCTTGTTGATTTGTAGTAGTTGCAGCTGGCAATTGTTGGTTTAGGAAATGAGTGCCATTTAGTAAAAGTTTAGAAACAACTTAATAGCCAAAACAATTGCAGGTTCACTTCTCAGTTCAAAGATGAATATAAGATTCATCGTGATCGAACATGCAAGGGAACAGGGCTATGTACTTGAAATGACAAGTAAGATATTCCTTAACTTCCTTTATTATTTCCTTCATAATAGATGGTTTCAGGTATGAGAATTTTCACCACCAGGAAGTGATAATACATGTAGAATTAGTACACCAACTCTTAAACCAATGAGCTTGTATGAATTTGAAAAGATGTCAACTCACTCTACAAAATTATTCTATAATATAGTTATGGACACAAGACTTTCCCAATTGATTGAAATAATAGAAAAAAGAACAAAAAAAATTCATACAATAAATGGTCAGTCTAATATATGGGGGATATCCAAATACTAATCATTTAGAGAACTTTGGTTCATTTATAAGTTTGAGCTGGGAGTGAAATGTAACTTTTGGAGTAAAATTCGTTATAAGGTAGAATCTTAACACTTTCTTTGAATTTTCTTTCAGTTGATAGTAAAGAGGTCGGAAGTATCTAGAGCAAATTCCTGTGTAGTCAATTTTGGATCGTTATATTGGAGAAGATCCATTTGATAAACAAGCCAAAGAAGATGTTAAGCTCAATGTAGCCTCACTTCTTCAAAAATAGGGAAAAGTTCTTTTAAATGTAATGAAACCTGTCGATTACAGAGTAAGGCTTCAATTTTTTAATTTTTTTTTTAATTTTTGTAAGTCTTAGTTATAACTCCTCATGCTTTAATGTTACCTGCGTTAATGTTACCTAATAAGATTAGAGTGTAACCCCGCTTAAAGTTTATTGGCCATTGAATTTATGCTCTTGTTTACTTGGCCTTTTTTAATAATGAGCAAATTGTGGGAAAGAATCCATTTGTAGTAACATGTTGATTAGTGCTCAAAAATGCAAATTCATTAGTTTTAAAATATAAGATAAATTAAGTTTTAATTAATATTTTTATGAATTTATTGTAATATTTGTTTTAATTGAAAATATTAATTTTTAATTTAATTTATATTTAATTTTCAGGAAATAATTTGCATTTGGACAATAATAAAAAGATAGAAGAAAGAAATAGTTAAAATTGACAAAAAGAGAAGAGGAAATGGTATTCTTGAGATTAAAGCCCAACTGAAGGAGAAGCCCAGGCCCATTTTCCTCCCCAGCCCACTGAAGTCGAGCCGAGCCCCCAAGCCGAGTCGAGCCTGCGAGCTGCCTGACGCTGCTAGCTTCTCCTCGCACCACGCGTCCCAGCTCCTCACCTGCCACTTGTCCTCAGCAATTCTCACCAGCCCAGCAGCTTCACTCCGTGTCATTCCCAGCAGCAAACCCAGCAACCTCTCACATCCAAATCCCAACAGACCCAACGCATCGATTCCCCAATCTGCAGGCCCATCCGAAGTTTCCTCCTCCAGTGGCCCAACGCAGCAAACCCATAGGACCCAACTCTCCCAGCCAGCCGCCTACGTGGCACTTCCCCATTGGCTGGGAATGGGTCAAAACCTTCTTGTGTCACAAGCCACTTTCAACCCATGTTTTGTGAGTATTGGGCTTTGCAAAATTGTTATTTTAAGCTTTAAAGCTCATGTTTTTGTGGTATTTTAAAAAAGGAAAAAAATGACCATACACCAAAATAGCTAGGTTAATATTAATAATAAGATTTGATTTTTTAAAATCATATTTTATTATTAATATTTCAGATTTATTTTGTAAACTCCATTTTGTTGTTTAATTTCTTTTTAGTCATTTTCTCCTTTTATAAATATGGACTCCTTCTTCACACTTAGTATGTAATTTTGAGAGTAAAGAAACTATAGAAAAATTTCTGCTCACTTTCTTCTCATATTTTCTTCTTAGAATTTTGTGAGAATCATGACCATAATGGCCTAATCTTCCTAGGAAGGTTATGGATGGTTCCATATGCTAGTGATGTTATTTTGCTATTTTGATTTACTATGTTCTTAATGTAAATAATATTTGAGTTATTTATGTTCTTTTATCTTCATCTCTATTTTGTTATCTTTTTTTACTTATGCTAATAGTATATAGAATTAGTCATGCTCTTTTTATGTGCTTCTAATTAGTAAAAGTAATATTGATATATAATTTTATGTCTAATCTTCTATTGCATTATTGCCCTGAGGTATTTTGTAATTTTTAGATTTTTCATAAGATTAACATTGTGCTTTTATAGTAAAAAACTTTATAACTCAAATGGACTTTTGTTATAAAAGAATATGGACTTTAATGTTAGATTTTCCAAGTAAATGTTGGGATGTGAACTATTTACTTGTGACAAAGCAAGTATATGGATGATTCTTGAAACCTTTCAATTTCTCAAACTCTTGATTACATCTTACCTTTATGTCACCTATCTCATTTTATCATTTTATAAAAAAGACAACATCAAAATCTCAAATCTATTTTCATTTCCATCTTTTTATTTATTTATTGTTACTAATTTTTGTGTTATTTTCTACTAATCTTTTGAGTTTAGGTTACTTGTGGATCGACTGCCCGATTATACAACAACCACCGTTTAGTGGTTGTCACGATTTGGGCGTTAAACACCTGTGTACGTGTTTTTTGCCTTAGAACAAACAATGTACTGTGTTGTTGCCAAACTAGCTTATGGATCTCATAAACAAAATGAATGAACGGGGTTCACCTTCAGAAATAAATCTCTTCTTAATCCAGTGTAACAAGCAAGTAATAATACATGTAATTGGCAATTAAAAAAAAAGTCCAGTTCAAGTTTGCTACAGCCAAAGCTCAAGCATTTACATCTATATTGGCAATCTCTACTCTTTCAGCAACTCCTGAAAAATAAGCAAACAAGCAGACATAGACTTCATATATGAATACAATAAAACATGCCTAGTATGTAGGCAAATCCAATAGCAAATACTGCTTAAAAAATGGTATGATGACTAACCTTTCTCGCAAAACTAAAAAGCCAAAGGAATGTAGATATTGAAAAGCTTCCCCTTATAGGACAACAATAATTGTAAGACTTGTACATTCTCTTTCTGTTTGAAAATGGTCTCAATCTTCTTCATATGCTCATCTATCAATTTCTACACAAAAAATCAATGTAGAAAAATTAGTATTTAACTTAAAAACGTAGAGGAAATGAAATAAATTTAAAAAAGAAATAACAAAAGAAAGAAACCCTCTTTTCTTTGCAACTATACTATAGATACGCCTATAGATAAAATTCTTAAGATACTGTGTAACTAACTTCACAACAAATTAAAATATTAACTTTTTTTTAATCAACTTCATTCAACATAGAAGGGATACATAGGTCTAGGCAACTCTGCATAAACAATTACAAATGCACAGAGAGGAACTTCCTATAACCACACACAATTTAGGCAATTCTTTAAGCCAAATTTATCAAGAGTGTGAGCCACTCTATTAGCAATGTGGGGAATGAAAAATCTTACAGCAGTAATCAATATATTCCAATATGTAGAAATCATTAATAACCATTTCCTAACCAAGAACCCCCAACAACTATTTTGCATATCAGAAATAACAGAGATGCAATCTGAAGTTACAAATATATATAAAAAAAACATTAACTTTATGGAAGTGAAATTTTTTGTAGAATTACTTTCCTTCCTCAGCCTGTTTTGCTACAACTTTTGACAATTCCTAAATTCACAAATCAGCAATGCCATATTAAAAAAAAAGCAACAACAAAAATACTACAACTGAGTTTGTTTAGAAGCATCTTTTGAGTGCTTTATTGATTCTCAACAAAAGTTAAGAGATCTTTAAACAAAAAGGGAATACCTTCCTTCTATCTAATCTTATAACATCGCCATCATTGTTTGGTGTTGTTGACGTAGTTTCAACACCAAGACTCACAAATGCAACAAATCTGAAAAACTCTAATATAAACTAGAACTTTGTTAGACGTAGATTCAACACCAAAACTCACAGATGCAACAAATCTGGAAAAACATAAATACAAACCAGAACTTAATTCACTCAATTAGAGTGCAAAGCGAAATGAAAACAAATAATGGAAAGAACACACCGAAATTATCTTGGTTCAGCAACAATTTATTGTCTACATCCAGCAGAGCTAGTCCACTATAAAGATCAGATTACAAGCCTAATCACAGAGATCTCAACTCTTCTTTGAGCAACTATTTCTTGAGTACAAAACTCAGCCAAGGCTTCTCTTGAACCATACACCTTAACTCTCACACAATACTCCAAGAACTCTCAAACACTCAGAAGAACTCTCTCGTCACGTATACATATCTCTCTCTTTCTCAGCTTTTCTAAAAAATGAATCACTTCCCACAATATGAAATAAAGGACTTATATAGCCACTTGACACCTAGACAGCTAAATATTGTTACAATTAAATAATAGTTGTTATAAACAAAAAAGAAAAAAGTTGTGAGAATTACTCCACAAATCCACCTTAATTCTTGCAACTTGAATCTGAATATTGATGAGTGGACATCCTAGCTCAGTACCCTCTTCATTTCTCTCCAAGTTGGATCAAGTTTAAACAATGCCTAAACTTGTCCAAAGTCAATACTTTAATTCCCAAGGCAGCAGGGTTCTCTTCAGTGGGAACCTTTTCCAATTTGATCACTTGTTGATAAATCTTTTCTCTAATCCAAAACATTTGAATATCAATGTGTTTGGACTTCTCATGATATGAAGGATTTTTGCACAAATGTATTGAAGACTGGCTGTCTGAAAATACAGTAGCTCTTCCCTTCAAAATCTTCAATTCTTGTAACAATCCCTATAGCCAAATCGCTTCCTTGAAGGCCTCGGTAGTTGCCATAAATTCTGACTCTGTAGTGGAGAGTGCAACGACGGGTTGTAGCTGAGATTTCCAACAAATACTATTACCATTCAGTTGGAAAATATAAGAAGTTAAGGACTTTCTATTATCCTTATTAGCTGCATAATCGGCATCAACAAATCCTTCTAGAGTAGCTTATTTTTGCTAACCTGAAAGAATTAACCCACAATCCATTGTACCTTTAATATATCTCAGCAACCATTTGACTACTTCCCAATGTTGAATCCTCAGATTTGACATGTATCTACTTAACACAGTCATAGCATGAGCCATGTCAGGTCTTATGCTAATCATGGCAAACATCATACTTCCTACAGCAATAGCATAAGGTATCTTTGCCATCTTTTCCCTTTCTTCTTCTGTCTTTGGTGATTGATCAGCTGTCAAATTGAAGTGTCCTGCAAATGGTAGCTTTACTGGTTTGGCATCCAACATATTGAAAATCTGTAGCACCTTTCTAAAGTATCCCCTTTGTGACAACACCATCTTCCTCTTCAATCTATCTCTATGTATCTCAATGCCAAGAATCTTCTTTGCCATTCTGAGATCTTTCATCTCAAACTCATTGTGTAATTTTTTCTTCAGCCAACTCACTTTCTCCTTTTCCGTGCTAATCAAGAGCATATCATCTACATATATTAGTAGATAGATAGCTTCAACTTTCTCTAAGTCCTTATAATACAAGCATGCATCAAAGTTGGACTTTGTGAACCAAAGTGAGGTAATAAACATGTCGAATCTCTTATTCTATTGCCGAGGAGATCGCTTCAGCCCATAAAGTGACTTCTTAAGTTGACACACTAGATATTTCTCTAGTTTCTCCACCTTGAATCCCTCAGGTTGTTCCATAAAAAATAGTTTCTTCAAGATTCCCATGTAAAAACAATGTCTTTACATCCATTTGGTCCACCTCAAAATCATGAATGGTAGCTAATGAAAGTAAAATTTTGATTGTTTTAAACTTAGCCACAAGTGAGAATATGTCAGTATAGTCCACTCCTTCCTCTTGAATGAACCCTTTTGCAACAACTCTTGCTTTGTACCTGGCTGATTCCTCACTTGAAATACCTTCTTTAATTTTGAAAATTCATTTGTATGAAACAACCTTCTTCTCTGCTGGCCTTTCCACCAAATCCCATGTTTTGTTCTTCCTAAGAGAATCCATTTCCTCTTGCATGGCTGCTTTCCATTTATTTGACTCCTTGCTCATTAATGCTTCTTTAATAGTTGCTGGTTCTTGAGCATTTTCTGTCATAATAGTTGTGTTCAATGCAAATGCAAACAAATCCACCTCATCCCCAAATCTAGTTACTGGCTTGATCTCTCTCTTGTCTCTATCTTTAACCAATCAGTAATCAGCTAAAGGATGCATATGATTTGATCTTGTAGTGTTTTCAATCTTAGCACTTGAACTTGAACTCCTAGTCTCATCTGTCAAACCATTGGGTTCATCTTTCAAACCACTCGATTCATCTTTTTCATTCTCAGATGCAACAATTCTGGGAAGTTGAACTTCAAATTCAATCATCTCACCATCACTGCCATTTATACATGCATCATGAACAGAATCTCCCTTCACTTTGTTCAAGTGTGGAAAGTTAGTCTCATCAAATACCACATCCCTACTTACAATGACCTTAAAGTGACTGTCTTCTAGAGAGCACAACCTATATCCCTTAGTATCTTCTAGATATCCTAGAAACAAGCATTTGATAGATCTTGACTCCAATTTATCACCTCTTTTATGTGCATAAGCTACACATCCAAAGGATCTAAGGTGTGACAACTTGGTTTCTTATTAGTCCACAATTCCTCAGGTGTTTTCAAATCAGTTTTCATATTAGGACTTCTATTAACAAGATATCATGCAATTGCTAAAGCCTCACCCCAAAATATTTTTGACAAAACAACCCCTAAAAGTAAGCATCTAGCCTTGTTTAAAAGAGTCATATTCATTCTCTCAGCTACACCGTTTTGTTGAGGGGTATGTATAACTATTCTATGTCTTTCTATACCCTATTCTTTCCATAAAAAATTAAATTCATGGTTTATAAACTCTAGACCATTATCTGTTCTTAAAACTTTAACTCTTAGTCCAGTTTGATTTTCAATAAGTAATTTCCATTCTTTAAACTTAGTTATGCATTTAGATTTTTCCTTTAACAAATACACCCAAACCTTACGGCTATAGTCATCTAAAATAGAGAGAAAATACCTCTTTCCACCATGAGTTGAGACACGGCTTGCACCCCATAGATCTGCATGGACACAATCAAGAAATTGTTTTGATTTGTGCTTGCTGAGTTTGAACTTCAATCTATGTTGTTTTCCTCTTATGCAAGTCTCATAAAATTTTAGACTCCCGAGTTTATGTTTCTCCAATAATCCTTGTTTATACAACTCTTGCAATCCTTGTTCACTAATGTGGCCCATTCTCACATGCCACAATTCAGTAAGTTCATCAACTTGCTTTACAACAACAGCTTCTCCTTTCAAGATAGTTTTTCCTGCCTAAAAATATAAATCATTTCTCTTAGTTGCTTTCATAATAATAAGGGAACCTTTACTTACTCTGAGAACTCCATGTTTGGATTTGCACTCAAGCCCTTCATCATCAAATGTTCCAAGTGAGATCAAATTTCTCCTCAAATCTGGAACATGTCTAACATTCTCAAGTATTCTTACTGTTCCATCAAAGTGCTCTATTGCTATTGAGCCAATTCCTTCAACCAAGCATGATTGATTGTTTCCCATCAAAACTCTGCCTTTATGAGCTTTATATTCATTGAACCACTCTCTAATCGGACACATGTGGTAGTACATCCAGAATCCATTATCCAATCATCTGAGTTCCCTTCATTTGAGATTGAATATAATTCCCCATCTAAGTCTTCATTCTCCTTAGCTATAGATGTTGAATCTTGGTTTGAATTCTCCTTCATTTGCTTATTTAATTCCCAACAAAATCTCTTGATGTGTCCAACCTTTCTGCAGTTGAAACATTTCTTTGGTTCACGCCCCCTGGATCTAGCTGGAGACTTCCACCTTGGCCTACGGTGATCTCTTAGCATGCTGAAATCTCTCCCTCTTAGTTCTTTCTTGAACGGTCTTCCTCTTGTTAAAAACACCTCTTCTTTGTTCTTCTCTTTTTCTAGTTGCAACTCAAATTCTTTAGCTTTGATAGCACCAAGAACATCTTCAAGGGATATTGATTCACACCCATACTTCACGGCTGACTTCACCTCTCTATAAGATTCAGGTAAAGCCTGCAACAAAATCACAGCTTGAGATTCCTCATCAATTTTAAAATCAATATTAGACAAGTCAAGTATTATTTGATTAAAAATGTCAATGTTAGCATCAAGGGATAGGGATGGATTCATTTTGAATCCATATAATCGTTCAAGTAAATTGATTTTGTTTGACACAGAAGGTGTCATATACAACTGCTCTAATTTCTCCCAAACACCAAAGGCAGTCTTCTCGGATTGCACTTTTCTGATGACACTGTCTGACAAATGAAGGATGATCATGTAATATGCTAACTCCTGCAATTCTTCAAGTTCATCATCCTTGTCTTTATACTTTTCCTTTAGTTTCTTTTGATCACCAATAACCTTGGAAAGTTTCTGATGAACAAGCAGCCTCTTCAACTTTTCTCTCAACAAACTGAAATCACCACTGCCATCAAACTTCTCCAGTTCAAGATTTGTTGTTGCCATGAGTTCTTGATCAATCTTGGTTGACTCTTGACAAATTTCTTTAAGAATCGGAACCTAGCTTTGATTTGTTGACGTAGTTTCAACACCAAGACTCACAAATGCAACAAATCTGGAAAACTCTAATATAAACCATAACTTTGTTAGACGTAGATTCAACACCAAAACTAACAGATGCAACAAATCTGGAAAAACGTAAATACAAACCAGAACTTAATTCAATCAGATAGAGTGCAGAGCGAAATGAAAACAAATAATGGAAATAACACACTGAAATTATTCTGGTTCAGCAACAATTTGTTGCCTACATCCAGCAGAGCTAGTCCACTATAAAGATCATATTACAAGCCTAATCACAGAGATCTTAACTCTTCTTTGAGCAACTATTTCTTGAGTACAAAACACAGCCAAAGCTTCTCTTGAACCATACACCTTAACTCTCACACTATACTCCAAGAACTCTGAAACACTTAGAAGAACTCTCTCCTCACGTATACAGATCTCTCTCTCTCAGCTTTTCTAAAAAATGAATCACCTCCCACAATATAAAATAAAGGACTAACTTATATAGCCACTTGACACCTAGACAACTAAATATTATTACAACTAAATAATAGTTGTTAGGTTTGTTATAAACAAAAAAGAAAAAAGTTGTGAGAATTACTCCACAGGTGTCATACCAAGATCGGAACTGACTATTGCTTTCTCTATAGCCTTCAAGCTGAAATATAGATGATTACAGATAAAACAGAATAACATATTTTATATATGAAAAGTTTTCTAGCTTTGAGGTGACAATGAGAAAGGCAATTAAGAAAATATCCATGCCGTTCTCTAAGGCAAGCCAGCATATATTGCCAAAAATCGAATTAGAATGATATGCTGATATTGTAAAATTCCAAGCTCTTTTCAAACCCAATAATATATGGAATATATGGATTTGTCATATGGCTGGACCATGAGGGAACTTGTATTAGGAGTACTGATTTGAGCAATGCTCTTCAAAGTAACTCGAGTTCCATAGTACTCTGCCTAGAAAATCAGCCAGTAAAAGATGTTCTTTGTATAACTATCAACAACACAGTTCATGTCTAACAGACTTTTGGGTAATATTGAACTGTCTATCACTTCCAAATAATCAAAGTTATTCTCTAAACAATTAACTTAAAAAAAAAAAAAAAGATGAATTAAAAATCTGGACTACCATAAAATAAACATCCATTAGATTATAATCAAAGAGAGAAAGAAAAACCTGGCTTAGAGAGCGCAATGGAAGAATATACTCGTATTCTGTTCAAGATTTCTTCGATCAGTTAAGCAGCGTACAAAATCCCTCTATCATACCCATTCTATTTCTTTATCAATTTAAGAAATTATCTGTTAACAATAGGCACACCGCAGCAACTATGTGCCCATGAAATTTGGGCCATCTATTACAATATCAACAGTAAATAAAACGGGTGCGGTTGATTCGTACAACCGCACCACCGGACCAAAGAAACAATCTTATATCTCTTCTATATAATAAGTATGTGGATAAGAAAAATTATTCATTTTAACGATTTTTTATTTTTTTAATGTTAATTTTAACAAAATATTCTTATATTTAATAGAATTATTGATTTTAACGATTTTTTATTTTTTTTAATGTAAACTTTAACGGAATATTCTTATATTTAAGATAATATTCGTATATTTAACAGAAGTTTCTAAACACTTAAACTTAAATAAAATAAAATAAATAATTAAAAAAATTAAAATATGATATTTTTTAAATATTTTATAATGATAATTATTTATAAATAATAAATAATTAAATAAATTAAAATATGATATTTTCAGATATTTTACGATAATAATTATTTAAAAATAATAAAATCATACGTTTTATAACTTAAATAAAATTTAATTAAACTTAAACTCACTTGTTAGAATAATATCATATTAAACATATAATATAATCTACTGTAAATTAGCAAAAAAAAAATATTTAAAAAAACTAGCAAGAAACTTAAATTTAAAATCTACGTATAATATTTAATATTACATTAAACATATAATATATAATCTATTGTTGTCACTCCCAAATTCAAAAACTATAACAAACATAAACTTTAACAAAAATAAAAAATTATTTAATTAAAATAGGATATGTATTTCAAAATTTATATGACATTAATATAAATTTAATAAAAATAATTAATAAATTCTATAAATAAAACTAAGCAAACGTGCATATTGCACGTTGCTTGTGTCTAGTTTATATATATATATATATATATCTTTTAAATAAAGTGTGTAGATAATGAAAATTCTTGGTTTTAACGATTTATTTGGTTAACTTTGACGGAATATTCTAAATATTTAATGGAATATTCTTTTAAATTAATTAAAAAATATATTTATTAAATATATTAATATAAATTCAGAATATACCTTTAAAATTAATTAAAAGTATATTTATTAATTATATTAATATAAATTCAAATTCAAATGTTTTAAAATATCATTATTATAATAACATATAATACAAAACTAGATATTTAATAATTATATTTGTTGTCCCTCGATTTGGTTAACGACACCTCATCACTAAAAACGATAGAAATAAAATGAATTGAACTCAATAAGGTAAACAACACCAAGATTTATAGTGGTTCGGCCCCAAAGAATGGTAATGACCTATGTCCACTTCGTGTTCTTATTAATGTAGAACTTCAAAGCCTGGGATCAGGGAACTAGGGTTCACGAGTTTCACAAGGTTGAAGATGAGTACAAGTTTCGTGGATAAAAACACTATCTTTCTCTCTTGATTACAAAATGATTCATCTCCTTAAATAAATCCCACGAGTCTATTTATAGGCTCAATGATGTACATGTGGGCTTATGGGCCGTCATGTACTTGTGTTACAAGCATATTCAAATAATAACATAAATAATATTTACATATAAAGAAAGTCAAATATCCTAGAAATATCTAACTCATAACTGCATTTGAATTCTGGCTTCGGTCCTACGAGTAGATCTGGTCGTATATGTCAACACATCTTCTTTCTTGTGCCCATCGAGAAGCTTAATTTTCCTCTTGATAATCTTATCGTTTTTCGACTAGGTCTTTAGCAATAATCAGTCATGTGCAATCCATGTGCGCTCCAATCGTGCCACATCATCACACAAATATTTTGGGTAAATATTTGACCCCCAAGTTTATTTTAATGCGATCAACATTTAATAAACTTATTCGACTAGAAATCCAGTTGACATGTTGCATCTGTCAGTACTTACTTTTTCGAAAAGGTAAGTCATCATTGCCCTTTCGGCTCCCCAGACACGTTTCAACAGTTATTACGATTTCTTATGTATTAAAAATCGATTCTCATCATTACTTTGCATAAAACTCCGAACAATATAAATATAAGCCCCCTTACTTCTTTTCATTTTTTACCCGAGTCTTCTCTCTCCTCAAGAACACTCGAGAAAACCTCCAATAAACCCAGCAACTTCAGTTCGACCCGAGGCACTCTTTGATCAACTTTGAATACCACCTTCATACTTCTTTCAAAAATTCATGTTTCGAGTAAGTTTTCGAATCTCCTCTTAATTTTACAGTAGATTTCATGTATTTTGCCTCTGATTTACACATTTTCACTACTGGGTTTATACTGTTCTTGAGAAATTTTTGGATAATCAGATTTAGGCAAAAATACATAGGATGACTATACTAGAGTAAGGATTTTAGGCAGTATAATGTACAAGACAATGTTTAGAAGGAGTGTTGAGGTGTATTTGCACTGATTTCAGGTCCAAAATTGAAGTGAAAATTAAATTTTGGATATTTCAGAAAAATTGGGTTTTTCCCGCCTATTTTCGGAGTTGAAATTTTTTTCTGAAAAAACTTTTCAAACTCACCTTGTGATCCATTTGTCCACCCTGCTCGCATGTTTATTGTGTTTTTATCAGGATGCTGGTGGTTGTATAAAATCTTAACTTTTATACACGAGCAGCGTTATCCTTGCTTTTCTTTTTCTCTAATCTATTGGTCGTAGACGCTCACTTCCCCTTTACTCTTCTCAGATATTCATGCATGATCCCTGGGGAGGTAATGTTAGAGAATATATTTTGTAATTGCTCAATGGAAAAGTGGAAAAACCAATATACAACTCTATGCAAAAATTACAATGGACAAGGTAATTGATTAAATAAATATTACAACTCAATGACCAACAATACAAGTAAATGTAGAAAAGAGAGAAAAAAGAGAATTATAAGAACTAAAACTCTAAAACAAAAGATACCAATAAATATGTAAATGGAAATAGAAGAAGAGGATTACAAACTCAATACTATAATAATACAAGTAAATAAGAAGAACAAGAAGAACAAAAGAATGAAGACACAAACAAACTCTCACACAACCAAAGTGTAGAGTAGTGGGGATCACCAACTTGAACAAGGTTCAAGACCTTTGTCCAAAAACTTATTTCCCCCTATTCTCTAAGCACTAAGGCTCTCTAGGAAATAGCTCTCTGGAATTATCAAGCCTTTTGGTGAATTTTTCAGCCAAGTGCTTTGTGGATGAAAATTGGTGTGTCATACAAGTGAGCATTAGGCTCCTATTTATAGAGTTTGAGATACCCTTTGGATTTCAAATTCCACCAACCCCCATGGTTGTTACCAATATTTAATTGGATTAATATGAAATTAAAATTGAGATTTGAGAGTTATTTGGGTTTTTAGAACCGTTCAACACATTTGGAAAAAACTGAAAATTTGGCCTGAAATGCACCTGTGGCCGCGGCCACTGCTCTCTGTCCCCCAGGCCGCAGCCACCATCATTCAGTGGCCGCGGCCACAGCCCATTTTCTGCACTTGAAAATGTGCTGTTTTTCCAAACAGTTCCAAACCCTCCCAAATGATTTTGTAACTCCCAAAACACATTATTGGGGTTAAAATCATATCTCCAATAGCCATATTTCATAATGGCTTTATGAAATCCAATCTCAAATGTGTAACATATAATATACACATTATTGGGTAATATTTGGGAGTTACAAATTTGTAACTCCAAAATATGTCACATTTGGGCACACACATGTGTCCAATTTTGTGACTCTCAATAATATGTTACAAGGTGTGACAAATCACATTTTGTCACATTATTTAATCTAATATTATATTATATGAAATAATATAACATTCCCCCACTAGATTAAATAATCACTTTTTGTAAGACTTATTTAATCAATCAAACATTATATTAAAATATAATATTCCCCCACTTGATTAAATAATCACTCTCTATAGAAACATTTGCATTGGTGCATAAAGTAAAATGTCTTTCGACTTGAATTTTACCTTGGTGTAATTATCACAAAGTTTGTTGAAATTTTGGTTGCCGAAGCATTGAACCACTATCCCTTGATAACAAACCAGTGATAACACACACACATTTGCTATGTTCACTTGATACCTCAATGTCTCGCTTTTGCACCGTTAATGGCCATGTGCACATTCCATTCATAGACTTTTCTTGAGAATGACTCCCAATTCTCATGAGGGGCGGCACCACCCCTAGGTCTATATAGGTAGAATTCTTACAGTATTTTGTTACCCTAAAATACTTGTCTTTTCAAGACTGAGTTCTATTAAAAAAACCTTTCGGTTTTAACCCTCATTTTGGTAACACACTAGTACTCATATCTCAGATGGGACAGGATTTGAGTACTACTATCTATTCACTTGATTGACTTGTTATTACCTATTGAACCTAATACTAGTTTGGTTACTAGTATTAAGATAGGTTACCATCAACCGTAAATCTCTTTAGGGAGTCTAAGTCCCACCCCTTGAAATGTAAAAATGATTTTATTTGAAACATTTCTTTTCTCATGTATGCATACTTAGACACTCTCATTATTTTATTCAAACTTTGTTGCTAGCCATAGTTTGATTAAAATAGTTACCCCTTTAAAATAGTAATTTTGACCATAGTCAACACCCCCACTATTTTATAGTTTAATATCCAAGATAAACATTTGAATATTAATTCTAGAAACCTCTTTGTTTCTAAAATTCTCCTTTATGTTTTAAATTGATTCCTTCTTGAATCAAAATATTACAAACAGTAACATTAGACACCAAGCATGTCTAGATTTATCCATTCTATATATAGCGAATGTGATTTAGAATGTAGAATTCCAAATCACCTATTTGATAGGATGACCAAATTAATCAATTGATTAACAACAAAATAAATTGATTAACATTGGAGCATCACCCCCACATTTCTCACATAGTGATAATAAAATACCACTTTAAAATAGAAATGTCTTTATTTCTAATAAGTCATTTGTCCTCCAAGATAAATCTAGACCTATGATTCTCAAAGTTCATCATGAGTCTTTAAGCTTCATGATAAACACTCAATAGATCAAGATAAAAAACCTCAATGTTTATCTTGATTCATTTACTTGCTAAAGCAAGGCACACTTATTTGAAAGTAACTTTCACTTGGTTGCTTTCTTTTATATATTTCACAAAATAAAATGTGAACACGAGTGTAATGTGAGAATTTCTCAAACAAATAATCACATTATGAAATAATAGGTCTACACACTTACCTATTATTTTAACAAGTTCATTTTGAAACTTTGTTAATGTCTCACACAAATGTCTCATAGCAAAATAAAGAACCATCATAGAATAATACTTTAATTTTATTGATAGCTTTCAAGAGTACAAGCTTTATTACAAAATAACAATTTTCCCAATATGGCACATAAACATGGTAATCATGCTAGGATCTCTTCTTCCTTTTCTATAGCATTTACCTCATTCTCATGTGGGTCCTTTCGGTACCTACACACTCTAGCATAGTGCCCGGGTTTTCCACAAACAAAACAATGACCTCTCACGTCTTTGAATTGTCCATGATCTTTCTTTGGACCTAAAGGGTTCCCACTAACCCTTTTGTTGTTTTTGTTGCCCTTTGAATGTTTGTGTGAAATCGCATTGGCCTTGGAAGTCTCATCTTTAGACTCATTCACACCCTTGTCTCTTATTCTTGATTCCTCTTCAATTCTAATGTGTTTTTGGATCTCTTCCAAAGTGTAATCCTCATTCTTATGGAGGATTCTTTTCCTATAGCTCCTCCAAGTTGGTGGTAATTTTGCCACTATTACACCAACTTGGAAGGCCTCGGGAAGCTCAATCTTGAGAACTTTCAACTTGTTCACAATCACTTGTAACTCATGAATTTGAGGTAAAAGAGTTTTCTCATCAATGAAAGAAAATTCAAAATATTGAGAAATTAAGAATTTTCTTGTACCTTCTTCCTCAGCCTTGTACTTACTCTCCAAGGCATCCCAAATCTCCTTCGCAGATTTGGTATTGGTATTGGTTTTTATCAGGATGCTGGTGGTTGTATAAAATCTTAACTTTTATACACGAGCAGCGTTATCCTTGCTTTTCTTTTTCTCTAATCTATTGGTCGTAGACGCTCACTTCCCCTTTACTTTTCTCAGATATTCATGCATGATCCCTGGGGAGGTAATGTTAGAGAATATATTTTGTAATTGCTCAATGGAAAAGTGGAAAAACCAATATACAACTCTATGCAAAAATTACAATGGACAAGGTAATTGATTAAATAAATATTACAACTCAATGACCAACAATACAAGTAAATGTAGAAAAGAGAGAAAAAAGAGAATTATAAGAACTAAAACTCTAAAACAAAAGATACCAATAAATATGTAAATGGAAATAGAAGAAGAGGATTACAAACTCAATACTATAATAATACAAGTAAATAAGAAGAACAAAAAGAACAAAAGAATGAAGACACAAACAAACTCTCACACAACCAAAGTGTAGAGTAGTGGGGATCACCAACTTGAACAAGGTTCAAGACCTTTGTCCAAAAACTTATTTCCCCCTATTCTCTAAGCACTAAGGATCTCTAGGAAATAACTCTCTGGAATTATCAAGCCTTTTGGTGAATTTTTCAGCCAAGTGCTTTGTGGATGAAAAATGGTGTGTCATACAAGTGAGCATTAGGCTCCTATTTATAGAGTTTGAGATACCCTTTGGATTGCAAATTCCACCAACCCCCATGGCTGTTACCAATGTTTAATTGGATTAATATGGAATTAAAATTGAGATTTGGCAGTTATTTGGGTTTTTAGAACCGTTCAACACATTTGGAAAAAAACTGAAAATTTGGCCTGAAATGCACTTGTGGCCACGGCCACTGCTCTCTGTCCCCCAGGCCGCGGCCACCATCATTCAGTGGCTGCGGCCACAGCCCATTTTCAGCACTTGAAAATGTGCTGTTTTTCCAAACGGTTCCAAACCCTCACAAATGTTTTTGTAACTCCCAAAACACATTATTGGAGTTAAAATCATATCTCCAACAGCCATATTTCATAATGGCTTTATGAAATCCAATCTAAAATGTGTAACATATAATATACACATTATTGGGTAATATTTGGGAGTTACAAATTTATAACTGATTTTGTAACTCCAAAATATGTCACATTTGGGCACACACATGTGTCCAATTTTGTGACTCTCAATAATATGTTACAAGGTGTGACAAATCATATTTGTTTGACAAATCACATTTTGTCACATTATTTAATCTAATATTATATTATATGAAATAATATAACATTCCCCCACTAGATTAAATAATCACTTTTTGTAACACTTATTTAATCAATCAAACATTATATTAAAATATAATAGGTAAGAGACCAATAGACGAAGATCTCCTCGCTTTGTTGTTTGAGGATCAAGAACAGTCTTTTCTGTCTTTTCCATAACATCCGGCATCACGCCCAAACCCTACGACCAGTCCTTCTCACAACCCTTCACAGTACCAATCGAATATGGGTCGTGTCAAACACATTGCTCACAGAAAAAGAAAACCCAAAAACTCATGGACCAGCCAGCCTGTGTCCAACACCGAGGGTCCCACAAACGACCCTCAACCCTTAAATTTTGCACCACCAGACATCCAACCCAAGGGTCGTCCACGTGATGGCCCTTGAGCAGAGGTATTATGGTACATCGCCCCTCCAAGCGTCATATCGACCAGGATAATGGCTAAGTATCCCAAGAAGTATGGGCTTCCTGGGATCACTTTATACAAACCTACACCCGACCAGAGGGCAAACGTGCCGAAGGTGCCTACAACGCCCTGTCGAGGTATCATATAGAAGCGGGGGCAATCTTACCCTTGCATGACTTTTTTCGAGGGTGGCCAATTATTTCGAGGTTGCCCATTTCCAAATAACTTCTAATGGATATAGAGTACTGTCAGCACTCTACATCCTATACAACCACAAAAAATGGCTTGTGTCTACTCCTAATGAGATCAACTACCTATTCAATCTCAAATCCAACCCCAATCAAAACAACACAGGGTTCTTCCACTTCTATCACCAGGAATCAACCTGCACATTCCTGAGTGTAGCGTCCCAAATTTGCTAATAAGGCTTAGGGCCTTGATTAGTGTGCCAGGAGGGCAATAATTGATTTAATTGTGGTATATATGAATTATGTGGTAATGTGATTAGACATGCATGATTGTGTGTATTAAATATGCATGTGGGCCCATTTCTGTGAATAGGGGCGAGTTTGTAATTTTGGCCTGTTGGGGGGCATAAATGTAAATATGCATGTGTTGTGACTAAAATCCCAGTGTTATGGGGATATATTCGAGATGTGTGATCTGAGATGATTTAGGGGAGCAGATTAGAGAAATAGTCACAACGGGGTCAAATACCCAGCTCGGGAGGAGCTTAGGGGTATTTTGGGAATATTATAATGTGTTCAGGAATTATTGAGTAGCAGATAGTAATTTATCAATGATTTAGTATGTTGGGATTAAATGGGGATTTATAGGAAAACTCGAGGACTTAACGGGATTTGGTAAATGACCAAATTTCCCTTGGGATCACTTAAGGGTTAAGGATAGGTTTAAGGGGCAAAAAAGGAATTTGGCTTTAAGGATAAGTTAGAACTGGCAGGGGTAAAGTCCTTCACGTTATCTTCACCTAGGCATACACATGAATCCTTTTGAAAACTCTGGAGAAAAACAAAATCTAGGAGAAGAAGGGAGAAGAAAGCTGATTTTTCTTTGGGATCAAGGGAATAATTCAAAGCTGGACTTTGGGGGCTAGAAGCTGGAACTTAGGGGATTAATTTAGAGAGTTGATCATGCTCAAAGGTAAGCTTTTAACCGGTTGAACAACTGGAATTCTGTTGGTTTTGATTGCTAGAACTTAGGCATGCATGGATGGGTTTTCAAGATTGGTTTTGAATGTCTAATGGGTGTAATAATTAATTTATGAGCTTGTTGGGATGTTTAGGCCATAGGAATATGAATTCTAGACTTAATTTCGGTGTTGGTTGAAGTTTGGGGTGTGAGAAATGGAATTAAGCTTGGGGAAGAACTTGAAAGAAAAGCTGGTTTTCTGGGTTTGCAGGTCGAGCCGCGGCCCTAGGAGGAGCATGCCGCGGCCCGTGTGCGTGTAAGGCCTGGGGAGGCCTCTGTTCTTGAGGCGCGCCGCGCCGCGACGCTTGGCTAAGCATGTCGCGGCCCGTGTGTCTCTTCAGGGAGGCCTTGCACCTTTGTTCTTGAGGCGCGCCGCAGCCCACGGAGGGGCATGTCGCGGCCTTAGCTCTCAATATTGGTCATTTGAGGGTTTTAGGTTTAGGAACCTAATTGTTAAGGCTTGGGATGGATTTTATCACCCAGATTGGTAGAATCCAAGGTCCTAGAGGCTAGAATTATATCCCAAAGTTATTTGTTGGAATAGAACTTGATGGGTGGCTATTGTTGATGCGTTGTGACTAGGTCTTGCCACTCAGGCTCGGGATTAGGGTCGTGCTCGGGATCGCTTTCGATTGTCAGCTCGGGATACCAGGCAAGAGAACTGTTTGTACTCGTAGAGCTATGTGGTATATTGTACTGTATGTATTGTTTATGTCTGTTATGTCATATATGTGATTATGACTGTTCGGCAAGAGCCGAGAGCGACAAGAGCTAGGAGCGGCAAAAGCCGGGATCGGCAAGAGCTGGAAGCGGTAAGAGCCGAGAGCGGCAGAAGCCGAGAGAGGCAAGAGCCGAGTACGGCAAGGGGCCGGAAGCAGCGTTAGCACGCGGAGTGCGAGTTGCCAGGGCGAGACCCTAAAGGATACCTGGGATATCCTCACGGTGTGGACCGCGAACCCAGGGCTTGGTAAAGCACTTGGGACGGCATGACCGCTATGTGTTTAGCCTGTTGGCTGCTTTATTATATGTTCTGGTAGTATTGAGTTGTTGTGTGAATATATTGTTGTATTACTACATTATCTGGTTATAGTAATAATGTGTTATTGTACTGTTGTATTAATAGGATGATATGATATTGTGCATTGAACGAGTTTTGATGTTTTTTCTTTGAGCATGCTAGTAGGATCTGGTATCTATATGCTGCTCTGGTTGAGTATGGTCTGTTGAGATATATTTATTGCATGATATGCTTGAAGTTCTCTTGTTGGGCCTCGGCTCACGGGTGCTCTGTGGTGCAGGTAAGAGCAAGGAAGTTGGATCTTACAACCATGAGTTGGAGGGCATGAAGTGAAGTTTACATGTTTGGCCTACCTGGCCACCACGACTGGGGTATTTTAAGGAACACGTGATAAATGTTCGGTTTTGTCGCTTAGGTCGACTATACTATATTTTTGGATTGTAACTGTATTTCGAAATAGTGTTTTGGGATCCCAATGTAATAGTTTTTTTTTAATTTCAATAAAAGACCAACTTTTTATATTTAATGTTTATTAAATGAGTCTTTATTTTTATTCGAAAACACTTTCGAGTCTTAAATCTCGATTAGCCAGCTAATGGCACATTTATAAATCACTTGGTAACAGCTCTAAGGAAGTAGGGCGTTACAACTTGGTATCAGAGCGTGCCAAGGTTTATGGGTCCTAGAGATTGACCAAACATGTACGCTCGCTGCCAGAGACAAGCTCGACTCATGGTTGGTATCAAATGTGATATTTGTTTAAACTGTTTATGTGAGTTGCCTTATCTGCTAGAATAGGGAGCATGATGGATATGTATGTGTTTTGTGGGAATGAGATTTGATGATTGATGCATGAGCATTGTGGTTTTGTATCGTAGTATGTGTATTATTTGGTTGTTATGTTGATTTTCCTTGCTATGGTTTAGCATTGTATAAGAGTATCAGGACTGGTAGGCCAGGTTGTTGGCTGCAGATAGAGTTGGAAGTTTTTTATAACTGAGGCAGGTGATTGGATCAGGCACTGTGAATGATGGCAGTTGAGGCGAGAGTCATCCATCGGCCCTAGGATTGGCGGCAGGTGGTTGCTGACATACAGATAGGATTGTAAAGGCAAAAGGAAAAGATTAGGTGATTGAGACAGTGGGGTTCCATCAGGGAACACTACCTTATGATGGTTGGCAATAATGGCACCAGTTATGACCTAACCTAATGATGGAAATATATGGGAATTACTATATGAAAGACTCTAGAAGTGTTAACCTCCAGTTTCTAAGGGAAGTTTGGACCCGTTTAGAATTGAATAGTGGACAAGCATGGTTAGCCTTGTCTTCAGTTATATATAAGAGTGAAGGGCAATGATGGAGTGGCTCGTGCCACGTACGTTTTGCGGGAAGATGCCCGAATGTGGTGGGAAGTTATATCCCAGACTCCGAATATTGTCGTGATAGGTTGGAAGGACACTCAGACAATGGTTCAACGAGAGGCACTACAGTGATGTAGTTTGGGTTGCAAAGACCGATGAGTTTTGGAATTTTGTACAGAATAGTATGACAATGATAGGGTATGTTAGTGAGCTTTGTAGATCGGCCAAATCTGTGTTTCATTTGGTACCAACGGATGAGGCCCGAAAAGAGCGATCCACTCAAGGATTGAACCCTGGGATGGCCAGTGTGTTAGGATCGCTCTAGTGTATGAGATTGTTACCTACGCTTGGGCAAAAAGGAAGAGCCCTTATCATAGAGGATGCAGGAATTGGGGCATAGAGTAAGAGTACCGATGGGCAACAAACTTGGCCAAAGGTATCCTCATTTGTGGGAGCAAGTAAGGGCGGAGGCCCAGTAACCAGGAAAGAAAGATCTTTGATGCTTCCATTACTCTTGGTCTTGACAGGAGAGTTCATGGTGTTCCGGGCGGTCATTAGGACGACAGTGAGGTCCGGAAGGATTACATGGTATGTGCGGGGCGCAGGAGACATCATGTGAGTCGGTGTTGAATGAAGGCATGTTATTAATGAGAAATCGTAGGGCTTATTAAGGAGAGTTGCTCGAAGACATAGACAAAAGAACTGAAGAATACAGATAACTCTACCCTAGCTCGAGTGAACATTTTGATATGGTTAGAGTCCGAGGTTGGTTCACAGAGGCGACTGGTTGGCTTTCTAGTTCTTGTTTTTGTTTATAAATTGAATTGATTAAGTTGATTTTATGACGTATATGAGGTGATCTTGAATGTGGATTTTCCAGTTAAATAAGGGACAACCATGGATTGAAAAGGGAGATGGTGACTTTGGAGGTTAAAAGGAAAGGGCTTGTTTATAGTTGCTGGGTACCTAGTTGTTGAGAAAGATACCATTGAGGTTATATTAGATAGACCAGACGAATACTGGATCGGTGGATAAGGTTTTAGATGGGTTCATAAGGATTTGGTGGGATAATTCACATTTGGGGAAAAGTGCATGTAATGGAATTAAGGCAAAGATAGAAGCAGTATCTGAGACATTATGAAGTATAGATTTAGCTCAGTGGGAAGAATTAAGGTTTAGTTGAGGAAGTGTTTGACTTGAGAGTTGATCAGATGAAGCATTTTATCATGGGACACGTCAACACGGTTTGACAAGAGAAGGGGCCAAGTTTACGAGGATAGGACAATGTTTTCAAAGAATTACCTTGATAAGGATTAAGGCAAGAGGCGTTTCATGAATTTCCACTTGCACTAAGTAGGATATGGTGGAGCTTTGATAAAGGTTTCTAAATTGACCAATCCATCAGCGACTCAGGTAAGTTCGTTAAGTAGAGAGTACGGGGGTAATGTTGATGAGTCATATTCAGATCGATCAGGGATGTTTTAGACTACTCCCAGCTAAAAGCAGAAGACGAATAAGGGGGCCAGGATGGCAATATATGGAATTATATGTTTATTTGATATATTTGATTGTGATTATGTGAGTTATATGATAATATAATTAGTTGTGCATGTTTAGGGATATTAAATATGCACGTGGGTCTATTTCTTATTAGAAGGGCGATTTTGATAATTTGGCTCGTTATGGGCGTAATTGTATATGTGTGCATATATGTGAGAGACCACATTATTATGTGGGTTTATTTGAGTTACTCGACACGAGACGATCTCTGGGAAAAAGTTAGCGAGAAAGTCACAACGGGACCCAGTACCCGACTCGGGGCGAGTCTAGGGGTACTTTAGGTATTTTGTATTAAATTAGGTTATTGGGCGATGGAAATGAATATTTGGAGTTAGGGAGTTTAGGAGGAAATACTAGAAATTTTGACCATTTTGCCCTCGAGGACTTTTTTGTACCCCGAGCCTCGGGATTAGCTTAAGTGAAACTTAAGCCTTAGGAAACAAAAAGAACAACATTAAACATTGAACATACTCTTTCTCTCTCTTCTTCTCATCTTCTCTAAGCTTCCTTAAGCTGGTTTTGGAGAATTAAGAAGGATTTTGTCTAGAAACCAAAGAATTGAAGGCTTGGGAGTTGAGGTAAGCTTTGGACCTTGATTTCCATTGATTTATATGCTTAGTTTGGTTGTTCTTGAAGAGTTCTTGAGCTTTATAGCTCAAGAGTTGAATTTGGTGCTTTGATGAGTTTTGTAACTAGATTCTTGTTGGGTTTTGCTGCTGGGAAGATGTTAGAACTATTATTGTGATTGAATTATGGTTTTGGGGTGAAATTGGGATAGTTTAGGTTGGATTTGGCTGTTGGGAAGTGAGGAAAATCTGGGTTCACGAGGCCAAGTCGCGGCTGTGTTCTTGAGGAGCCGGGACTTAGTCGAACCCAGGGCCTTAGGAGGCGCACCATGACCCTCAATGGCAAGTCGCAGCCCGCATCCCTTTGGCAGAGGGGGTAGGTCTCAGATCAAAGGGGCGCGCCGCGACTCTCAAGGGTAGGTCGCGACCCGCCTGGGCAGTTTTGGCCTTGGTGGGTTTTTTATGACGGGCACCTTTTCCTTAGGGCTCGGGATCGATTCTACTACCCAGTTTAGTGGAACTCGAGGCCCCGAAGGCAAGGACTCGATCTAGAACCCTTTATTTGCTCGTTATTGATGGAATCCTATATTATGGTTGTGAATAGGTTATCGCTAGGGGCTCGGAACCAGGATTGTGCTCGAGGGTCGTCCTTATTTTACGCTATATTCGGACTTGAGGTAAGAAAACCGCACCCAATACGTGTTATATGTGGTCAGGGCTTAGCCCGACTGTTATTAGTAATTATGAATAGGGCTTGGGCCCCTGAGAACGTTTAGTTATTGCTTCACATGTTGATTGATCCTACTTGAGTATTCTATACCTGCTTAAGTGTTACATGTCTGTTGCATGGATTGCGTGGTTAGGGCCTGAGGCCCCGTTAATAGGTATGATTAGTATTATGACTATGGTTACTCGATGATGTTATGTGATTAACATGCATGCATGCTTGTTTTGTTGGGATATGCCTATTCATATTTGTTTTTGTATTGAATTTGAATACCTGGATCATGGCTTGACTTATTAGTCAAGGACAGCAAAAGCACGCTACGCGCTAGTCGAAAGGCTTAGGCCTAAATCAGCAACGTACTATTACGTTGGCCAACCCTATGGTCGTTGGAAAACCAAAGATGTTGGGCTAGCTCTATGGCTAGTTACTTAGAGCTAAGGGCGAGGGCCCCAGGTGACTATATGGTCACATAGCTAGGGCATAGGCCCCAGGGTTGGCTCTATGGTCAACTATTCAGTGCAGCGGCCCGAAATTGGTCCAATGGCCATTTGTTTGTAACTAGATGACTGTAGGTGTAGGTTATTACTGCTGGACATGCTTGATAAGTATCCGGAAGTTTTTATTTTCTGTTTATACACATGTAGAGTTTTCTTGTAGAGCCTTGGCTCACGGGTGCTTTGTGGTGCAGGTAAGGGGAAGGGAAAGCTTGACCAACCATGAGTTAGAGAGCTTTGGTGGCAGCGTGTACATATGCGACTGCTCGAGCCTTTTCTTCAGTGTGTCCTTCAGAGTTTTGTTCACAGCCTCTACTTATCTGTTGGCTTGTGGATGGGCAACTGATGAAAAGCTCTTTGTTATACCACGTCGCTCACAAAAATCAGTAAATAGGTCGCTGTCAAATTGTGTGCCATTATCTGATACAATCTTTTTCGACAAACCATATCGGCATACAATGTTTTTGACAACAAAATATAATACTTTCTTGGTCGTGATTGTTGGGAGTGGTTCAGCTTCAGCCCACTTAGTAAAGTAGTCGACAGCGACTACTACAACTTGACATTCCCTTTTCCTACGGGCAAAGATCCAACCAGGTCAATTCCCCAAATTGCAAATGGCCATGGGCTTTGCATCTATTTAAGCTCATTTGGGGCTACTCGAGGTATCTTGGAGAATCGTTGGCACTTGTCACATTTCTTAACGAAATCTGTGGAATCCTTGAACATCGTAGGCCAAAAATACCCTTGTCAGATAATCTTCTTTGACAAACTTTTCCCCCCAACATGATCTCCACAGAATCCTTCATGTACTTTTTGCATCAATTCCTTAGCCTTTTCCTTGGAGATACATTTTAATAAAGGCATTGAATATCTTCGTCTATATAAGATTCCATCGAGCATGATAAATCGAGTTGATTGCCTTTGAAGTTTCCTCGCTTTATTCCTATCTCCAAGTAACAATCCTTGTTCAAGATATTGTATGATGAGAATCATCCATGTGTCAGACACTTTTATTGCTAGGGAGGTTTCTTCCACTTGAATGCTGGGAAACGTTCGACTGATACTATGCTTAAAGTTTCGGCATCTTTGGCGCTAGCTAACTTGGCTAAGGCATCGACGTTTGAGTTCTAGTTGCAAGGTACTTGTTGAATGGTATACTTCTCGAAGTGTGCTAGTAAGTCATTTGCTTTGTTTAGATATGTCACCATCTTAAGACATCTAGCCTGATATTCTCCAATAATATGATTAACTACTAGCTGGGACTCACTATATATTTCTAGTGAATTTATGTTCATATCCTTGGCTAGTCTCAAACTGGAGAGCATCGACTCGTACTTGACTTCATTGTTGGAGGCTGTAAAGTTGAATCTGATCGCACAGTGAAACCAATGTCCCTCGAAAGTGATTAAGATCAGCTCTGCCCCCGCATTGTGCTCGTGAGATGACTCTTCTACGAACAATCTCGAGGCAGGAGTTTGATTTTGATCATTTGTCTTTATAATTGACTTGTTAACAGGGAGTCTAGTGAATTCAACTACGAAATCCGCTAAGGCTTGTCCCTTTATGGCTGCTCGAGGTGCATAGGAAATTTCAAACTGCCACAGCTCAATTGCCCATTTTAATAGTCGACTAGTGACTTCTGGTTTCTGCAAGACTTGCCATAGTGGTTGGTCAGTAAGCACTGTTATGGGGTGAGCTTGAAAGTAGGGTCGTAGTTTTCTAGACGCCAGTATCAAGCAGTAAGCCAATTTCTCTATAGTCGAATATCGTAATTCTACTCCCACTAGCCTTTTACTTATGTAATATACTGCTTTTTGAATGTTGTCTTCCTCCCTAATTAAAATAGCACTGGCATCATACTTTGTTATGGCTAAGTAGATGTACAAAGTCTCTCCTTCGACCGACTTGGACAAAATGGGCGGTTGCAACATATGGGCTTTGAGTGCCTGAAAAGCATGTTTGCATTCTTCTGTCCATTCAAACTTTTTGTTTCCTCTGAGTAGATTAAAAAATGGGACACACTTGTCTGTAGACTTAGATATGAATCTACTCAGAGGTGCAATTCTTCCTGTCAGGCTTTGCAAATCTTTGACTTTGGCTGGTGATTGCATCTCGATCAGTGCTCGAATCTTTTCCGGATTGGCTTCGATTCGTCACAAGTTTACTATAAATCCTAAAAAAATTCCTGATCCAACACCAAAGTAACACTTTAGAGGATTAAGCCTCATCTGATATTTATCCAAGATGTTGAATCATTCCTGTAGGTCCTCGATGGGTTCATCGACCTTTCTCGACTTGACCAACATATCATCGCGTAAACTTCCATGTTATTGTCAATCAATTCTTTGAACATGTGGTTGACTAGTCGCTGGTAAGCCGCACCTGTGTTTTTCAAACCAAAAGGCATTACCTTGTAGTAGTAAAGTCCCATATCAGTTCGAAAGCTAGTGTGGTCTTCATCAAGTGGATGCATACTAATTTGATTTTAGTCGAAGTATGCATCCATGTATGACAAAACCTCATGTCCTGATGTAGCATCGACCAGCTGGTCGATTCTTGGAAATGGGAAAAATCCTTCGCGCATGCTTTATTAATATCTGTGAAATCCACTCACGTCCTCCACTTACCATTTGGTTTGGGAACTAGTACGGGATCAGAGACCCAAGATGGATAAAACACTACCCTGATGAATCCATTTTCCTTCAGCTTCTCAACTTCTTCCTTTAAGGCTTTAGATCTATCTTTGTCGAGCAACCTTTTTTTTTGTTGCACTAGTGGATGATTTTTGTCTATATTCAAGACATGGCTAATCTTTACTGGATCTATCCCAATCATATCTTTGTGCGACCAAGCAAAGATTCCCTGGTGCCTCCTCAAGAACTCCACCAGCTATTTCTTCATCGTTGTCTCTGAGTTTTTACCGACTTTCACAATTCTGGTCGGATCTTTCTCTTCTATTTGGTTCTCCTTGAGGTCCTCCAAAGGCCCAATGTTCTCTTCATAATCCCCAAAGTGAGGATCTAAGTCCCTATCCTCACTTTGAGCAACGCCCTATTTGGTGACTTGTTCACCTGATTGGGCTTGTGATTCATTCACCACCAGCAACCTCTTCTCTGCTGCGCTCCCCGATCCACCTCTTCTCGCCTTTGTGATCGAGGAGTTGTAACACTCTCTGGCCTTTCATTGATTTCCCAACACACACCCGACACCTGCATCGGTTGGAAATTTCATGGTCAGACACCAGACCGAAGTTACGGCTCGTAGATCGACGAGTATAGGTCTTCTGATCACAGCATTGTATGCGGACGAATAATCAACTACAATAAAAGTAGCGAGCAATGTCTTGTTTGCAAGTGCAGCTTCTGCTGTGACCGGGAGTCTGATCGACCCTGTTGGTGCTAGCTCTTCGCCAGAAAAACCATAGATGGTTTGGTTGCATGGTTCTAAATCTTGCACTGATAATTTCATTCTTTCCAGTGAAGTTTTGTATAAAATGTTGACCAAGCTTCCAGTATCTACCAACACTCATTTCACCATCATGTTGGCGATTTGAACATCCATGACCAGAGGATTTGAGTGGGGGAATCGGACATGTTGTGCGTCCAGCTCAGAGAAAGTTAGTAATTCTTCCTCTGTTCGAGCTTTTTTGGGAGTTCGCTCCTTAATGTTTAGCATTTCGATGTCCTGATCATGACGTAGGGTTCTGACTTATCTTTCCCTTGCCTTACCACTGTCACCAGATATATGTGGTCCCCCACAAATAGTTAGCAATGTACCAGCAACAGGAGCTAGCTGTAGAGGAGGCGAGCTTTGGCGCACAGGTGCCTGCTCGTTGCCTCCGTGAGCTTCCTAATGGGAATTTCCCCTACTCGTAAATATCTCCTCAGATGTCATTGTCAAAAAAGGAACTCAATCTCATCCTTAAGATGGTTACAATCATTGGTATCATGGCCATAGTCATTGTGAAAACGACAAAACTTAGTTGTATCCCTTTTGGATATGTCTTTTTTGATCAGGGATGGTCGCCTAAAAGGAACGGTGGTATGACTGGCCTGATACCCTTCAGCGCGGCTATCGACCAAGGCAATGTAATTAGTGAACCTTGGCTCATATCTATTTTGTTTATGGAGCTTATTATCAGATGTCATTGGTTCAGTATTTGCCATTTTCCCCCATTCTTATTGTTACCTTTGCGTTGTTGTTGGGTTTACCAGACCCACTGGCGACTTTGGTTGAGTCTTCCTTCTTACCTTGGTCGACCTTTGGGGACTTTCCTTCATTGGCTATGGCCTCCTCGAGCTTAATATATTTTTCTGCTCGATCCATAAATTATTGAGTGCTCTTGACTCCATTCTTTCGTAGACTACTCCGAAGGGAAGATTGGCGTTGCACTCCAGCTCTGATTGCCATCATCTTTCCCTTGTATCCAACAGTTTTGGCTTGAGCAGCTGCTCTCATAAACTGTTGTAAATACTCCTTGAGAGTTTCTCCTTCCTTCTGTCGAATGTTGACCAACTGATTAGCCTTTGTTGGATGTACTCAACCAGCATAAAATTTTCCGTAAAACTCCTTCACAAACATCTCCCATAAAACTATACTGGTCAGAGGGAACTTGAAGTACCATTCCTAAGCAGAGTCAGACAAAGTGGCAGGAAATTTTTTACACCGAGCATCTTTAGACACCTTCTGGAAGTCCATTTGTATCTCAAACTTGTTTACGTGAGATACTGAATCTTCTCTTCCAGTGAAGTTGGGCAGAACTGACATTTTGAAATTGCTCGGGATTTCTGTCACAACAATTCTATTAACGAATGGAGTGCCCTTTCTTCGATCATAATCAATGTGGGACATTTTATTCCTGACCAGCTGCTGCACGGCCAGATTCAAGGCATCTATCTGAGCCTGAACAACATCTGATATTGCAGGTGTGGCTGGAGCCGAGGGGAAGTACTCGTCATGTCTTTCCCTTCGGTCATTGTGCACATCCCTCAGATCTTCATCCCTACATCTTTGCTCGCTTGCACCTAGTCGGTCAAAGATGTTGGGTTGTTTAGGTTGTCCCCCAACATTTTGGCTTATTGGTCGGTTATCCATTGGGGGAGGATTTCGCTGCCCATCCCTTTCCTCCTGCTGCCGACCATTGTTCCTCCTACTAGAGTTTGCCTCATTGTAGTCGTGGTTGTCTTTGAATTGCGACCTGTGAGTTCGCGACTTGCTATACACACTATTCCCCTCTCTTCTTCCTGGCCCATCTTGGTAAATAGGTGGGGGCCTGCATTGGTCGTTGGGTCCTCTGACATTACTATGTCATGGGGGATCCTGAACCACAGAGCCTGAGTCCACCTGCCTCCTGCTTCCCGAGGGACGTTGTCCCCTGCCAGGAGGGTTCTGTTCCTAAGTTGTTTGGCGTCTAGAGCTTCTGGGATGCGGCTCGTCCCTATTCTGCCTATGTTGTTGAGCGTTATCTCGACCAGACCGAGAAGGTGGCTATTGCTCTGTAACGACCCCAAATTCGCTATTTAGGCTTAAGGGCCTGGAGTAGTGTGCCTGGAGGGCATAATGGGATTCTGTGTGTCACTTTTATGAATTTAATGCATGATTATGACTTATTGCACGTTATATGACTATCTGATGATTTGAGATGCATGACTATGTGAATTAGTATGCATGTAGACATGATTGTCTTAGAATGAGCATGATTGTAATTTGGCCATTTTAGAGCACAACTGTGATAATTGTATTATGTAATCGTGCCATGTGAGTGTGATGTTATTATCAGGATGCACGCATCGAGACGGTCCTAGTGAGCCAGTTAGTCTAAAAGTCACAACGGGATGTTGTACCCGGCTCGGGAGGAGCCTAGGGGTACTTCGGGAATCTTATAAGTGAGTTGAGAATGAGTGGTTAGTTATTGGTAATTGGGTAACCTGGGTAACCATTTGTAACTGCTGTGAGTAACAAGTTTTAGATAGAAAATGGTAGAAATGAAATAGAAGTGAAAGGACTTAAGTGCCCTTGAAGGTTTAGCTAAGAAGGATTATTAGGAAGGGGTAATTTGGTCTTTTGGCAAGGGGATTATGAAACTCTCAGCTGGGATATAGGGGGGTACGGTTTGGGCATTTGGGTTCACTTGTGGCTTTGATAGAAATTGAAGAGAAGAAAGAGAAGGAGAAAGAAGAGTTAAGGCAAGCAAAAAGAAAAGAAGAAGAAGGGTAGAAGGGCTGAAGTGGGAGCTTAGGAGGAGCTCAAGGAAGCTTTTTGAGGTGGATTCTTCACTTGAGGTATGGATTTATTACACTTAAGTTTGGTTTCTGTGTTGATTTGAGGAATTTAATGCTTGAGTTAAGATTTTCATGGATTTTGGTTTGAGTTGCTGAATTTGAGATCAAAGGTGAGGATCTTGGGTGTGTTGATGTTTGGATCTTTATTCTAGTGTCTATAGGTTGATAGATTGTTCATATGAAGTTTGGATTTGAGTTTTGGGGTTTAGGTATTGGTTTGGGGTGATTTGGAGAGGTTGAAGCTCGGGAAAACGCGAAGGAAAAACCCAGAATTCTGGGCTGCGAAGGCGTGCCGCAGCACAGGTTTTTCGTGCCGCGGCGGGGGAGCCCCTGATTTGCTGGGTGCCGCGGCACAAGAAAGTTGTGCCGCGGCACAAGGCCAATTTCAGGATGTCATTTTTGGCAATTTTAGGCCTTTGCTCCGGGGGTTCGGGGGATGTCTCCGGGGTGTTGTTTTAAGGTTTTAGAGGTCCCGGGAGTACGGGATTGGTCCCGAGAAGTGGTTTTGGGCTTGGTTAGTATTAAAAGTGTTTTATGTGTGTTGTGACTAGGATTTCGGGGAGGCTCGTGCTAGTGGACCGTGCTCGTGACCGTGGTGCATCGGAAAGCAAGGGATACAGGTAAGAAAACCGTAACACCCGAGAATAGGGCATGGCCCCACTGTGTGATTGCAAGGCATGGCCCCAGATTGTATTATGTGCAAATGTTTAACCTTAAATGAATCATGATGTGTGTGAATGATTATTTCGAATGTACTATATGTGTGATTATAATGAAATAAACGGCAAGGGCCGAGTGCAGCGTAGGCCGGGTACGGCCGTGGGGCCGAAAGTAACACACAGCACATGGGATGCTTATATTCAGGGTGGGACCCAAGGGATACATGAGTTATCCTCGCGGTGAGAACCGAAACCCCAGGCTTTGGTAAGGCCTCTGGGGCGGCATGGCCGTGCTTGTTTATTATGATGGTTTTCCTATTTATCAGTGAATTATGCCAGCTATATGAATTGCATATGTTATGTATTATTTGGGTTTTCTTGCTGGGTTTCGGCTCACGGGTGCTCCGTGTGGCAGGTAGAAGCAAGGAGTCAGTCAACCGGCCATGAGTATGGAGAGCGTGGGGGCGGCGCGTACATGTTCGGCCTGCCCGACTGCTTTGGTTGGGGGCATTTTGTAAAATGGCTGTATTGATCCATTCTTTTGATAGTTAACCTGGTGTAAATCTATTTTTGAGTTGTAAATATTTTGTAAACCTTATTTTGGGATCCCAGATGTTTTATACTTACGTTTTCAATGAAGTTAAACATTTTTAAAGAGTACAGCCTTAAATTCTGATTTATCCACACTTTTGGTTTTTGAGACCACTTAGAGTCAGTCAAAAGCACGATTTCTATTTTAAACTCACTTAGTAACGGCTCTAAGGTAGTAGGGCGTTACATGCTCGTTGTTTCTGTCAGGATTCTGGGTTTGCCTTTCTTATTGAGCAGCGAGAGGTTGTTCTAGTCTTTGCGGACTCCTTGGGTGTGGTGGATTGTGATGATATTGGGGATGATATGACTGCAAATTTTGATGAGGGTGAGAGTTTGGTGGCTGATTTGGTTGAGAGGTTGGTGCGGGTTGTCCTCGAGCCAACTGAATGGATGCCTCTAAAGCTGTCGTGGCATCTCTCTGTCGACGATCCATGTCAGCCTTCCGCTCATTCAGTTCTCGGCTCTCCATTTGCTGCAGCACCATAGTTTCAACCACATTCTCCTTGTTAGCTTTCAGAGTAGCTAACTCCTCCTGCAACACTATCAAAGTTGTTCGCAAGGTTTCAGCATCCACCTCTTCCTCTTCCAATTCCACTTGTGGCTTGTCCTCCACTACTCCTTGTGGAGGAGGTGAATTTGGCACACTTTCAAATGTCTACCTAGTTTGACCCGCTCTTCTGGAGTTCTTTGCCATTGTTTATCTTGAAGTCCTTGAGTTCAAATCTCAACGAAAGCACCAAAATGTTGACCATCGATTTATTCAACGACACAAAGTCACTAAAAACAATAGAAATAAAATGAATTGAACTCAAGAAGGTAAAAAATACCAATATTTATAGTGGTTCGGCCCCAAAGAATGGTAATGACCCACGTCCACTTCGTGTTTTTATTAATGTAGAACTTCAAAGCTTGCGATCAGTGAACTAGGGTTCACGAGTTTCACGAGGTTGAAGATGAGTACAAGTTTCGTGGATAAAAGCACTATCTTTCTCTCTTTATTACAAAATGATTCCTCTCCTTAAATGAATCCCATGAGTCTTATTTATAGGCTCAAGGATGTACATGTGGGCCTATGGCCGTCATATACTTGTGTTACATGCATAGTTAAATAATAATATTTACATATAAAGAAAATCAAATATCCTAGAAATATCTAACTCATAACTGCATTTGAATTATGGCTTCGGTCCTACGAGCAGATCTAGTCGTATATGTCAGCACATCTTCTTCCTTACTGTTCAGCATATTCCTTGTGCCCATCGAGCAGCTTAATTTTCCTCTTGATAATCTAATCGTTGGTCGACCAGATCTTTAGCAATAATCTGTCATGTGCTATCCACGTACGCCACAATCGTGCCACATCATCACACAAATATTTTGGGTAAACAATATTAATGTAAATTTAAAAGTTATAGAATATTATTATGATAATAATATATAATCCTAATTTTTTATTAATTATATTAATATGAATTCAAATATTATTATAATAATATTCAATACAAGGCTAGATATTTAATACTTATATTAATATAAATTTTAATATTATAAAATATCATTATAATAATAATAATATATAATCTTAATTTTTATTAAAAAAATAATCATTTATGTTTAAAAATGTTATCATATTATATATATATATATATTGAAAAAAACCATAAATAATGTTTGGATTAATTTTTCATTGAATGTGTTTATGTCATTCTTTTATATATAATAAGGTTTATATTTTTTTGGACCTTGTATTTTGTTCCATTACTTGTTTGGATCCTGTGTTTTGTAAAGTGGTTCAAATAGATCCATAAACCCAATTTTGAGGAACAAAAAATTGAATATAACAACACAGTTGTTAGACAAAATGATTTGTTTTTGTTTTAAATTGTTAGTTTAGTGAATTATTTGTAATTTTAGCTCAGAAAACTTTGACCAAAATCGATATTAGGGTTTTATTTGAACCATTTTATAAAACACATGGTTCAAAAAATTATTTATCAAAATATAGGGTCCAAACCTGTAATTAGACAAAACACGAGGTTCAAAAAATTATAAACTCTATATAATATTATTTATTTATTTGAAATTTATATGACAATAATACATAAAAATAATTAATAAATTCAATAAATAAAATTAAAGAATTGTGTAGGGTACGCTTGTATCTAGTATATATACATATAATATACTAATGTCCCCAGGGCCGTCTCAAGCCTATTAGAGGCCTAGGGAAAAATTTCAAAATGGGGCCTTTTTTTTCTAAGAAAAATTTAATAAACATTTAAACTTTAAACATAACTAAAAATATTCAAATATCAAAATTCTAAATGTAATCTAAATGTAATTCCAAGGTTTGGCTCGAGGCCCCAAATGAAAATGGTGGAGTGAAAAAGCCCAATTTTTGGGCTGTCATGTAAATAAAAAAAAAAATTAAGGCGCCTTTTGGGATGAGGGGCTTGGGCAGCGGCCCCTGCAGCCCCACCTTTCACCGAGCCTGAATGTCCCAATGAAAAAAAAAGCCATGAATACTCGTACTTTCAATTTGAGGTCATTACAAAAACAAATTAAATAAATAATAGTAAATTATATTAGCTGGCAGTGAGTTAATAGCATTTTGTTTACTTCACCTCAAATCATCCGAAGCAAACTCACATCTCCTATTTTAAAAGTGTCCAATTCCCTCTCTCCCTTGAAATAAAATCTTACACGATCAGTTTCCCTCTCACGCTATTGTTCAAAATATTTCTTCTACGACCTTACTTTTCACCAGACCGATTCACATTTCGCTTTCTTCACCGTTTGCTCTCAATTCATTATCCTAATGGAGGAGCCATCGGAGATCATGCCGTCGGCATCTACTAGCAAAAGTTCTGCGGAGGCGGCCTCCTTGGTCGACGACCACCCATCTGCTCAGAAGAAAAACAAAAAGTTCACCGAATAGGTTTCTCCCGGGGACGTTACCGAAACAGAGGAACTTAAAAAAGTCAGTACCCCCCACCCCCATCGACGGCGACGCAACCGGAGAAGAACACAGTTGTCTAACAACTGTGTTGTTATACAAAATGATTTGTTTTTGTTTTAAATTGTTAGTTTAGTGAATTATTTGTAATTTTAGCTCAGAAAACTTTGACCAAAATCGAGCTTAGGGTTTTATTTGAACCATTTTATAAAACACATAGTTCAAAAAATTATTTATCAAAATATAGGATCCAAAAATGTAATTAGACAAAACACAATGTTCAAAAAAATATAAACTCTATATAATATTATTTATTTATTTGAAATTTATATGACAATAATACATAAAAATAATTAATAAATTCAATAAATAAAATTAAAGAATTGTGTAGTGTACGCTTGTATCTAGTATATATACATATAATATACTAATGTCCCCAGGGCCGTCTCAAGCCTATTAGGGGCCTAGGGCAAAATTTCAAAATGGGGCCTTTTTTTTCAAAGAAAAATTTAATAAACATTTAAACTTTAAACATAATTAAAAATATTCAAATATCAAAATTTTAAATGTAATCTAAATGTAATTCCAAGGTTTGGCTCGAGGCCCCAAATGAAAATGGTGGAGTGAAAAAGCCCAATTTTTGGGCTGTCATGTAAATAAAAAAAAATTAAGGGGCCTTTTGGGATGAGGGGCCTGGGGCAGCGGCCCCTACTGCCCCACCCTTCAGCCGGGCCTGAATGTCCCAATGAAAAAAAAAGCCATGAATACTCGTATTTTCAATTTGAGGTCATTAAAAAAACAAATTAAATAAATAATAGTAAATTATATTAGCTGGCAGTGAGTTAATAGCATTTTGTTTACTTCACCTCAAATCATCCGAAGCAAACTCACATCTCCTATTTGAAAAGTGTCCAATTCCCTCTCTCCCTTGAAATAAAATCTTACACGATAAGTTTCCCTCTCACGCTATTATTCAAAATATTTCTTTGATAGCCAGACTTTTCACCCGACCGATTCACATTTCGTTTTCTTCACCTTTTGCTCTCAATTCATTATCCTAATGGAGGAGCCATCGGAGATCATGCCGTCGGCATCTACTAGCAAAAGGTCTGCGGAGGCGGCCTCCTTGGTCGACGACCACCCATCTGCTCAGAAAAAAAAAAAGTTCACCGAATTGGTTTCTCCCGGGGACGTTACCGAAACAGAGGAACTTAAAAAGTCGGTACCCCCCACCCCCATCGATGGTGACGCAACCGGAGAAGAACACAGTTGTCTAACAACTGTGTTGTTATACAAAATGATTTGATTTTGTTTTAAATTGTTAGTTTAGTGAATTATTTGTAATTTTAGCTCAGAAAACTTTGACCAAAATCGAGCTTAGGGTTTTATTTGAACCATTTTATAAAACACATGGTTCAAAAAATTATTTTACAAAATACAAGGTCCAAACAGGTAATTAGACAAAACACAATGTTAAAAAAAATATAAACTCAATATAATATTATTTATTTATTTGAAATTTATATAACAATAATACATAAAAATAATTAATAAATTCAATAAATAAAATTAAAGAATTGTGTAGTGTACGCTTGTATCTAGTATATATACATATAATATACTAATGTCCCCATGGCCGTCTCAAGCCTATTAGGGGCCTAGGGCAAAATTTCAAAATGGGGCCTTTTTTTTCTAAGAAAAATTTAATAAACATTTAAACTTTAAACATAATTAAAAATATTCAAATATCAAAATTCTAAATGTAATCTAAATGTAATTCCAAGGTTTGGCTCGAGGCCCCAAATGAAAATGGTGGAGTGAAAAAGCCCAATTTTTGGGCTGTCATGTAAATAAAAAAAAATTAAGGGGCCTTTTGGGCCGAGGGGCCTGGGGCAGCGGCCCCTGCTGCCCCACCCTTCAGCCGGGCCTGAATGTCCCAATGAAAAAAAAAAGCCATGAATACTCGTATTTTCAATTTGAGGTCATTAAAAAAACAAATTAAATAAATAATAGTAAATTATATTAGCTGGCAGTGAGTTAATAGCATTTTGTTTACTTCACCTCAAATCATCCGAAGCAAACTCACATCTCCTATTTGAAAAGTGTCCAATTCCCTCTCTCCCTTGAAATAAAATCTTACACGATCAGTTTCCCTCTCACGCTATTATTCAAAATATTTCTTTGACAGCCTGACTTTTCACCCGACCGATTCACATTTCGTTTTCTTCACCTTTTGCTCTCAATTCATTATCCTAATGGAGGAGCCATCGGAGATCATGCCGTCGACATCTACTAGCAAAAGGTCTGCGGAGGCGGCCTCCTTGGTCGACGACCACCCATCTGCTCAGAAAAAAAAAAAAAAAGTTCACCGAATTGGTTTCTCCCGGGGACGTTACCGAAACAGAGGAACTTAAAAAGTCAGTACCCCCCACCCCCATCGACGGCGACGCAACCGGAGAAGAACACAGTTGTCTAACAACTGTGTTGTTATACAAAATGATTTGTTTTTGTTTTAAATTGTTAGTTTAGTGAATTATTTGTAATTTTAGCTCAGAAAACTTTGACCAAAATCGAGCTTAGGGTTTTATTTGAACCATTTTATAAAACACATAGTTCAAAAAATTATTTATTAAAATACAGGGTCCAAACATGTAATTATACAAAACACAAGGTTCAAAAAAATATAAACTCTATATAATATTATTTATTTATTTGAAATTTATATAACAATAATACATAAAAATAATTAATAAATTCAATAAATAAAATTAAAGAATTTTGTAGTGTACGCTTGTATCTAGTATATATACATATAATATACTAATGTCCCCAGGGCCGTCTCAAGCCTATTAGGGGCCTAGGGCAAAATTTCAAAATGGGGCCTTTTTTTTCAAAGAAAAATTTAATAAACATTTAAACTTTAAACATAATTAAAAATATTCAAATATCAAAATTTTAAATGTAATCTAAATGTAATTCCAAGGTTTGGCTCGAGGCCCCAAATGAAAATGGTGGAGTGAAAAAGCCCAATTTTTGGGCTGTCATGTAAATAAAAAAAAATTAAGGGGCCTTTTGGGATGAGGGGCCTGGGGCAGCGGCCCCTACTGCCCCACCCTTCAGCCGGGCCTGAATGTCCCAATGAAAAAAAAAGCCATGAATACTCGTATTTTCAATTTGAGGTCATTAAAAAAACAAATTAAATAAATAATAGTAAATTATATTAGCTGGCAGTGAGTTAATAGCATTTTGTTTACTTCACCTCAAATCATCCGAAGCAAACTCACATCTCCTATTTGAAAAGTGTCCAATTCCCTCTCTCCCTTGAAATAAAATCTTACACGATAAGTTTCCCTCTCACGCTATTATTCAAAATATTTCTTTGATAGCCAGACTTTTCACCCGACCGATTCACATTTCGTTTTCTTCACCTTTTGCTCTCAATTCATTATCCTAATGGAGGAGCCATCGGAGATCATGCCGTCGACATCTACTAGCAAAAGGTCTGCGGAGGCGGCCTCCTTGGTCGACGACCACCCATCTGCTCAGAAAAAAAAAAAGTTCACCGAATTGGTTTCTCCCGGGGACGTTACCGAAACAGAGGAACTTAAAAAGTCGGTACCCCCCACCCCCATCGATGGTGACGCAACCGGAGAAGAACACAGTTGTCTAACAACTGTGTTGTTATACAAAATGATTTGATTTTGTTTTAAATTGTTAGTTTAGTGAATTATTTGTAATTTTAGCTCAGAAAACTTTGACCAAAATCGAGCTTAGGGTTTTATTTGAACCATTTTATAAAACACATGGTTCAAAAAATTATTTTACAAAATACAAGGTCCAAACAGGTAATTAGACAAAACACAATGTTAAAAAAAATATAAACTCTATATAATATTATTTATTTATTTGAAATTTATATAACAATAATACATAAAAATAATTAATAAATTCAATAAATAAAATTAAAGAATTGTGTAGTGTACGCTTGTATCTAGTATATATACATATAATATACTAATGTCCCCATGGCCGTCTCAAGCCTATTAGGGGCCTAGGGCAAAATTTCAAAATGGGGCCTTTTTTTTCTAAGAAAAATTTAATAAACATTTAAACTTTAAACATAATTAAAAATATTCAAATATCAAAATTCTAAATGTAATCTAAATGTAATTCCAAGGTTTGGCTCGAGGCCCCAAATGAAAATGGTGGAGTGAAAAAGCCCAATTTTTGGGCTGTCATGTAAATAAAAAAAAATTAAGGGGCCTTTTGGGCCGAGGGGCCTGGGGCAGCGGCCCCTGCTGCCCCACCCTTCAGCCGGGCCTGAATGTCCCAATGAAAAAAAAAAGCCATGAATACTCGTATTTTCAATTTGAGGTCATTAAAAAAACAAATTAAATAAATAATAGTAAATTATATTAGCTGGCAGTGAGTTAATAGCATTTTGTTTACTTCACCTCAAATCATCCGAAGCAAACTCACATCTCCTATTTGAAAAGTGTCCAATTCCCTCTCTCCCTTGAAATAAAATCTTACACGATCAGTTTCCCTCTCACGCTATTATTCAAAATATTTCTTTGACAGCCTGACTTTTCACCCGACCGATTCACATTTCGTTTTCTTCACCTTTTGCTCTCAATTCATTATCCTAATGGAGGAGCCATCGGAGATCATGCCGTCGACATCTACTAGCAAAAGGTCTGCGGAGGCGGCCTCCTTGGTCGACGACCACCCATCTGCTCAGAAAAAAAAAAAAAAAAGTTCACCGAATTGGTTTCTCCCGGGGACGTTACCGAAACAGAGGAACTTAAAAAGTCAGTACCCCCCACCCCCATCGACGGCGACGCAACCGGAGAAGAACACAGTTGTCTAACAACTGTGTTGTTATACAAAATGATTTGTTTTTGTTTTAAATTGTTAGTTTAGTGAATTATTTGTAATTTTAGCTCAGAAAACTTTGACCAAAATCGAGCTTAGGGTTTTATTTGAACCATTTTATAAAACACATAGTTCAAAAAATTATTTATTAAAATACAGGGTCCAAACATGTAATTATACAAAACACAAGGTTCAAAAAAATATAAACTCTATATAATATTATTTATTTATTTGAAATTTATATAACAATAATACATAAAAATAATTAATAAATTCAATAAATAAAATTAAAGAATTTTGTAGTGTACGCTTGTATCTAGTATATATACATATAATATACTAATGTCCCCAGGGCCGTCTCAAGCTTATTAGGGGCCTAGGGCAAAATTTCAAAATGGGGCCTTTTTTTCTAAGAAAAATTCAATAAACATTTAAACTTTAAACATAATTAAAAATATTCAAATATCAAAATTCTAAATGTAATCTAAATGTAATTCCAAGGTTTGGCTCGAGGCCCCAAATGAAAATGGTGGAGTGAAAATGCCCAATTTTTTGGGCTATCATGTAAATAAAAAAAAAATTAAGGGGCCTGGGGCAGTGGCCCCTCCTGCCCCACCCTTCAGTCGGGCCTGAATGTCCCTATGAAAAAAAAAAGCCATGAATACTCGTATTTTCAATTTGAGGTCATTAAAAAAACAAATTAAATAAATAATAGTAAATTATATTAGCTGGCAGTGAGTTAATAGCATTTTGTTTACTTCACCTCAAATCATCCGAAGCAAACTCACATCCCCTATTTGAAAAGTGTCCAATTCCCTCTCTCCCTTGAAATAAAATCTTACACGATCAGATTCCCTCTCACGCTATTATTCAAAATATTTCTTTGACAGCCTTACTTTTCACCCGACCGATTCACATTTCGCTTTCTTCACCTTTTGCTCTTAATTCATTATCCTAATCGAGGAGCCATCGGAGATCATGCCGTCGGCATCTACTAGCAAAAGGTCTTCGGAGGCGGCCTCCTTGGTCGATGACCACCCATCTGCTCAGAAAAAAAAAAAAAAGTTCACCGAATTGGTTTCTTTCGGGGACGTTACCAAAACAGAGGAACTTAAAAAGTCGGTACCCCCCACCCCCATCGACGGGGACGCAACCGGAGAAGAAAGTAATGGCTCTCCCTATGCCTCTGAGGTAAGGAGGGTTTTGTGTTGTGATGTATAATACCACTATTTTTGTTTTGTTCTGTCATGTAATATCCACTATTTTAGGCAGACCCTATTACTGTAAAAGCCCACGACAGTAATGTAAAAAATACCTCTATATATTATTATTACACAAAAGACCCCAATATATAAAGGCCCAAGAGTATACAACAAAATAGCCCCAACAGAAACAACAACCCAGAAAACAGTTACAACCGATATTCCTAATACACCCCCTCAAGATGAACGGTATAAATTTTTTACATTCATCTTGGAGATTAACTCATGGAACTGATTCAGAAACAGGGGCTTTGTGAGAACATCAGCAAGGTTGTGTTTTGAGGGGACATGAATAAGCTTGGTGGAGCCATCTTGGACTCTTTCACGAATAAGGTGACAATCGATCTCGATATGCTTCTTCCTCTCATGAAACACCGGGTTTTCCGAGATGTGTATAGCAGTCGTGTTGTCACAATAGAGAATGGCGGGATGAGAGTGCTGAATGTCAGAGTCCTTCAGCAAGGAGAGAAGCCATGTGATCTCGCATGTGGCATTGGCCATAGCATGGTATTCAGCTTTAGCTGACGATCAAAAGACAGTGGTTTGCTTCTAAGATTTCCATGAGATGAGAGATTGTCCAAGGAAGACACAGTAACCAGACACAGACCGTCTGGTATCACTACAAGAAGCCCAATCTGCATCTGTAAAAATTTTGAGAGATAGATCTTCACAGTTGAAGTTAGTTTCAGCATAAGCATTGATGTGAGGAGGAGATTTAGCATAAAAAAATAGGCCTTGGCCAGGATTTCCTTTTAAATATTGAATGATACGATGCGCTGCATTGAGATGAGGAGTCCTGGGAGAAGCTAAGAATTGACTTAACTTATTGACAGCAAAAGAAATGTCAGGACGAGTAATTGTTAAATAGATGAGGTTACCGATTAACCTTCTATATATGGTGGGGTCGGCTAAGAGATCCCCTTCATCTTTGTTGAATTTGGCATTAGGCTCAATTGGAGTGGAAGAAGGTTTGACCCCCAAATAACCTGTATCACTCAATAATTGTAAGGTGAATGGGCGTTGAGACATAGATATACCTTTGGGAGAACGCCCAATCTCAAGGCCTAAGAAGAACCGTAAAGGGCCAAGGTCTTTTAGTTGAAAGACGGAGTGTAACATGTCTTTAAAATAAGAGACAGCAGTATCATTATTTGAAGCAATAATAATATCGTCGACATAGATTAGAAGAGCAATAAAGATATTAGAAGAGCTCTTAATGAATAATGTGTGGTCCGATTGAGATTGACGGAAACCACTAGAGATAAGATATGTGCTAAGTTTGTAGTACCATTGTCTTGGAGCTTGTTTTAAGCCATATAGACTTTTGGTTAATTTACAAACAACATCTTTTGGTAGGGGACTATTGGATTGATACCCTTTTGGAATTGTCATGTAGACCTTTTCATTTAAGTCCCCATGTAAGAAAGCATTATTGATATCTAATTGGTATAGAGACCAATTTTTAATGGCAGCAATAGCAAGAAGTAATTTAAGGGTGTTAAACTTTGCAACAGGTGCAAAAGTGTCAGAGTAATCAATACCTTGCTTTTGGTTGTAGCCTTTGGCAACAAACCGGGCCTTGTAGCGATCAATGGCTCCACTTGGTTGATATTTGATTTTGTAGAGCCATTTGCATCCTATAGCATGCTGGCCAGGAGGAAGAGAGACAATTTCCCAAGTGTGATTTCGGTCAAGTGCATGGAGTTCATCATGCATTGCTTGCTGCCACTCTAGAATGTTTGAAGCTTGCTTGTAACTGGATGGTTCTACTACCATATGGGCGGACAAAATGGCAGCCCGAAAGTGATCATTTAACCTATCATAAGATAGAACATCAGATAAGGGGTAAGTAGTAGAAGACTCAGAAATAACAAAGTTACAAGCATAGTCTTTGAGATAAGAGGGGCGAGAAATAGTCCGGCCACTTTTAGAAGTGGTAACTGCAGGAGAGGGATCTTCAAGGGCGTTATTGAAAGAAGAGGGCACTTGAGGATGATGAGATCCTGTATCAAACACTTTAGTTAGGAAAAATGAATCATTAGACACAGTAGAGTTATCATGCTTTAAAGGATAAATATGTTCATAGAAGATGACATCTCTAGAGTGAAATATCTGGTGAGTCTCAATATCAAGCAAAGTATAGGCCTTCATTCCATGCGGATAACCAATAAAAACACAAGCTTTAGATCTAGGTGAGAATTTATGTCTATTCCGATCTAAAGTAGAGGCATAAGCAAGGCAGCCAAAGTTTCTAAGATGCTCATATGAGGGAAATTTATTATAAAGCAGCTCAAATGAAGTCTTTTTCTTTAAAAGTAAAGATGGAGTTCTATTAATTAGATAGACAGCTGTGGTAATGAGATAAGACCAATAAGATAGAGAAATATGAGATTGAAATAATAATGACCGAGCAACATTGAGGATGTGTTGATGCTTTCGTTCAACCACGAAATTTTGTTGAGGCCGATCAACACACGAGTGAAATTGTTCAATCCCTTTGGAAGCATAGAAAGAAGATAGATTAAGTTCTTTTGCATTATCACATCTAACAGCTTTAATAGAAATGGAAAATTGAGTAGCAATTAGAGAGAAAAACTGAGGAATAATAGTTTGCACATCAGATTTTGCTTTAAGTAAATATACCCATGTAAATCGAGTGTGATCATCAACTATTGTAAGAAAATATTTGTAACCTTCTATGCTAATAACATGAAAGGGCCCCAAAATGTCAAAATGAACAAGATCAAAAGGCTTAGAAGCACGATTATTATTAGACACAAAGGGAAGCCGTTTTTGTTTGGATAAGTGACAAATAGAGCAAACATGATCATAAGATTTGTTAGAAAAAACAAGAGTTTTATCTATTGAATTTGAAATTGACATAGAATGATGGCCAAGGCGGAAATGCCATTGGTCCATTTTAGTACAAGTATTAAGAGTGCTGTCAGAATGTACAAAATGCAAGAATTGACGGTCTTGTTCAAAGTAAAACAGCCGGCTTATTTTCTTAGCAATCCCAATCTTGGAAGTCCGAGAGGGTGCCTGAATAAAGCATTCAGAAGCAGAAAAAATTAGAGAGTTATGACTATGTTGCAAAAAAGCATTAACCGAGAAGAGATTATGCTGAAAATCAGGTACAAATAATACATCAGTCAAGATAATGCATCTAGAAAGTTGAACAGTGCCAGAATAAGAAATAGGAATGATATGTCCTTTAGGTAAAGTGACTAAAGTGGCAGTAGGATGTTTATCAATAGTCTTAAAACATTTAAGGGAGTAACACACATGGTGGGATGCTCCACTATCAACGATCCACAAACAAGAAGGGAAGTCAACGAGATTACCAGAGACTTGTGAGGCAATCGGCACGTTGGTGTCTGTGGCAGCCACGGTGTGCTGAAGATTCTGACTTAGAAGGGAGATAAGCTTCTGACTGAGCTCGGTTTGGGACAGCATAGGTGGTTTGCCCAAAATCGACCCAAAAACAGGAGAAGCGGAAGCTTGATGAACAGAGGGTTTGAGAGCTGCATCTTGACGACGCTTGTCACCGTACCCAAGAGGGAATCCATGAAGAAAGAAGCATTTGTCCACTAAGTGACCCGGCTTGAGACAATGAGAACAAGTGGGTCTCGGTTTCTTTGATCTTGATGAAGGAGGCTTGGTAGAGGTGTGCGAACCCCCAGTAGCAGCAATGAATGGAGTGGTGTGGCCTAGACTTCTTTGTCTTTCTTCTTGAGATACCATGGAGAAGACTTTGGACAGCGGAGGAAGATGATCATAGAGCAAAATTTGCGCTCTCACTGAAGAATAGGAGTCATTGAGACCAGCCAGAAATTGCATAATTTGATCCCTATGATAATATCCAAGCAATCTTTCAACAGCACCACATTTACAGCCACAAGAACAAGGGATAATTGGCTGAAACTCCTTGAGTTCATCCCAAATAGCTTTGAGACGGGTAAAGTAGGAATTGATATCCGAGTCACCATGTTTGATGGTGTGGACTGAAGTTTGTAGCTGGAATATCCTAGGACCATTGCCTTGATTAAATCGCTCATGGAGGTCATTCCACATTAGCAGTGGCCGAATCTTGAAACATAATGCTAGCTGCAATTTCACGAGAAACAGATTATAAAATCCAAACCATAACCATATTATTGCATTGAACCCAAGCATGGAAATAAGGATCATGGGGAGGGGGTTGAGGCAGGGACCCATTTATAAACTGGGTTTTATTTTTGGCAGCAATGGAGATGGAAGCAGCCCTCTTCCATGACTGAAAATTTTCTTGACCCGTTAAAGTCTGAGTTGATATCAGAAAGTTGGGGTTGTCTCCGGTTCCCAAGTGATATGTGTGATCTAAGTGGGAAGGTTGACAGGTAGGGGCTATTGAGGCACACGGAATGCCAAGACTCGGAGGACCACCGGTGGGAGGAGCAGTACTTCTCGGGAGAACGACGGCCGGAGGAGGTGGCTGAGGGCCCGGAGAGGGAGGCGACAAGGCAACTGGCAGACCTTCGCGAGGAGGCGAGGACGACGACCCTGCAGGAGGCGCAGCAACACGTGGGTTCGGAGAAGGGCCAGACGCCATGGTCGGAGCTGAGGGAGAAGCACCAGGGACGATGACCGGCGCAGGAGGCAGGCTGGAGATTGATGAGCTTCGTGGCTGAGATTGCCTTGTGCGAGCCATGGGCAAAGAAGAAGGCGGCTAAGCAGAGAGGCACGAAGGAAACGACAAAGGGTTTCAAGAGAGGGTTTCAAGAATGGGCTGAATAAACTCCGATACCATGTTACTGTAAAAGCCCACGACAGTAATGTAAAAAATACCTCTATATATTATTATTACACAAAAGACCTCAATATATAAAGGCCCAAGAGAATACAACAAAATAACCCTAACAGAAACAACAACCCAGAAAACAGTTACAACCAATATTACTAATAGACCCAAACACACAACTTCTAGCTGATTACATGGAGAAAGTCCAGAAGGACATTACTCCTAATATGAGGGCAATGCTTGTTGATTATTTGGTGGATGTTGCAGAGGAGTTCAAAATGCAATCTGAAACTTTGTTCCTCACTGTTTCCTGCGTTGATAGATTTCTATCAAAAAATACTCTGCATCGCACAGAACTTCAGTTACTGGGACTTTCATCCATGTTCATAGCCTGGTAAGTCCAAAGTTTTTTTAAACTATTTTTCGTAATTTGCTGTATTATTGATTTACTTTTTTTGTTTTAAATTTATTGAGGAAGTATGAAGAGACTCGTGATGAAGAGTGTCCTGCTCGAAGTGTTCAAGATTTTTGTGAGGTTTCGGCTAAATCTCTCTCTCGGGAACGGGTATATATATATTTCATTCTTTGCCATTAAATTCAACATTTGAATTATTTTAACTGTTTTGGTTTAATATTTCACTTTTGTGAAGGTGTTGGAAATGGAAATTAATGTACTCCACTCTATAAACCATGAACTGAGCATTCCGACCGCAGTGACATTTTTATGGTAAGTTTGTTAAAACTTGATAATTAATATAAAACAAAGTTGTTTAGTATTTGTGTTTTGTCTGCAGGAGATTTTTGACCGATACTAAGGAGAAGAAGAGTCTGAAAGTTAAATTTCTGTGCTTCTATCTCGCGGAACTAAGTTTGTTGGAATATGACTGTTTGAAATTCCTTCCTTCTATGCTGGCAGCATCTATCATATTTTTTGCGAAATGGATAATCACATCAGAAATTCATCCTTGGGTAAGAATTTATTTTTCATTATTTTCATTCCTTTATAGAATTTATTTTTCATAATAGGTTCACAGTTATAGGATGTTATTGTAGACGCTTTCTCTGCAGAATGTTACTAAATACTCACCACCTGAGTTGAAGCAATGCGTTTTTACTATACACAAGTTGTCTAGGAGTGAAATAGTGTCAACTTTCAAAGCTTCAAAAAAAAAATACAATAAATATAAGGTATTTTATCTCGACTGTAATATAATTTGCCCAGATAAATGAAAGCACTAACTCTGTGATCATGTTATTTTTTGGAACAGTTCAATTTTGTGTCAGAGTTTGCCGCTCCTCCAGTGATACCAGCTCATTTTTTGGGAGTATTATACAATGATAGAGAGAAGGTGATTTTTGGTCAATAGAAGTTGATTTTGTTTGATCTTGACTGATTGGAGTAGGCTGACAATACTGATTCTTTTTGCTCTGAAATGATTGTGAACTTTTGTAGCGGGATTGCTTAAATAGTATAGTTCTTAGTGATTTTGAGGTGGAGTTTTTTGTAGTGCGATGGCCTAAATGGTATAGTTATTAGCGATTCTTTTGAAGTGAGTTGTTTTCTCACGTTGACAAACAACATTGGGGATGACATTAGTTCATTTCAGTTGGAATGATGCATACGTATATTTTGGGACGTGAAAATCTTAATGAAGTAGTTAGCCCGTTTATATCGTCTCGCAGCTGTTTAGTTTTTTTTCTTGCTTTTTTTCAAGGCAACTGGTGTGAGGTTCATATGCTTTTTCTTTTCATTTAATTGGTAGGTATATTAGAATTTTTCCTATTTAGAGCAAGATATCTAATTTTCCACAATAGCAATTCACAGCTTCAATTCAAGTAAATGCTGGCTGGCAGAAGGCCAAGAAAATAATAGGTTTACGAGAGAAATAATAAGACCAAAGATTCTATATGGTCCTTGAGAATTGGCAGCACAGAACAATTTATTGAGACAGATCTTTTCTAATTATGATAGATATTACCTTATTTTGTTTAACACTCATTGTGAAATTTTAAAGATTTTTATAAAGCTGAATATTCCAACAAATTCTCTCTTGTGGCTTCCATTCCATCTATTGAAGATCCGGACCAGACCACCGTTTCGGTATAAATTATTTACGATCTTTCCCTCTTTCTCGGACCATACGTGCATAGAATATCGCTATGATTGAAAATAGAAGTCACAAAATGAGCATATCATACTTCAGGGTTTTATTTATTTAAGGGCACCTGGTGGAGGATCCTGCCAAAGAAAATCTTCTTCCTAATGTGTTAATGATATTAATCCTACCAACTTGTGATACAATGCCTAGAAATCCACTTATCCGTATAGATAGCCACATTGGATTAGACACAGTTTGATTGATATGTAACTATTAGTATTAGCACGTAAGTTGCAAAGCAATTTTGGTATTAATATATAAATGTATCTTTCCATAATAACATTTAAAATATGTTGATTGATGTTTTCTCACTACCACTAAATTTTGCTGGGTTTTTCAACAAATGAGTGACAATAAGTCATACCAAGAGAGTCACATAAAATAGGGAATAGTAGTTCTTCAGCATTGTCTATCCAACATATTTTACTTTGCATTGAAACTGAGTTTGAACTAGATTAATGAACTTGGGTGGTTCTAAAAAAATATACTAAGTAATCATCTACAATTATTAGAAAAGATCTATATTATTCAATAGAAATTGTGTGAGAGGCTCCCCAAATATCAGAATGAATGAGATCAAATGGTAAGTCTGAAGTGGAACCATCAGAGACAAGCGGAAGTCTCTTTTGCTTGCAAAATGACAAATAGAACAAAGAACATCTTGAGTAGACATATTATGAAAATGTAATTCTTTATTGAGAGAATGAGAATTGATACAAGAGGGGTGTCCTATCTATAGTGTGTCACAAAGTATCTCTGGATGGAGTACAAATAGAAACTGACACAAACACGGTAGGAACTTGAGCAGAATGACTAGCTAGGTAGAATAGATTGCCAAATCTTTCAACCAACCCAATCACACTGGTCCAAGAAGTGTCCAGAATGACAACAATTACCAAGGAAAAGACAGACCCATTTACACTTTGAGTTAAAAGCACTTAGGTGATGTTTGGTTTACGTGAATGGGCATGAGCATGGAATTGCTATTCCTAAAGGTGAACCATTCAATTGTTTAGTTTGCATTTTATCATTGGATTGACTTTTCCATTAAGAATTCTAATTCCATTAAACTAGTTGTTTGGATTTGCTAAAGGGAAATTTGACTTTTAATGCATATAAAGAGATTGTATTTAAAAAATATCCTATCATTATATGAGTCTCATTTGTTCTTACTCTCTCTCTCTCTCTCTTCTCTATCAGTCTCTCTATATTCCCTCTCACTCTCGGTCCCGAACCAAAAAAACTCTCAAAACTCACATTTGAATCTGTCGCAACCCAACGAAATCGAAGAAGATAAGCATTGTCGGAGAAGGTCTTCGGAACCAACACTTGAACATTGGATCGGAAGCACCCAGAGGCAACCAAACAGCTTCAAAGTAGGCGAAACAACTCCCAAGTACGCGAAGGTGAGGGTTTTCTTTTTAATCTGCAATGTCTGGTTTTTTGTTGATGTTTTGTTCATAGGATAGATCGGGGCTGGGTAACTGAGAAATCTGGGTTTTTTTTCAAAAAATTTGACCCACCTCGATAGGCCTCGATGATAATAGACATATGGTTGATTTTAGCATCTACCTCGATAGACATCGATAGGCCTCGATATGCCTCGATAGAATAAGTCTAATGGTTGTTTTAGCACCAACCTCGATAGGCCTCGATAGAATAAGATATATTATGTTTTTGTCTTGCCTTGATAGGCCTCGATGAAAAAAAATTGTATAATAAGCTCATATGATATCTATAAAAATATCAAGCATAAATTGTTTTTATTCTTTTTTCATTTTTTTTTAATTTTCTTCTTGTATTCATTAAATGAATAATAGTATATAGTCTTTTAATAATAAATTAATATCTTTTCAAAATAAATAAATAATTAAATTTACACTAAATTTTTAAATAAGAAAATTTAATTTTCTTAGGTAGATCTTTAAAAAAATTGTGTGACTCAAAATATATATTTTAATTAAAAAACTACATCATTATTCATTTAAAAAGTACATAAAAAATGAAAAATAATAAATAATAAACAATTAATAGAAGAAAGTTAATTTTTTTTTTAATTCTACAAAAATATATACACAGTTTTTATAATTTTGTATGGTTTATATAAATACATATTTAAAGTACTTTTTTGTTTTGTTCAGTTTTTTCTCTTCGAGAAAGGTTATTTATTTATTTTTTTCTTTTATCTTTTATCCAAACAGAGTTTTATATATGTATATGGTATTGCACTTACCAGTTTATTTGCATGTGTTACGGTTTTATGCTCGAATTAAAATCCAATTTCTTTGTAATATCATGTATTATCAATAAAAAAATAGAAACTATTTTTTGACTTGGTCAATTACTTTGCTTACATGTTTTATTTTCATGATTATTTGTTTAATATAAACTTCTATTAAATCCCGAGTATATAGTTAATCGTATTTATAGTGAGGTAATCACAATAAAATATAAATATGATTATATGTTCAAAATAAGTTAGTCTTAAGATTAGTTAGTGCACAAGATTTACACTGACTTGCTAATCTACAATATGATCTATTTACACATTGCAGTGTTATGTTCTTTCCAGAACATTAGCAATGTAGATAAGATTAGATGTATTTGTTACATCGGACAGGACCGAAATTGACAGTTGATAAGATAAGTAAACATATCGTTATTATCTATTCTGGTCATATCATATAGTTGACCATAGGTCAATTCAATCTCAATTCTGAGTGGTTAGTATTCTAACTGATTGTATTATTTGAGTTATTTGACTTGTTCGTTACCAGCTTACCCTACGGACTAGCCCATACTTACATCTTGGGAACTCAGTAGTATAATTGAGTGGGAATGTTAATCATATATATGAACATCTATAACTTCTGATGAAGAAGTGAAACGATGATTTCCTTTTAGTTTGGTTCAAGGTGTTAAATGATAGATATCTCATTTTAGTAATTAAATTAGTTTACTGAAATATCATTTACAAGGAACTAAATGATTTAAGGATAAAATACAATGAGGGGTAAAATGGTATTTTAGTCCTATCTCATTGTAGACCGTCTATAGAGGATTGAGTGACAATTATGGTTGTAACAATGGATAATTAATATCGTATCTATATTTGTTATAGAGCGTTTTATGAATTCAAAAGTGCAATTCTGAGTCTTTAGTGGAGTCGCGATGAATTAATAAGTTAATAAATTTATTTGTTAGATTTATGATAATTTATTGGAGCTTGATATCATAGGTCAATGGTCCTCATTGTACCTTGGATAAAATCATCTAGATAGTCTCAATTAATTGATTTAATTATCAATTATAACCATCAAAGTTGATCATGTCAATTTTGGATAGTTTCACAGAGTAATGTAATTTAGAGAAGAAAAAAGAAATTATGGCAGATTTATTAATTAAGATAAATTGGTATCTAAATTAATGAATAAGTTTAGATCACAGTTCAAATTATAAATAATTAATTTGATAAAATATTTAAATAATTGTTTAATTAATTAAATTAATAGAAAATAATACAGTCCTTGATTTTAAGTCCAATTGGCTTATAATCAAATAGGAAATTTCACGGGCCTAAAGCCCGTGATAATTTCAACCTAGGGCTTCAAATTGACTATTATTTTATTGATTTCTTAATTAAATTAAATGGCCTAATTGAGTCTATAAAAGGAGTATTAAGTGAGAGAAGAAAACACAAGTCACAAGTCAGATTTTCTAATAGTTTTTAGATTATCTCTAAACAAAAGTCATTTTCTAAGCTTCTTTGTTATTTTCTCTTCTTCTCTCTATATTTATCTCATGTGTTGAGAATTTCCCACTCTAGTCTAGGTGATTCTAAGGATACTTTGGAAGACTGTGAAGAAAATTGAAGATCGGTTTAGTTTCTTGGTAATACTCTGCGACAGAAAGGATACAAAGGTTAGAGAAACTGAAGAAATGACTCATTCATTCCGCTGCGTATACTTTAAATATTTTTATCATTGTTTCTCTTTGAATTCAATTTTAGAAACATGTTCTAGGTTATCTCATATTAATTTGTTTAATATTAGATCTACATGAAAATAAATAAAGATCATGTAAGTTTTTCTAACAGCATGTTTATAACAATTCTTATAGTTCTTTTTTTTTTATCAAAAGTAGAAGGTGAGGGGGCTCTGGCTCACCATTCGCCTTGTGTTGCTTAGTAGAGCAACACCGAAGTGTGTGGTAGCCAAGCTTTTATTTGATCGAGTTTTGATAAAGTTTATTGTTTCAGAGCAAAAAACGAAAAAAATTTCAACCATGCCTTGTGCTAGCCAAAAAGTCAAGGTTCAGACAAAGTTTTCTCCTATGGCTCCCCATTTTTTCAAGATTACTAACTTGGTGCTAGCACAAGCCATGGTTGAACAATTTTTCGTTTTTTGCTCTGAAACAATGAACTTTATCAAAACTCGACCAGATAAAAGTTTGGTTGCCACACACTTCGGCACTGCTCTACTAAGCACAAGGCAATCTGTGAGCCAGAGCCCCCTCACCTTCTACTTTTGATAAAAAAAAAAAAGAACTATAAGAATTGTTATGCACATGCAAATAGACTGGTAAGTACAATACCATATACATATATAAAACTCTGTTTGGATAAAAGAAAAATGAAAAAAATAATAATAAATAACCTTTCTCAAAGAAAAAAAAACATAACAAAACAAAAAAGTACTTTAAATATGTATTTATATAATCCATACAAAATTATAAAAATTGTGTATATATTTTTGCAGAATTAAAAAATTATTTTAACTTTTTTCTATTAATTTTTTATTGTTTATTATTTTTCATTTTTTCTGTACTTTTTAAATGAATAATGATGTAGTTGATGTAGTTTTTTAATTAAAATATATATTTTGAGTCACAATTTTTTTTATGATCTACCTAAGAAAATTAACTTTTCTTATTTAAAAAGTTAGTGTAAATTTAATTATTTATTTATTTTTTAAAAGATATTAATTTATTTTTAAAAGACTATATATTATTATTCATTTAATGAATACAAGAAAAAAATTAAAAAAATTAAAAAAAAAAAAAAAAAAACAATTTATGCCTGATATTTTTATGGATATCATATGAGTTTATCATACAATTTTTTTTCATCGAGGCCTATCGAGGCAAGGCAAAATCATAATATATCTAATTCTATCGAGGCATATCGAGTCCGATCGAGGCCTATCGAGGTTGGTGCTAAAACAACCATAAGTCTTATTCTATCGAGGCATATTGAGGCCTATTGAGGCAAATGCTAGAATCAGTCATATGTCTATTATCATCGATGCCTATCAAGGCAGGGGCTAAATCAATCATATGTCTAATATCATCGAGGTCTATCGAAGCAGATGCTAAATCAGAGTTTATGTCTCATTCTATCGAGGCCTATCGAGGCACCCTAAAACTGAATATGTTTAATAGCATCGAGTCCTTTCGAGGTCTATCGAGGTCAATCGAGGCACATTCAAAAACAGACCTAACATATACTATTAAGTTCTATCGAGGTCTATCGAGGTGGGTCAAATTTTTTGAAAAAAACCCAGATTTCTCATCCCCAATCTATCCTATGAACAAAACATCAACAACAAACCAGGCATTGCATATTAAAAAGAAAACCCTCACCTTCGCGTACTTGGGACTTGTTTCGCCTACTTCGGAGTTGTTTGGTTGCCTCTGGGTACTTCCGGTCCGATGTTCAACTGCTGGTTCCAAAGACCTTCTCCGACAATGCTTCTCTTCTCCGATTTCGTTGGGTTGCAATAAATTCAAATGTGGGTTTTGAGAGTTTTTTTTTTTTGTTCAAGACCTAGAGTGAGAGGGAATATAGAGAGACTGAGAGAGAAGAGAGAGAGAGTCGGAACAAATGACATGGGTATTTTGGGTACTAAGGTAAATAGTATGACCAAAATGAGACTCATATAGTGATAGAGTATTTTTTAAATACAATCTCCTTATATGCATTAAAAGTCAAATTTCCCTTACTAAATTAAATCACATGAAAAGTCATTCCATTTTATCACAATTTTTGTTGTACCATATATACCAATCTCCATGTTTACATTATTATATATGTATATATCTATAGCCATGGAAGAGTTTTAATCAACACAAATAATATCAATTATTATATTATAATATATATATTTATATAATATCTCTAAGATTGAAAAAAAAAACTATAACTGGACAATTAACATTAATAATTATTTGCTATTTTATTATACCAACAAGGTGTAATTTTATTATTTTATTTAATAATCAAATATAATAAAATTATACTTACATATTTATATTAATAAAAAAATCAATTTCACATTGTTTTAAGTAATAATGACATTATTTTTTAAATACTCATTTAATACTATGTGTTTCATTCAAATACACACTTGGTACTCTATGTTTAAAATAATGATCATTCAATACCACATGTTTGCAATTCGTACTAATTTGGTACCATCTGCTGCAATTCGGCCAACTCATATTTCAAATATGACTATATTGCCCCTCTTTTTTAATGATTTATTTGATTTTCTTTTTCTTTTTATTATTTTAAAATATTTTAAAAATATTTTCTGAATTAATAAAACAAAAAAAAAACGTATAATTAAAACTTTGAAATAATTTAAATAAACAAAAATAAAAAATTAAATCCATCCCTTAAACTTAAACCAAAAAATTAAAATCAACACAGTAAACTTAAAAGCCAAAATTTAAAATAAATTCAAACAAAAATAATTTAAGTAAAACTTTAAAAAATTATTAGGGATTTAGTTTACTTTAATTAATTTAAAATATTAGTTTTAGTTTTTTTAATACTTATGTTTATTTAATTATTTAAAATGATTTTATTAAATATTTTTATATTAAAATTAGTTTATATTTTTTTATTTGATAATTTACATTTAATTGATTCATTTTATAAAAAAAAAATTATTTTATTAATTTAAAAAATATCTTTCAATCATTTTAAAATAACAAAAACAAAATAAAATCAAATAAATCCTTAAGAAGGAAAATGTAGTCATATTTGAAATATGAGTTGACCACATTCCAGCCAAGCACTAAATTGAATAAATGGTACGAAATGATCATTATTATAAACATAGGTTATCAAATGTGTATTTCGAGAAAACACAGAATATCAAATGAATATTTACCCATTAAAATTTTATTTTTATTTATTTGTTTAATTTGTGTACGGGGTAATTTAGTAAAAAAAATCTAAATTCAAATAAAATATAATATTTTGGTATATAATAAGAAGTAACATCACAAAATAAAATAAAAGTAATTTGATAAAGAAAATGATTCAATATGAGAGTAAGGGCAATTTGGTCAAAATAATATTAATTCTATATGAAATATAGTAACTGATTCCAAAGTCTACCAAACAAAAGAATGAAAATACCATTTAATTCCTATTCCTACTACCATTACCAAAACGCCACCTTACAGACAAATGAGATGTAGTTGTATGAAAATAAGTGAATAGAGAGAATTCATTACACGTGGTGCGTGGCATCTGTGCCAATGATCCAAGATTGAGTAGGGTTAGAGTGAGAGGCTTTACCAGTAAAATTGGAAACAATTGGTGAATCATCATGACTGGAAGAAGAGTTAGAAATGGAGGTAGTACTCTTGGTTGAATCCTGAAATTGACTGGACAAAAGAGCTATTAGTTTTCGACATTGAGAAGAAGAAGATTGGAGATTGAATCTTGGTTATAATCAGGAATGCTCTAAGGGAAAAAAAAAAAAAAAAAAAAAAACAGGGAAATCAACCATAAGAAAAAATCATCAACCAACACCACAAATATTTGATGGTACTTTCTGGGATAGATACTCACCCCAAATCCAACTTATATTAGGAATGCTACGAAACCAGGTATGCATACATCTCTTCTTTATATACAGCATTCTCGAACACAAAATAATAATAGTAACAAACAATTAATATAAAAATAAATACATTTTTGTTGTCTAGACTGAAACTAGAGTCTTCAAACACTGAGTAGAAAATTGGAGGCCAGTAACCTTTCCACGAAAATGAACTTTCCTAAGTTGTTGAGAATAAACATTGTATGATACAACTCCATTCATATAAGTCGACAAAAAAAGCTCATCATCCTTCCAAAATTCCAAGGGCATACACGGCGGTTGAAGTGGCCCAAATTTGAGACACTTGATCCAATGGGCACTAGCAAAACCTTTATCAACACTATCAACCAACACCCACAACTCGTAAAAACAAGAGTCCCAGTTGAGTCCAGTGGCAAAGAAAAGGGCAACTGATTGGTTCCACTCTCCCAATATCAAACTTTCTCTTTTACATTTTTCCTGGACTACGTAATAAGGAATTGGTATTCTACGAAATATCTCAGCAGACATATCAAAAGAAAGAATCACACCCTCATTTCTTGTTTGATAAAGCCAATAGTAAGCACCTTTACAGTACATTCCCTCGACATTGTGGTCTATCATATCTTCTACTACATCAAACTTAATCACTCTCCAACAGGAAGAATTTGTTCCTAGAGTGTGCACCATGGCTACGGTGTCCCCACAATCTTTATTATAAAAAATCTTAACATACTTGTAAACATTAGATTTGGTATCATACCCAAAACCACATCCCAATAACTTTTTCAAGGGAAAGGCGGGTCCCCGAAGTAACTTGAACTCTCTTAGTGTTGGGTTATACAAAATAGATGATGTATTTTTGCTACGATCAAACACGTGAATGATGCCATTACAATGGGAGAGTCCTATAAACCGAGGTAAGTTCTCACATTTCTTTACTTTCAGAAGAATATTCACGTGTTCAATAACACAACAAAAGTAGTCATCGTTGTCGACGGTGTTACCATCATTGCCCTCACAAACAGTAACTGTTGAAATAATATCGTACCCAATAAAGGAGATCATCTTGGCATTTTTGCGATTACAAACAAGGTCAAGGTGTTTGTTTATGAATGAGGGGTCACTAATCAGATGAAACCAGGGCTTACAAACGCGCTTACAATCTCTTAAAGAGTCAGCATCCAAACTCAACAAAATTTGCTCAACAACATATTCTGGAATCAGGCAAAATCTATTAATTTCTTCTGCTGCACCTGTTTCAAATTCAATCTCTAATTACAATATCGTCAACACTCAGACCTAATATACAGTTTTCATTAAAACAAAACAACAATTGAATTAAATTAAGCTCCAGTGTAGTCTATATTCAACTACTATTCAATCCTTAAAGAAAAAAGAAAAAAAAGTTTTCATTCATTGAATGCATAAACATAAAACTAACATTAATATAGAACGGTAATTTGCAGAATTAGTTCGAGAGAGAGAGAGAGAGAGACGTACCTTGATTATTAAGACAGAGTCGCTTGTCCTCCAGAGTTTGATCACATTTACTAATCCCAAGAATAAGAGACTCTTCTTCACCACCAGAGCAATCCCTATCAGTACCAGTACTCGTACCACTGTGAGTGAGGCCGTTCTCTGTAACCAGGGGCGGAGGAAGAGGCTTTAAGGCTTTCGGAATATCAGCTACTGTAGCATCCACCGAATCGGTGTTGATCTTTTCATTCGATTCTAGGGTTTCAGGTAACGGGGTTAGAGCAAGAAGATTTTCGTCCGAATCACCCATTGATGGAAACTTCTAATGTCTCCGAGTAAGGGAGTGTAGCCCCAAATCTACAACGCTAAAAGCCCTAAACATTGAGATTTGAAATAGAAAAGGTAAGGTACAGTAAATTTGAGTGAAAGATATCCTTTATTTGCGGTTTTATTGGGATTTTTTTTCCTCCCGTAATTTTCAATTACTTTTTGCAGATAATTTTTTAATTAATTAATTATAGGGGAATTTTGTATATACCCTAAAAAATTATGAATAATTTATAGTAATATCAATTTTTTGGTGAACCCAAGAAGTCCCTTAAAATAATATATTTAAAGGGTGTACCCTTAATACTTTTGAAATCCTATTTTTTTTCGGTATATATTGTAGTTATTTAGAGTATCTTGCAAATTTTCAAAATGTTTACAATGCCGAAGCCAGGGCTCAAACATTTCATGTACATGCGTGTGTAACAGAATGTTTGAACCATATTTTCGGTATCGTAAATTATTTGAAATTTCTCAAAAATTTGCAAGATGTTCAAAATGATTACAATGTACACCGTCATAAAAAAAATATTGATTTTAACTATTCACGTGTCGAAAATATTAAGAGTGCACCGGTACACCCCAAAAGTGGGGTGTGCACCAAAGAAGTCCCTTTAAATATATTATTTTAGGGGACTTCTAGGGTGCACCCCAAAAAAGAGCATTCGGGGGCACCCTAAATTTTGAAAACTTATTGGTTCTAACAGTAGGCTACATGTTATGTGGTTGGGTGTAGCAAAGACAATATGTTGTTTTTTCATTTTTAAAATTGAAACTTCAACTTGAAAAGCAAACAAAAATAGAGGTAGCAACCCACCTTAAACCTGAAACACTGTAAATACAGAGGTGGGGTGTAATATTCGTCTTTCTTAAAAAGGGCACTTTGGTAATTTAGTACCCTTGGGGGTATTTCATAATTTATGTGACTATGATCATTTGCTATGATTATTGTGTGCATATGTTATGATTAATGTCGAGTGTGCCCAGAGATATGTTTGAGTAGTAGAATAAGGTTCATTCAAGTATTAGGGGCTAAAGTGTCATGAATATTGGAAATTTGGGGTTAAAATAGAATTATGAGATTTATAGTAGAAACTATAAGTTCTAATTATTAAAACTAGTAGTTTAAGGGAGAATTACCAAAAAAATGGTTTAGTGAATTAATAGAAAAGCTTAGATTAATGATAGGGTGATATTTTAGTGACGGTGAGTCATTATAAATAGAAAGAGAGAGATTGGGGTTAGGGTTAGGGTTAGGGTTAGATCTCATAATTCTAATTATTTCATTGTGGGGTTAAGTCGCCTTTGAGGATCCCTTCGAGGGAAAGTCTCGTCCACCAGATTGATTCTATGGGAGCAAATTAAAGGGCTGATACCTTTGATATCAGCAAATATCCAACCTATCGCAGATTTATGCGTTCGCAGTAGCTCGAGTAACTGCAACCCTTGAGAATTTTGAAGGTTGGACGAGATGATAACTGGGAAGGTTTCACCGTCTCCCAGGAAGACATGTTTTAAAACCTCAGGTAGTTGGGACAATTGAACTTTTGGAACCTTTTCAGCTTAAGTTTTTGGTTGTGCCCTCTCACGAGGTAGCTTCTCAAAGCGAGGCTTCCAAAATTTTGTCCCTTTGTGTTGTGAGTCTTTATGATAAAAAATTGCAATAGTGGGTTCAATAAGGTCGGGACTTTCATAATCAAACAAAATGAGGAGTTCATCAAGATTATCAAAATTTCTTTGCAATTGAATCTCCTCGAGAATTAGAGTGTCAATTATAAAAGTTTGATAACACTCGTCATCCTCTCGGGGTTGTTTTCCAATGTGGAAAATATTTACCCCCAACGTCATATTTCCAAACAATATCTTCATTAGACCATTCCAACAATTGATTAACGCATTTGCAGTAGTAAGGAATGGTTTTCCGAGGATAATATGAATTTTTGACTCCATGTTTACCACAGATTGAGTATCAAGAACAAGAAAGTCCACGGGGTAATAGAATTTTTCAATTTGAACTAGAACATCCTCAATAATACCCCTAGGCTTTTTGGTGGAGCAATCAGCAAGGTGTAGCACAAGAAATATTGGCTTTATTTATCCAAGACCAAGTTCCGAGTAGACATAATAAGGCATGAGATTTACACTCGCGCCAAGGTCAAGTAAAGCTTGGCTAACTTCATGAGTCCCAATTTGGCAAGAAATGGTGGGACAATCGAGAACTTTGTATTTCAGTGGTGTTTTTTGTTCAATCACGACACTCACTTGTTCAGTCAAGAAAGCAGTCTTCTTGATGCTTCCTTTTTGCAGTGCATAGATCCTTGATGATTTTGGCATAAGCCGACACTTATTTTATGATGTGAAGCAAAGGAAAATTAATCTTCACTTGTGTCAAGTGCTCAAGGATTTCAGCTCGGTTATCAGGAATTTTCCCAACAGGTTTCAAAGCCTGAGGAAATGAAACTTTTACAGAAGCATTGGGTGGTGCACTCACATGAATATCATTTGGAGTGCTTGAAGTAGTGTTCTTAACGGATGGATCTTCTAAAGTTTTACCACTTCTAGTTGTGATGGCATTGACCTCCTTAACGTTTTGATCGTTGGAGTTGGAGGATTGGGCCATATGTTGCCCTTGTGCATTGAATAGATGCTGAGAAAGAGTTTTGCCTTTTTTAGATATAGCCAAGGATCCAATCAGTTTTGAAAATTCACTTTTCATTTCATTGATTTCTTCCATCATTTGGCGATTTAATTTGGTTTGTTCCTCTATGAATGCATGAAGGGTATTCTCATGACAATTCATTTGTGAATGAGCATTGTATAGAGGCCCAGAATACGCTTTTGGTGGTTGAGCTTGATGTTCGTTTCTCCATTGGTTTCCAGACGAATGAGCTTGGTTGGAATCTCTCCAACTAAAATTTGGGTGGTTTCTCCAACTAGGGTTGTACTTATGAGAGAATGGCTTGTTATATGCCATGTTGTCCATATTTTTCACCTTGAACATGTGGCATTGTCAAGTGGGCCTCGTAGGCCTTCAAGAGAGGTCAAGGCCTAGCGAATATTGAGCAACCAGGGGCCCGGAGGACCATACCCCCCTTAGGTCCAACGACTAGCGAATAATCATATAGTAAAGAGCACGGACTTGAGACATAGGCCCGGAACCAACTTCATGGACTCACCCAATCTCTACCCTCCGGGGTTTAGATCATTGTGGTAGACAGTCCATTCCATGGGACGGATCCCACCATGTGGGATACAAATGAAGTTTCCGGGTTCATCCTCTCGATCCAACTTGCTACTAGGATCTTTCCATCAATATGTCATCACTAGTGGATGTCCACCTTGGTAGAAGGACCCGAGCCTTGGTAAATGACCCCGAGCTTGAGTAAATGAACCCAGACCATTCGTCCAGGCAGAACAAGACTAGTTCTTCATGCAGCTGACGTGTCCCCAAGAAATCTGACAGTTGTTCTCCCTAACTAACTTGCAGAAAGGGATAAGCTCGGAACGTACGATGTTCCTAGGGATCGGTACTGCTACTACTATGACAGATCATGTCCCTGGAATCCCCCTGATAGCCCACGTGGATCAGTCCATATCAACATACAAAGGGTAGCTATAAGGCTCTACCACACTTAAGTCGACCCAATGGGTCTAGATTAACAACCTGTAATCATGTTACACTATAGTAGAGATATACCTTATCACGGGCCCATGCCTGATGACTCCTAGAACTTCGGAGAAGGAGGTGAGTACGACGAAGAATACTACGAGGAAGATGGAGAGGGGTACGAAGACCATGAGGTTGAGAATCTCATCAATCCCAGCGAAAATGATGTGGAACTTGAACAGGAGGACCTAGAAGTGGTTCGTTTGAGACAACATGTCCTCGATCAAGAAGCAAGGATGGCGGAACAATAAGAGACCACCCGTCGATGGAAGAGTCCCTCCTGGATCTTCAATCATTTATTGCTACTCAGGGATTTGCAATTATTCCCCTAGCTGTTCCTCCCCCTAGGAACTCAGCTACCTATCCCACCTACAGGGATTGGCGCTCCCAACAATGCTACAACCCCTACTCCTCCTCCGGGACGATCCCCTCATCCCGGAGCCGGTCCTTCTAACCCAGCTTAAGAAAAAGGGAAAGCCAAAGCAACCGACCCCATAGAAAAAGCAAACCCCCAAAAGAAGATTCCTCCTGCTCCAAAAACTAGGGTGGACCCAGGGCATTTCCCTAGGAAAGAACGGGTGATCCTGTTCCAAGACGAATCACTTGAACAATCTGCAGGGGAAATGCTCGTAAGGCACTAAGCCCTGGAATGTCCCGAGACATGACGACCAGGGAAGACGTTTTTATCCCAGCGCGTCTGTGAACAAGGATCACGGAGGGTGTAAACGTGGAGAGGAGCCGGAAGTTGTTAGTTCAGGAGATGACACATCCAGTGTAGATTTGCGAGACGGCCTCAATGCTCGAAAGGAGCAAGCCCGTAAAGAAAAGATTCACCTTCGAGGAGGCAACTTGAGGAATAACCTCAACGACAAGAGGAACGAAAGAGTTCCCATTGATGATGGAATGGCCAGGCAATTCATGGAGCAGATGGCCGATCTGGAAAAGGTCATAGACTGCTTGGTCCGAAAGCAAGAAGGCAAAGGTTCCAATTCAGAAGATGAAGAAAAGGAACCATGTGCAAAACACATCCTAGACGTCGTGTTACCTAAGGGGCTCAAGATGTCGGATATACCCGCCTACACCTGAAACACCGACCCGAAATAGCGTCTATCCCGCTACAATCGCCTGATGATTGTAGCCCATGTTTGCGACAACGAAAAATGCATGTGCTTTTCGATCACCTTGGCTGGACCCACTGAAGAGTGGTGGAAAAGGCTCAAGATAGATCGATCCAATCTTGGTCTGGATTGCAATCAACTTTCCGTAAGCAATTTGTAGCCGCCCAGAAACTAGACATGGAGATCAGTGCGCTGGCCAACATTAAGCAACATCCCACTAAAACCCTTATACATCCAACGCTTCACAGAGGAAGCTTCGAAGACTAAGGTGTATGATGGACAACGCTTAGTAGCCCTCCTGCCTATAATCAAAGCTAAATCCCCTCTCTGGGATGACATGCAACGCAGTAAGGTGACCATTCTTGAAGAGTTTATAAGGAGGGCTCAAGGCTTCATCAATTGAGAAGAAGCTCAAATCCAATCTTTTGGATGGCATCCAGCACCGCAACCAACAACACAGACCATTCTTGGGTACGGGGACTCAATACCAAGAAAATCCGTATCTGGCACCTCCAGCAATTTCTGGGATGCAGTTCATGACCCCGACTGTCTATGCGCCCGCTTCATCGGGATATGCTCCAGCCTCTTTAGCCCATTTTTCTAGATATAGAGTGGCACCGATCGAATACAGTGTCGCTCCTGGAGCGATTCAACCCTCCCAGACTGAAGCGGCTGAGGCAGGCATAAACCTTTCCCAGGGAAAATAATCCAGCAAGAATCAGTGCCGGACCGAGCCCGCAAAGAAGGGAAATAGGGGGTATGAGCCCCAATACACAAAATACACTAACTTGGTGGATACCCGGGAGAATATTTACCTTGCAATGGGCAACCAAGCCCCATGTTTAAAGGGAGAAAGAACCCGAGGGACGTGAGCAAAAGATGTGCCTATCACAAGGACATAGGCCATACAACTGAGGAATGTCGACGACTGAAGGACGAGATCGAGAATCTAATCAAGCTAGGGAACCTCCACCAATGGGTCAGGATGCCGGCTGGAGTTCCAGAACAATCCATAGCTCCTGGACAACCTTTTTCCCAGGAAGCACCTGAGCAATTCAGACCCCCTCAGAAAAGGTATGCTCCAGGACCGGGAGCGCAGGCCCCTCAGGGGGCCAAGTAGTGCGACCTCCTGGAGGCCCTATGACTCCTGGACTCGAGATGCCATATCTACCCAGAACTGCGCCACCTCGAGTAGATGGTCACATCACCACCATATCAGAAGGCCCGGACCTAGGGGACCATCCCGGAATGACCAAAAGAGGTACCTCAATGAACTCGACCACGACCATGAGATGTGTGCATTGGTCCAAACTCCGGCCCATCGCCCAAAGCTAATGAATGCACCCATAATGTTCACGGAGGAAGAAGCCTGGAATGTCCACTTCTCGCATTGATGTACCCGAAACGGGTATGTTTAAAAATTTATACTCGCAAGCGCACGAATCGTATTTATAGAATAGTTTTCGTGTAAGCACGAGGTCGAACCCAAAGGAGTTGTCTAAAATCAAAAAGAAAACTATTGTAAACCAAAAGTAATAAATTCTAACCTAGTTCCAAAGATTGATGAGTTTTAATATTATGAACATAAACTAAAGGATTGTAAAATAAAGCTATTTAAGAGAATGAAAATGAACCAATAATGATTTGACAATAAGTGTTAAAAGAAAAGATTATTAAGATACTAGAATCCACAAAATGTAAGTTTAATAATATTTATTAGTATATTGATTCCCAAGTTTTAGTGATAGTTAAAATAATTTAAACTATCCTTTTCCAAAAATATTTATAATTTTAAACACAAATTTCTTATAAAAAGATAGGATTTTTCTTCACTTTTCAAAATTATAATTTCAAAGCATTTAGTGTAAATCAATCTAATGAAATAACAAATAAATCAATGAACATTATTTATAAGGCAAAATATAATATTTTTGTTCTAAGCATGGATGTGTACAATTTAATGACACATCTTACACAAAGAATATTATGTTTATGCACTAATGAAGAACAAAGTGTAAATATGTTCTAACAATCTAAAATACAAGATATTTAAGATGAAATAAATAGAAGAAAAATCCATAAACTTTGTTGTATTACAAGGGAAATCAACATACAACATAAATATTACCTAGTTACAAGTTGCTTCATCATGATCTTAATAATCTTATGAAAAAGATTAGAAGCACATAACTAGAGTAGAAATTACAAAATAAAAGACATACATACTTGCAAAATGCTCTTGAAAAACCCAAATGGAAGAGAGAATGGTAGAGAGAAAATGAGAGAAAAAGATGGTAACCAAAACATTCAGCACCCCCAAAATGGTCTTCAAAACCCTTATTTATAGCCAAAATGAGATTATTAAAATAATCAATTTAAATTAAGTAAATTGATTAAATTAATAATAATATGGTAAATAGGGGTAAATTGTAGGAGTGATGATGATTTTGGGGTGAAAAGTGTGTAGAAAATGGGTAAAAAGGTGGCATTTTTGTCATAGGGGGCAAAATGCAATTTTATGGGCTCAAGAGGCTGTACGACAGAGAGTTGGAGGCTGTTTTGGCAGCTGAAAGCTTCGTGGGCCTGGAGCTTGGGCCGAATGGCTGGGCAGGCTTGTGGAGGCTGGCCCACGTTGGGGAGAAGTGAAGGCAGCAGGAGGCCCACGTTTGGGCTGGGGACTGGCCAGGCGGGCCTGGGCCGTGGGAGACTTGAGAGGGCTGGAGGCGTGGAGCTTGATGAGCCAAGTGGTTGCTGAAGCCGAAAGTTGCTGGTTGGTGCTTTGCTGCGTTGGAGCTGATGCTGAGTGATGAGGAGATGACTTTGGTGGGCAGCTGCTTGTGAAGGAAAGGCTTGGGGACACATGGACAGCTGGCGTTGGAGGAGGCTGATGGCTTGCTTGGAGGTGGTGGTGAGATTCTAGTGTGGGCTTGGGCCTTGGGCCAGGCTTGGGGTCTTCAAAAACATCACTTTTTCTTTCTTTTCTTACAAAACTAACATTTTTTTCTGCTCTTTTCAAGAGCATTAAAATGCAACAAATTACCTACACAAAATAATATAAATTAAGTCATGATAAAATATTTTCAATTTATAAAATAAACCAAATTAATTATTTGAAAATATTAATTACAACTTAATTTAATTTAACATTTAGTTTCAATAAAACACACAATTTTTTTACTTCCCTAAACACAACAACTTAAATAATTAACTACAATAATTTACAACAAAATAACTATAAAAACACACAAAAATATATAAAATCAAAATAAACTTAATAAATTCAAAATTACTTAAAAGCTTAATAAATCAATTAAAAACTCAAGAACTAAGCAACAATTAGCATATAAAATATGGTAAAATAACTCTAATTTGTAGAGTTATCACGCATCACGATCCCTTAGTCATTGACGCCCAAATCGCCAACAAATGAGTATCCCGAGTGTTGGTAGACAACGGGAGTTTTATCAATGTCTTGTTCAGGTCGGCCTTCACAGCGATCGGCCTAACGGAGGCAGACCTAACATCTATCCAACGCAGATCTACGACTTCAATGGGGATTCATTGCTCCCGATGGGCAAGATAAACCTCCTTGTTACATTGGGGAACAATTTTCAAAACACGTTCAAGTACTGCACATTCGTGGTGGTGGATTGTCCCACATCGTATAATGTGATTTTTGGGCGTCCCGCTCTGGTTGAATTCGGTGCCATTACCGCCATCTGCCACCTATGCTTGAAGTTCTCGTGTGATAACGATGGAGTGGGGACAGTACGGAGACATCAAAAGAATGCCCGAAAGTGTTATCACGTCTCCGCCCGACCAATCTTCATGGTCCACGAAGAGCCCCTCGAAGAGGAGAACGTCGCTCCAGTCCCACAACCACAGCCAGCGCGGGGGTGGTTCGAAAGACGACGAATTGGATCCCCGGATAGAAGAGGACAGGGCATTAGAACCTATGGAGGAGATTGAAGAGGTGTGCATCAGTGACACCAATCCGACCAGAGTAATCCGGGTAGGAAGAAATTTGAATCCGGAGTTCAGGGTTGCCATAGTTGCCCGAGTAAAAGAAAACCAGGACGTCCTAGCCTGGTCCCACTCGAATATGAACAGGATTGATCGCAACGTTATATGTCACACCCTGAACATCAATGAAAACACATCTCCAGTCCAGCAGAAGTGAATTCCACTACGCACGGAATAGGCAAAGGCCCTAAAACTAGAAATCGAGAAGTTATCCTCGATTAACTTCATCTAGGAAGCAGTGTTCCCCGTTTGGCTGCCAAACCCGGTGTTGGTGCCAAAACCAAACGGGAGATGGAGAACTTGCATAGACTTCACGGACCTTAACAAGGTGTGTCCAAAGGACTGCTTCCCTCTTCTCCGGATAGACCAGATGGTGGATGCCACGTCCGGGTACAAGTTGCTAAGCTTCATGGATGCCTACTCCAGCTACAACCAAACTTTGATGCAAGTAGCACACCAGGAACACACCAACTTCCAGACGGACAAGGGTGTATACTGCTACATTTTCATGTCTTTCAGGCTAAAGAATGCTAGAGCCAAATTTCAAAGGCTTGTCAACAGAATGTTCCGGAACCTACTGTTGTGAAAAATTTAATTGATTTAAATACGCAAGTGTATGCAATCACACAAGTAATACAGTGATAAGTAAATCGTCTCCACAGGGATTGCAAAATAGAAAAATAGGCAAAACAATTACTAAGCAACTTAAATGTATTAACAATTAAATGGGGTGTTTGTAAGCTAAATGAAATATTAAAATATGAAAATACTGAAAATAAAACTGAAATAAACAGAGTAATTAGAAAGAAATACATGGATTGTAGAATGGACTTGAATTATCAAATCCCCCTATGTCAATTATACTGAACATATTGTAGCAACAATATTTTAGCAAAACTCTCAAGTTAACAAGAATTCAATGAAAGCTCATAAAACTTTCCAAAATCCTATGATATTAATTCTTTTACCTAATTAAACATATTCTTATGCCAAATTAGATTTAAGAATACAAATTCAAGGTTCAATTCTCAAAAGTTACACAAGGCAAATAACACATCCCAGTGTTATTTACAAACATAACCTAACACAGATTATGAACTTGTGTCATCCAAGTTCTTCCCATTATATTTAATCCTTCCAGCATCAAACATAACTAAACATCTTGCCATTGCTAGCCAAACAACAACAAGAAATTAACAATAAGCACACTTGAATGAACAAGAGAGATTTCACTAAAATAAAGTGCAAGAAATTACTACACTATGACATAGGCTTCATCAACAATTCAAACCACAAAAGATTAGTTCATGGTTAATTCAAAGAGCATTAATCCACTTTCAATTCTGCCCATAAGTATCAAAGTAGAAATTAAAATAGAAATTACAAGATGAAACTTAGAAACAAGAGAAAGAGCAAATCCAATTGATGATGAATCTTCTTTCTTCGTTCTCCTCTTCTTCCTTCTTTTTTCTTCTTCTTGTTTCTCTGATTTTATTTTACTGTCTTTTTCTCTCTTCTTTTCTCAAAAAATGGAAGACTCCTCTTCTTTGTGCGGCTGGCTTTTCCTTTGTACCTCTAGGTTTCCCAATTTAGTCATCTAAGTACAAAATTGCCCCTCCTTTGATTCACACGTGAGTTTCTTTCCTTCCTCTCTCTAACATTTGCTTCCAAATTGACTCATGCCCTATGTACTTGCCACCTCGGCCACTAATCCAACTCACCTTCTGAATTTCTAAGCACGCATAAATTTCCAAATGCAACCTGATCAAAATGCTTTAGCAAAATCTGCTTTGCTACCACAAACCTGCTATTATAGCATCAAAATTTAGCTTAGATAGTTTCACAATTCTAGTTTCATTCTTTGTACAAATATCTATCCATGAAACTATCGTTTTCAACCCATTAGCTCTTAAAATCTACAAAAAACAACTAAACTAACTAAATCATAAAAACACAAAAGTTAGTTACAATAGCTAATAATAAACTAACATCACCTCAATTTTCCATATTTATAAGTTCAAAAGCATAAGAAAGAACTCTTTATTCAAGAGTTATCACACCCCCAAACTTAAGACATTACTCTTTCTCGAGTGATGAATCTCAAAAGATAACCAAAGACACACAAATTGAACAATAAAAGAAAAATGACAACCAACAAAGACAGACACCAAAATGGAGGGTAAACTTGCTTTGCTAATGCCAAAAAGGGGAAAACTCTTGGGAATTTTATTGTTGGATGACAGAAACTGAATTTCACACTTACACAAACCTTAAACCAAACTCTTCGGGTATTAATGTTGCTGTCAAAATATGAGTCAAGAGTTTCTCCCTTTAGTGCATGCTTAGCTTTTCCTAAACATTTTTGATCACCCAAATCAAACTAGACCTTGGTCCTAAAGCTTAAATAATGCCTCCATAAGTTACTTAGTGATTCCCTCACCACTAATGTAGACAAACACCACACCAATGATCAATAGGACTTTATCATGCTTGTAATGATAGGCTAGGGTGAAGGTAGGATAAGAGAGATTAATTTTTGGCTCAAATCACCCTAAACACCTCAATCTTTATAGGACCTAAATCAATGCACACATTAATTTCCCCAAAGAACACCCCACAACAAAATATAACTCTTGCCACTAGCCTTTATTACTAACATACAAAGACAAAAACTAAAACAAGCTTTTCTTTTATTGGAAGAGTTGCACCCCCAAACTTATTTACAAACATACTTGATTGCTTTTTTTTTTTTCTTTTCTTTGAGGCAAGGGAGTGCACTCTTTAATTTTTTTCTTTTGATTTTTTTTCTTTCTTGAATTTTCTAATTTTTTTTTAGAATGAAGATAAACAACTAGATGGCAAGAGACACAAGAAAAATGAGGATACACTCTCCCCCCAAACTTAAAATCAACATTGTCCCCAATGGTGGAAACAAGCAAAAGAAGAAAATGAAAATGCTCACCCAATGCCTCTCGCACTCTCCACTCCTCGCAACCCCCAAAAATACAACAACAAATAAATCCTATAAAGATCAAGGTGCTAAAGGGTGTGGTGAAAAGAGGTTATTATATATAGCTAGGCTAATAAGTGGCTAAACAAGAAAATGACACTTAAGCTCAACGAGGTGACTAGGGATAAAAATGCATAAAGGGTAGGCTTCAAAGGCTCAAACGGTCCAAGGAGGGCCTAAATCATGTCATCAGTGTGGTGCTACCTAGGATTTCACCTCAAGGAAAATCACTAAGTAATTCTAGAAACTTAAGCTCTCACAAGAAACTAGCTCTCTCTAGGGTCGAATTTTTTTTTAATCAAGCTATGCACACACTAAAAAGAGAAACACTCTCATTAATCAATTGCTAGCAACATTCATACCCAAAGAATTGAAGTTTAAAACTTAAGAAGAGGGGCATTCAGCTTCAAGTCAAATTTATGAAATTTTTGTAGTGTTTTCAAAATCGTCATCGAGCCCCCTAAGTAAAACTAACAAAGACAGAGAATAACCTCAAAAGAACGACCAAACAACAAGACAAAGGCAACTATAAACAATAAGACAAAGACAGGAACAATAACTAAACAATAGACTACTAAAAGAAAACAATAGTACAAACCAAACCACAAAATAATTAAAGAACAAAAGTTGAATTAAGGAAACTCCCCAGGCCTATTCCTTGGAATTGGCATCCGAAGGAATAGGGTCGTCGTGAACAACTGGAGCGGCCCACCTATTCAAAATGGAGCTGGGGAATGTAAGGAAGGTAGTAGTAGGCTTGGTGAAGTTCTGCTGAGGGGACTTGATTAACGCAGCATCTCGCTGCTTGGCATATTTCCAATATGCTTGCTGCTAAGTTTCAATAGATACCATCCGCCCAAGAATTTGCTACTGCTGATCAAGGATGTCTGTGAGTGTGGGAGCAAGTTGGGGTAATAGCGGAGGTGCGGTGGATGGGCCACCTTCAGACACAGGCTCGCAGTGTTGAATAGGAGTGAGGAAATCAATGTCACAACGCTCAAAAAGTACATCCTCACTTGTATCATAAGGAATCCCAACTCTAAGGCACAACTGAGTGATGAGCAATGGAAAGAATAATTTTCCCTTCTTCTTTTTGGCACAACTAACAATCTGTCTAGTGATTAGCTTGCCCATATCGATACTAAGCCCGGCCAACATGCAATACAACAGAAGCACACGCTCTTTGGACACCGTAGTGTCATGTGTGGTAGGCAACAAATGACATTTAAGGAAATGCAACCACACACTAGCTTCAGGTAACACGGAGGTGATCAACAATGTACGAGCACCGCTGGAAGAAACACACCATTGAGCGCCAGTAGATGCTACAAGTTGTAGTGCCTTGTCAAAATTTTCTAGTGTAGGGGCTACTACCATATCATTATAAAGAGCACCCTCAAAATGTTCAAACCCAAAAGCAGAGTTAATACCAGCACCATAAAATGAAACAGTCTTGCCTCGCACCACCACTTTGGAATTCTCATAGGACACAATGTTGACGTAAAATTCATGCACTAAAGGAATGATAGCAGGCTCTAGTTTTTGACAAAAATATTCCCATTTGTGCTTCTCAATCACATCACTAAGGTAGGCTGGCACCACAACAGTAGTAGGTAAAAAACCTTTTTCAGGGAGCAACTTCTTTTTCTTAATGGATTCATATTTCTCCTTGGATTGATCAGAAGAAAATTTCTCAAATGGTACTGAAGGAACTGTATTTTTCTTGGTCTTAGGGGTCGGTACAGCAGCAGGTTTCAGATTGGGCAAAAATTTCGTTGTAGTGGTGGTCTTTTGTGGCTTGGGTGGAGGTACGGGTGATGTGGGTTTGGCTTGCTTTTTGGACTTTTGGATGGTGGTTTTCTTGGTTGATGGTTTGGTGGGGTCATTGGCAGTGGCTGGTGAGGGTGATGGTGGTGGGGCAATGTTTGGAACGGTGGAAAACTTTTTGGCTGGTGGTGGGGTAGAGGATGGTTTGGATTTTCTCTTCTGAGCTCTTGTTTTGGTGGCCATATAGATCTAAAAGGAAACAAAATAGACTACGAGTGTTGCCAAAGGACAAATCACAAACCAGCAAATCGAACCAGGCACCCAAACACTATATACAACTGCTTATCAATGAGAAAACAGCACCAGAGCAACAGAGTAATACAACAGCAACATCAACAACACTGCCAACAAGCTGAAAAATTTTCAATGGCTGCCCCCAAAATTAAAATTTCACTAGCAAAGAGCCCAACACCCAACAATATTCACAACAATAGAATGGAAACAAGGGAAATAGTATCAAAAAAGAAACGGCTAGACTGAGAGAGCTGGGCCTGGCTGTCGCGAAGTGAACTGGCTTCCGCACAATGGATGCTCGAACCTAGGTGAGGTGCGCCTGGGCTCGGTCTAAGATGTGCAACAGGCACAAAATACGGGCTTCGAGGCTTAGCACAATGCAGGGTGATGAGGAGAACGACGCAGGTGAAAGTCGCGCCTAGGGGTGGCGCGCGAACGTTAGTTGCACCTGAGTTCTTCGGATTGCAGTGCAGGGAGCTCGCGACTAGAAGGCTTGCACGACTCACGCATACGGGGCTCAAAATGGGTCGGCGTTGGTGGCTTGTGCGGTTCAAGGATATGGATTTGTGATGGAGGGTGGTGGTTTGTGCGGTGGTGAAGGGAGGAGGATGAGGGTGGCTGCTAGGGCTTCAATCGGCAGAGAAAACAAAAGGGGCAAAAGGAAATAGGGCATGGGTTGGGTTTATGTTTTTATTTTATTTAATTTTTTTTAGCGAGGCCACGCCCCACTGTGGCGATGCATCGCAGGTCTCACTGACTTGTGTATGCTTCAAATTGCAAAATTTTTGCTTCAGCAAAATTTTAGATGGAATCCCTCTATTTTTCGAAAATGAGACCCATTTTTGCTCCCTGTTTGCTGAAGCAAAAAGTTCACAAAACCATCAGACCCAAAATCTACTTCCAAAACACCAATTTCTCATCTTTGAACCCCTGAAACAGAAGAACAAACGTAACACCACTTCCAAAAACAACACAATCACGTGAAATTAAACTAACAAAAATAAAGAACTAAAAGAACTTAGAAAATCAAATATTGATATGTCTTGTTTTTATTTACTTTTTATATATATAGTATTTTACACTTCTATATTTGGGTTTTCTTGAAGATAGTACCTGAATCACTTGACAACCCAAAACAACAACTACTTTAAGGATCCTCCAAAGTGATAGAGGTCTTCTCGCGTTCGACCTCACCTCCCCAATAATGTTTCAAGCACTGGCCATTTACTTTAAACTCCCTTCCGGATTGATCTTCTCGCACTACAATTGTTCCAAAGGGATAAACTTTCACCACGGTGAATGGGCCTGACCAACGGGACTTCAATTTGCCAGGAAACAACTTTAAACGCGAGTTAAAGAGCAACACTTTCTGCCCCTTCTCAAAGACTCAAGATTGCATTTTATGGTCATGCCACCTCTTGGTTTTCTCCTTATAAAGCTTAGCATTTTCATAGGAGAACAACCTCTTCTCTTCTAGCTCATTTAATTGCAATTTACGAGCTTCTCCAGTAGCTTGGAGATCCATATTCAACTTCTTAGTGGCCCAATATGCCTTATGCTCCAACTCAACGGGAAAATGGCAAGCTTTCCCAAAAACCAAACGATAAGGTGACATTCCCAAAGGGGTTTTGAAAGTCGTTCTATAGGCCCAAAGAGCATCATCCAATCTTTGAGACCAATCTTTTCTACTAGAATTCACCACTTTCTCTAGAATTCCCTTGATCTCTCTTTGAATATTTCCGCTTGACCATTTGTTTAAGGGTGATAGGCTATAGCAATCTTGTGTCGCACACTATATTTAGCTAAGAGGGCAGCCAAAATTTTGTTGACAAAGTGGGTACCTTCATCACTAATAAGGGCTCTTGGAGTACCAAAGCGAGTAATCACATGCTTATGTTAGAACTTCATCACCACCTTAGCATCGTTGGTGGGACTTGGTATTGCTTCAACCCATTTTGATACGTAATCTACAGCCACCAAAATGTACAAGTTCCCAAAGGAATGATGGAAAGGTCCCATAAAGTCAATGCCTCAAACATCGAAAAAATCCACTTCAAGGATGATGTTCAATGGCATCTCATTTCGTGCTGAAATATTGCCAAACCGCTGGCATCTATCACATCTTTTAGCAAATTCGTGAGCATCCTTGAAAATAGAAGGCCAATAATAACCTGATTGGAAAAAATTTATTGCCATCCTCTGCCCACCAAAATGCCCTCCATAGGGAGCTAAATGACAATGCTCAAGAATGCTTTGAACCTCCTCTTCCGGAACACAACACCTCATCACTTGATCCGAGCATTGTTTATAAAGAAAGGGTTTATCCCAAAAATAAGAATTGACATCCTAAAAGAATTTCTTAAGTTGTTGATGCTTCAAATCCAGTGGAGTCCTCCCACTCACTAAATAATTCATAAAATCAGCATACCATGGAATTGAAACTTGCCTCACCACCAAGAGTAACTCATCTGGAAATGTCTCTTTAATTGGCTGCTCAAAATCATCCATCTTATCATCTTCAAGTCTAGAAAGATGACCAACTACTTGATTCTCCATTCCTTTTCTATCACGAATTTCCAAATCAAATTCTTGAAGAAGCAACACCCAACGAATGAGTCTTGGTTTAGCATCCTTCTTTGCAATGAGATACTTGATGGCAGAATGGTCTGTATACACCACAACCTTAGTCCCAACAAGGTATGCTCTAAACTTATCAAAAGCAAATATCACAGCCAAAAGTTCTTTCTCAGTGGTAGTGTAGTTCAGTTGAGCATCAACCAATGTCTTGCTTGCATAATAGATGGAATGAAACACCTTATCTTTTCTTTGGCCAAGTACATCTCCTACAACAAAATCACTAGCATCGCACATAAGTTCAAAAGGAAAGGACCAATCATGCGCCACAATAATAGGGGCAGATGCAAGAGCTTTCTTCAAAGTTACAAAGGCCTCTTGACATTCATTAGTAAACTCAAAAGCTCAATTTTTCTCAAGCAAAGAACAAAGAGGCTTAGAGATTTTTGAGAAATCTTTGATAAACCTCCTATAGAATCCGGCATGCCTCAAGAAACTTCGAATTCCCTTGATTGAAGTAGGTGGTGGCAACTTCTCAATGACTTCAATCTTGGCTTTATCTACCTCAATGCCTTTGTTAGAAATCCGATGACCCAATACAATGCCTTCTTGCACCATAAAATGACACTTTTCCCAATTAAGCACCAAGTTTATTTCTTCACATCTCTCTAACACTTTCTCAAGATTAGCCAAACAAGCATCATAAGATTCCCCAAACACAGAAAAATCATCCATAAACACTTCAAGAGTTTTCTCCACCATATCTGATAGTTGTCATGCAACGTTGAATTGTAGCGGGTGCATTACATAACCCAAAGGGCATCCTCCTGAAAGCAAATGTCCCATATGGGCAAGTAAACGTAGTTTTTTCTTGATCTTCAAGGGTAATAGAAATTTGATTGTAGCCTGAATACCCATCCAAAAAGCAATAATACTCCTTCCCCGCTAGTCTATCAAGCATTTGATCAATAAAAGGCAGCGGGGAATGATATTTTCTTGTTGCTTTATTTAGCTTCCGATAATCCATACAAACACGCCAACCCATCATCGTCCTTGTGGGAGTCAACTAATTGTTAACATTAGCTACCACAGTGACTCCCCCTTTCTTGGGAACACATTGAACCGGGTTAACCCACGAACTATCTGAGATTGGGTAAATAATACCAGCATCAAGCCACTTAATGTAATGCCCAAAACTCCAGGGACCATTACGATGTGCATTTTAAACAGTGCTAAACTCACTAATCGAGTCAGTTGGCCATAATCGTGCAACTAAGTATGATTAGCGATTTAGGGTTAAAATTTTTGGTTAAGATATAACGTTTCACTAGAACGTTTACTGTATACATTGGGATCCCAAAAAAATAATTTAAAGGTTAATTACAACAAAATATTTACAACCAGCCAACCTAAACGGCAAAATAGGGTTTAACCCTAGTTCCTCTTTCAACCCTTGGCCGTGGCGGTCGAGCAGCTACATATGTACACATCGTCACCTAAGCTCTCCAACTCAAGGATGGTCCAACTTTCTTTTGCCTTTACATGCACCACATAGCACCCGTGAGTCGAAGCCCAGCAAGAAAACTCAATATACTCATGAACAGTAATAACATGCCATCAAATCATAATGTGCATGCCTAGCAATAATAGCCTTAATCACACATGCAAATAAGTTAAAATAATGATGGTTGTGGGCCCTGCCCTCCTGTATGGATGACTATCAAGTCAATCCTAGATAGATGAGTGATTAACACTTGAGGTTTCGATAACTATGTTGGGGCTTATAGCCCTAATTAAATGGGATCTGCACCCTTAGATGAGTGACTGATGAGCAAGTCACTAACGTGGGATTTTCACCCTTAGATGAGTGACTGATGAGCAAGTCACTAACATGGGATCTGCACCCTTAGATGAGTGACTGAGGAGTCAATAGTGTGGGTTCCGTACCCTTAGCCATGTGACGATACAGTCACCTGGGCCTTCTGGCTCTGAGTAACTAACCATAGACTAAACAAGCGCTTATAGTTTTCATCGAACTTGAGGTCGGTCTGGCATTAATGCTCATGATGAGTCATTCAATGCAGATGTCGATTAGATATAATCTTTTTGGCTCTGCATTCATGACGCTTATGCCGCTCCTGACTCATAGGTCAATAACACACAACCAGTGCTCAGTACTACTGTCGAACTTGACTAGTAAGTCACAGCTTCACAGTCAGTTCTGACACCATTGTCGATTCTGACTAGTAAGTCAGTGCCACGCACAAGTAGGCAATGCTTCTAGGCATATATCTTATGTCAAATATCCAAATGTAGGGCATTCAGCATTCTTACTTAACAATTGCTAGCATAATTAGGATCATGCACAAATACATAGACTCAAGCTCTGATCAATCTCATATTCAGCATTCATGGCATGCCCTAACCACCTGTTTCTCGTGCATCACATGCATCACATACTGGGTGCAGTTTTCTTACCTCAAGTTTGAGCGAGAAATAACAATTGAACGACCCTTGAGAGTGATCGATCCTTTAATTCCTTAGCGGTCACCTAATCATAACCAAATACAACCTCCATTAAGGAAAAAAAACCATAAAAGGGTCTTGACCTAAACCTCACTCCCGGGACCCCGAATTGTACCCAAACGGTGAGTAGATTCGATCCCGAGCCTTAGGAATTGAAACCCCGAGCCAAAAACCCTTAAAAACACCCAAAACAGAAACCACTCTAAGTAGCACTGTAGCGCTACACCCAGCCAGACTTGCCCTGAAACTTTTCCCCTTCGACTCCACCATTTCCAACCTGAACCAAAAGCTTCCAAACCTTATTTTAAGACCCAATTGAACCCAAAAATCATCTACATATGTCTTAGGCATCACAACCCAAGTAACCCTAGCCAAAACTTCCATCAAATTCTAAACTTTCCAACTCAAAAACCAAACTGAAAACCAAATGAAAATAGAGCAAGAACTAAGGTTTTAATGGCCAGAAACTCACCTCAATCTCAGCTTAGGACCCTATTCAATGGTAGAGCATAACCCAAAACCCTCAAGGCTTGGTTCCCTAGCTTGATTCCCCAAATTGAGCTAAAAAATTCAAAGAGAAAAGGTGGAGATATGGGGCAGGGAAGAGGAGGAACCTTTGCTCTGTTTTGGTTACTTCCACAACCATCTAATGGCTAATATATATCCTTTAGGGTGAAAAGATTAAAATACCCTTAGGTCATTTCAAATCCTCTTAAGGCCATCAAGGGAAAAATCGTCCTTTCCCACCTATCTCGTTAATCATAATTAACACCCTCCAATTCCCGTTATTCTCAATATTCTCAAATGCTAATAAATCATATCCCATTACCCTTTAATTCCCGGTAATGTTCTAATCCTCAAATCACCCCGAGCCCCGAAATTACCCTGTTATGACCAGACCAAAAACTTGCATTCCATGATCATCTCATGCCGAATGGCTTGAAAAAAATCCACATATAACGTGGTATTATTCATAATTCACCCACATGCATGAAAATACACAATTACACCCTCAACGGGCCAAATTACCAAAATGCCCTTATAATTAAAAATGGACCCATATGCATGCATTTATCATCATATTATAATATAATTCACATAAACATGCATATAATTTAGTGGCATAATAAATCAATTATGGCCCTCCCGGCCTCCTAATCAAGGTCCTAAACCTTATTAGGAAATTTGGGGCATTACACTTAATTACCTCCTTTTTTACCGCTTTCTTCATAATGGGATTAAGCCTTCATTGTTGTTCAATAGAATTGCTACAGGAATCCTCCAGCAAAATCTTATGCATACAAAGTGAAGGACTTATACCCTATATATCTGCCATAGTCCAAACGATAGCCTTCTTGTATTTCTTCAACACATCAAGCAACATATTCTCTTTTTCAACCCCCAACAACGCATAAATAATAACCGGTAAAATCTATTCACAACCCAAATAAGCATACTTCAAATGACTAGGGAAAGGCTTCAATTCCAACTTTTGTGGTTCTTGAATAGATGGCTTGGAAGGCTTGAAATATCTTTCCGATAAATCTAAGGACTCATTCCTTCCAACTTTAGTAAAAGGCTGCTTGGATTCTACCCATGTAACTCGGGTTTCTTCCTCTTCACTCATTTCTTCAAGCTCTTCTAGTGAAATCACTCCTTTCCATCTTTACAAGTTTCTTTTAGCAATTTTTCAGCCACAATAGTATCAATCACACTCAAAGAAGGGCATTCCTCAATCTCATCCGAAAACTTCATAGAATTTAACACATTAAAGGTCACTTGTTTGTCATTCACTCTCATAGTAAGCTCTCCTTTTTAAACATCAATCAAAGTCCTTCCGGTGGCAAGAAATGGTCTTCCCAAAATTATTGGAACATCTCTCTCCGCTTCATAATCAAGAATAATGAAATCAGCCGAAAAAATGAATTTATCAACTTGCACAAGTACATCTTCAATCTTGCCTTCTGGGCGTGCCATAGATCAATCCGCTAATTGCAAAGTGACAGTGGTTGGCCTTGCTTCTCCAATTCCCAACTTCTTGAAAATCGACATGGGCATCAAATTAATACTATCCCCCAAGTCACAAAGTGCTCTACCAACATCTCTACCACCAATAGAACAAGGAATTGTAAAGCTGCCTGGATCTTTCAATTAAGGAGGAATTTTATTCTTCAATATAGCACTACAACCTTCAGTCAAAGCCACCATTTCAAATTCTCCAAGTCTCCTTTTCTTGGTTAAAATATCCTTAAAAAACTTCATATAGTTAGGCATTTGTTCCAAAGCTTCCACTAACGGTATATTGATGAGAAATTGTTTCAAAACATCTAAAAATCTTCAAAATTAACCATCTTGTTGCTGCTTTTGAAATCACTGAGGAAATGGTGGAGGTGGCTTGCTCATTGGCTTCTTTGATGCATTTTGTAGAGGAATTGCTGCAACATTTTCTTCAAGATCAACATTTGACATATTTGAACTCCCAACTCTTTCTTCCTTTTCCACACTTCTTTGGATTGAAGTGGGCTCATTTTTGCTCTTAGGATTATCCTCATTCAACTCCAGAATTTTTACCACTCCTCAAGGTAACTGTCTTGCAATGCTCCTTACCATCTCTCCTTGGATTTTCGGTATCACTAGGCAAGGTGCCTTGTGGTCTATTCCTTAACTCATTGGCTAACTGTCCCATTTGAATCTCTAGGTTCCTCAAAGATGCTGCTTGACCTTGAATCATTGCATCATTCTTGGCCATATACTCTTTCATCAAATTCTCCAAAGAGCTTGTTTGAGATACTTGTGGAGGAGGAGGAGGTAGAGCCCTTGGTTGTTGTTGTTGGGAAAAACTCGGTGGATAAGTAGGCTTTTTTGGAATGGCTGCACCACTTGAACTAGATCCTTGACCTCCCCAAGAAAAATTCAGATGATTCATCCAACTCGGATCATAAGAGTTAGAATAAGGATTGTTGTGGTTGGTATTTTGATTCCCCACATATCGGTTTGAAACAGGATTAGATGGACAACTATCAAATGTATGGCCATCTCCACAATAAACACAAGAGACTTCCGCTACTTGACCCATAGGAGCTGATTGTAAGTTACCCTCCATACTCATGGTCTCCAAAAGGTTGGTCATAGATGAAACTTGAGCTGTCAAAATTGTTAAAGCTTCTACTTCATGAATGCCCGCTACTTTCCTTCCCATTGAAGCTCTAGCATTAGACCATTGGTAATTATTATTGGCTATCCGCTCCAAAATCTCATATGTTTCATTGTAAGACTTATAAAGAATAGCCCCATAAGCCGAAGCATCCAAAACCATGCGTGTGGATGCATTGAGACCTTTATAAAAAGTCTCCATTTGAATGTAATGTAGGATGCCATGATGTGGGAACTTTCTCAATAACTCCTTGAACCTCTCCCACGCATCAGATACCGACTCATCCTCCAACTGTTGAAAAGAAATAATCTCATTTCGAAACTTAGCATTTTTTGTTGGAAGAAAGTACTTCATCAAAAATTTCTCAGCTAGATCATTCCACGTAGTCACTGAGTCAGAAGGAAGTGTATTAAGCCAAGCTCTAGCTATGTCCCTTAGAGAAAAAGGGAACAATTTCAACCTCAAGGCCTATTCAGTAACTCCTTGCAACTTGAATGAATCGCTCACCTCCAAATATGAACGAAGATGAAGATCAGGATCCTCAGTAGGCAACCCACTAAATTGACTAACAATGCCCGGATTGAGCTCGTTGAACATGGGGGAAGTATACTCCCTTATGGATCTTTCTCTATCATCAGCCATAGCAATCGCGTTAGCGATATTATTAGCACCCTCAACTCCTTCATCCTCTTCAGCCATATTAAGACGATTTTGAGCCCGTTATTCCCTTAGTCTTCTTCTAAATGTACGTTCAATGTCGGGGTCAATAGGAGCTAGTTCAAGGTCTTCTTGATCATTCATACAATAGATCACCTGAGAAAACAAGAACAAGCAAACGAGGTTAGAACAACAAAGAAAAATAAATTGCAAGTAATTGATATTACACATTCTAATTTCAATCCCAGGCAACAACGCCAAAAACTTGTTGTGAAAAATTTAATTGATTTAAATACGCAATCACATAAGTAATATAGTGATAAGTAAATCTTCTCCACAGGGATTGCAAAATAGAAAAATAGGCAAAACAATTACTAAGCAACTTAAAGGTATTAACAATTAAATGGGGTGTTTGTAAGCTAAACGAAGTATTAAAATATGAAAATACTGAAAATAAAACTGAACTAAACAAAGTAATTAGAAAGAAATACGTGGATTGTAGAATGGACTTGAATTATTAAATCCCCCTATGTCAATTATACTGAACAGATTGCGGCAACAATATTTTAGCAAAACTCCCAGTTTAACAAGAATTCAATAAAAGCTCATAAAACTTTCCCAAATCCTATGATATTAATTCTTTTACCTAATTAAACATATTCCTATGCCAAATTAGATTTAAGAATACAAATTCAAGGTTCAATTCTCAAAAGTTACACAAGGCAAATAACACATCCCTATGTTATTTACTAACATAACCTAACACAGATTATGAACTTGTGTCATCCAAGTTCTTCCCATTATATTTAATCCTTCCAGCATCAAGCATAACTAAACATCTTGCCATTGCTGGCCAAACAACAACAAGAAATTAACAATAAGCACATTTGAATGAACAAGAGAGATTTCACTAAAATAAAGTGCAAGAAATTACTACACTATGACATAGAGTTCATCAACAATTCAAGCCACAAAAGATTAGTTCATGGCTAATTTAAAGAGCATTAATCCACTTTCAATTCTGCCCATAAGTATCAAAGTAGAAATTAAAATAGAAAATACAAGATGAAACTTAGAAACAAGAGAAAGAGTAAATCCAATTGACAATGGATCTTCTTTCTTCGTTCTCCTCTTCTTCCTTCTTTTTTCTTCTTGTTTCTCTGGTTTTCTTTTACTGTCTTTTTCTCTCTTCTTTTCTCAAAAAATGGTAGACTCCTCTTCTTTGTGCGGCTGGCTTTTCCTTTGTACCTCTAGATTTCCCAATTTAGTCATCTAAGCACAAAATTTCCACTCCTTTGATTCACACGTGGGTTTCTGTCCTTCCTTTCCCTGAAATTTGCTTCCAAATTGACTCATGCTCTATGTACTTGCCACCTCAGCTGTAACGACCCGGATTTTCAAGACTCGATAATGCGGAAATATAAATGTTTTCATTTAACAAAATGTCTCAAAAACCCATAGAAAAAAAAACTTTTTAAAATGTCGTATGGCCATACTTAACATTTAGTTACAAACATGTTTTATAAAGATTAGAGTGAGCCTAGTTTAGGAAAATTACACAACATTTCCAAAAATAAAAAGGCTTCCCAAAAGGTCGGTCCACATGTACATTTGCAAGGAAGACTCCAGCGCTCACTGCTCTGCCTTGCCCTTGCTCTTACCTACAACATGAAACAACTAGGTAAGCGAAAACGCTTAGTAAGATCAACTTCCAAACAAAGCAGATAGAGAAATAGGGATCCGGACCCATCCGGACCCTACACAATCAATTTCAAGAACGCTAAAGCGTCCTGGCAAACTTATGGTCATGCGTGATAACCAAGGATAAATTAATTCACATCTAGATAAAAATCCTGCACTCAGAAAATCCCAGAACAAGCAGATATATTATATCACAACTATATCTTACCAACAATTATATCCCTGCACTCAGAAAATCCCAGAGCAAGCAGATATATTATATCACAACTACATCTTATCAACAATTATATCCCTGCACTCAGAAAATCCCAGAGCAAGCAGATATATTATATCACAATATAATTAGAGACCAACGCTCGACAATTTCCAACAATTCAGGCGAACGCGCCCTCCAACATAATTGCTAATCTGTAAAAGAGAACCGAGTCTCCACACTAAGATCTAGCCAATAAATATTCTCATCAAGGGTAACTATCGTGTTACCTAGGGCATCGCTACTTATTCAAGAGTGTAATCCAATTTACATGGTTTTACGGAGACTTCTATGTTAATCAGTGGTGCTGGTGAGCAGCTGCCCCTAGGGTGTTCAACCTCACTCAATCTTGGCAACCCCTAGTATCTTTAGGCACTCTCACGGAATGGCCAATATTCACGGCTGCTATCTGGGAATAACTTATCAGAGCACTTGCTCGGATTCTAACCGTCCAATGATTAAGTAAGCATGAAGGCCCCTAGGTCCCATTTATCTTGGCGCCCCTAGGTTTAACCAGCTTATCCTCATCTCATGGCCACTCGTCGCGGTAATGAACCGGACATAAATAAAATCAAGCAGTGTGACGGGGATCAACCGTCTAGGATATGACGGACTTCTACCGTTCATATTTTCTAAATCAGCACTCACTAGACTAACGTCTCTAAGCAACTTTCTATGACAGCCTATGTATATGCATGTATCCCTATACTAACATACAAGACAATAATCATTTCATGTTGCAGCCATACAATATAAGTTGACTTACTTGGAGTCCTTAGCGCTCAGCAAGTTTTCACCCTCCAACGTTCAGTCCAGTTACGCTTAGCCAATACTGTAGTTATCCATACAGTATACTCGGATTAATTATGGCACTCATAATTCATTATTATTATTTTGGGCAGTTTGGTCATTTTAATAAAAGTCATTTGTAAGGATTTACAATCCTTATTTGGTTTTAAACCTATTAAGGAAAGTTATACAAAATATTCGAGACTAAACCCTAAGTCTCGGGGAGACCTATCCTAAGGTCTCGATACCTAGGCTCGGGTATCACAATGGTATTTCCCACAATCCGCTAAAAATCTTATTCTTTCAAGGTATCGCTATTAACCCGCACTTTCGACTAGTCGGTTAAAATATGTAAGATTTTAGCCGGTATTATATCCAGAAAATACAAATAAATTCCTTAATTATTTTTAAAGAAAATAAACTCTTTAAATTTTCCTTTTATTTTTCTTAAGGTTTTAATATCTAAAAACCGTTTTAAGAAAATTGCCTAATTTGTCTTAATTAGGAAAACCGTTATAAATTTCTCATCTTGACTAATTAATTTTCCAAAAGCAATTAATCAATTTTACTTACTAGGAAAATAATTTATTTAATTATTTTTCTCAAAATATAGGGTTTTAATCCCTCTTTTAATTTATTAACTATTAATAAATTAAATCTCTTATTTTTAGAAAGAATAAAAACTCTTTAATAAAAATAATTCATTTAAACTCAAAGGGTAAATTTTAGTGAAAATATGATTTCAAGACTTACCATTTTATATCTTGAAATAAACAAAATTTTACTTTTTACCTTATGTTCCAAAATCTCATTTTTACACTAAGTGTGAAAAACCTATTTTTCACATTTTTAACTACATACTTCGTTAGTTCATAACTTGAAATTTACTTACCCAATTGTTACCAAAATTTCCCAATTCCATTTTTGTTATGCCATTTAGGTCTTTGAAAAATCTTAGGTCAAAATGAGCATTTTTTATTGGTGAAATCATTTTCCAACAATGAGGTAAAAATGACATTATTTTCAAGTCCTTATTTTTTCCAAACTTTGACAGTTAATAAATTTCAAACCGTTCAATATTTTCTTACCAAATTTTACAGTGGAATAATAGGTTATGCAAGTAATATGTCCACAAAAGTTTAGAAAAAACTGGGTTCATTTGACCTATACAGTGGCTGTCCAAACTTGGTTCCAAAAATAAGAATACGAAAAAACAGTTTTTTACCTAATCTTTGAAATAGGATAACTTACTCATTTCTAAACATTTTTTTGTGTTTCAAAAGCTCAATTTTATGTACTCAATCTCAACAACATCACAGTACAATTTAATTTTACAAAAACAATATACAGTGGCTGCTTGACCCCTTGGAAGTCACAGCTCAAAACATGTTTTGTTTTAGGGTATCCTACAAAACCCTTGGGGGTTTTGGTTCCCATTTTCAAAAATCAATACTCATGCATCATAAAAATTATTAAACAACTACCATAACCTTATTACATCATCAACAAGAAACTCTAAGCATTAGATATACAAAATAATGCTTAAAACTAAAAACCCTACAACAAAATCATCAAAAGTAAACTTTTTACCTCTTTGGTGTTCTTGCTTAAGGTTTGGACCTTCCTATTAGCTTTGGCTCCTCCAAAACCTTTCAAAAACCCTAACCAACTTCCCCCAACAACATAGTTAATTAGCTATTTGAAACTCTAAGCTTAAAACTTTACAAAAGTCTAGATTAATGAAACTTTACCTTAGGGAAAACCCTTCCTAGACCAAGACTTAGCTTCCAAGTTTCTTTGGTGTTCTTGGGGTTGCAAATGGAGAGAACACTTGAGAGAGTCTTCAAAAATCAGATGAGAGTGAATGAGAGAGGGAGAGTGGTCGGATTTGGGGGTTAGAATGGCTCACACAACTCTTCAAAATATCACAAAACACTTGAGTGCTTTTCTACCCACTTGCCCACTTGACTTCTTAATTAAAATGGGAGTTAAACTTTATAAAATTGGGTTCACACCACTCTAAAACACCACATGGCCGGCCACCCTTTGCCATATATGATCATTTCATTATTTTTTAATTTTTTTTTTATTAAAGGTTAATAAAGGTTTCATAAGAAGAAAAGTCCAAATTGGCTTTTGACACCTTTTTTTTTTTCACTCTTATTAAGTTTTAATCACCAAACTTAACATTAATTAATTAAATTAAATGTCTCTCACATTTAATTTAATTAATCACATAGTAAAATTTAACCTAAGGTCCATTCATGGAATAAAATTCCCCATTTCGGTAAAATTAGGCATTTAACACAAAATGCCCTAAAATTTCCATTTTCTTTTAGGTTTATTATTTTTTACCAAACTTTAACTTTTATGAATGTATTTTATGCCCAAAATATAATTTCCATGATTTTTCATTTTATTTTCCGAGATTTTTACCCGATCAGGGTTTTTGTGTCGGTCCAGGACCGAAAGTCTTATCTTGACTTTTAAAATCACAAAATTCATATTTTGGCTAGCAATAACTCATGGAATACTTACAAACAAAATATAATATTATTTAAAATAATATTCTTAACCCAGGGGAAAAATCCCGACCCGAGTCGTTTAAGGTACTCGAAAATGCAGGACGTTACATCAGCAACTAATCCAACTCACCTTCTGAATTTCCAACCATGCATAAATTTCCAAATGCAACCTGATCAAAATGCTTTAGCAAAATCTGCTTTGCTACCACAAACCTGCTATTATAGCATCAAAATTTAGCTTAGATAGTTTCACAATTCTAGTTTCATTCTTTGTACAAATATCTATCCATGAAACTATCGTTTTCAACCCATTAGCTCTTAAAAACTACAAAAAACAACTAAACTAACTAAGATCATAAAAACACAAAAGTTAGTTACAATAGCTAATAATAAACTAACATCACCCTTGATTTTTCCATATTTATAAGTTCAAAAGCACAAGAAATAACTCTTTATTCAAGAGTTATCACCTACTCGGCAAGAACATGGAAGTTTACATAGACGACATGTTGGTCAAGTCTAAGACATCGGCCCAATAAGCAGACGACCTGGCGGAAGCATTCGCCATTATCCATAATTACGGGATGAAGCTGAATCCCAAGAAGTGTACTTTTGGCGTGGCATCTGATAAGTTTCTAGGCTTCATCGTAAGCTCGAAAGGGATAGAAGCCAACCTGAATAAGATCAAAGCTTTGATCGACATGCCATCGCCACGGAAACTCAAAGATGTTCAGAGCCTGACAGGAAGAATAGCAGCTTTGAGCTGCTTTGTGTCAAAGTCCACGGACAAGTGCATTCTATTTTTCAACATACTTCACGGAAACCAGAGGTTTGAGTGGACAACCGAGTATGAAGAGGCTTTCCAAAAAATGAAAGATCATTTGGCTCAAGCCCCAATCTTGTCAAAGCTGGTGGATGGGGAACCACTGTACCTATATTTGGCCGTGTCAGAACATGCCATAAGTGTCGCCTTAGTGCGAGAAGAAGGAAAGGTCCAACTCCTGATCTACTACATAAGTAAAAGGTTGTTGGGCGCGGAGTCCAGATACCCTTTGATTGAGAAACTGACATTTTGCTTACTGACCGCTTCCAGGAAGTTAAGACCTTACTTTTAGGCTCATGCCATCAAAGTACTAATGAACCATCCCCTACGACAAGTATTACAAAAACAAGAATCATCGAGAAGAATTTTGAAGTGGGCCATGGAGCTGAGCCAATTCGATATCGCCTATGTCCCCAGAATCTCCATCAAGGGACAGGCCCTAGCCGACTTCATCGTAGAATGTATCGGGATTGCTGAGGACGAAGAGCCAATCGACCCTGTAGTGCCTTTTTGGAAGATCTTTGTTGACGGAGCCTTCAATGAGAATAGGGTCGGGGCCGGGATCATCCTAATATCCCCCAAGGTCACCAATTGCAAAGCGCCCTACGCTTCCATGTTGAAGCATCAAACAATGAGGCTGAGCACGAGGCCATGCTGGCTGGATTACGCTTAGCTCGGGAAGTGGGGGCAGAAAACATCAAAGTCCACAACGATTCCCAGTTGGTGGTAAGACAGATTTTGGGAGAATACCAAACAAAGGGGGAGAAGATGGCCGCCTACGTGGTGCGAACCTGAGAGTTACTCCAATCATTCAAAAGGTACGTCATCTACCAGATTCCCAAGGAACATAATATGTTCACAAACACATTGCAAAGTTTGCCACAGATGTTGAAACAGTACTCTCCAGAGTAGTCCTAATCGACCATCTACTCACAGCCAGTATTCAATCCCCCGCAATTGTAAATTACATTGATTACACATTGTCTTGGATGGGGCCTTTCATCCAATATCTAACCACTGGAGAATTTCCCACAGACAGAGTCGCCGCCAAGAAGCTTCAGTACCAGGCCCCCAGATACGTCATGATGGATGGCAAGCTCTATCGCAGGGGGTTATCAATGCCATATCTTCAATGCGTATTCGAGACCAAGATGAGTGCAATCATGCACAAAGTGCACGAAGGCTATTGTGGAGATCACTCAGCCGGACTCAGCTTATCCAAGAGTATCCTAAGGCAAGGATATTTCTGGCCAAAAATAAAGAAGGATTGTGTAGATTACGTCCGCAAGTGCGAGCAATGCCAAAGGTACGCGAAGATCTCGCGAGCTATGCCCATGAAGATAACCTTGATGACCATTCCCTGGCCTTTTGCAGTTTGGGGAATTTATTTGGTAGGATCCTTCCCGACCGGGAAGGGCGGATTGAAATATGCCATTGTAGCCGTCGACTATTACACCAAGTGGGTTGAGACAAAACCAATGAGCACCATTACCTCCAAAAAGGCCCTGGACTTCATCATCAACAATATTGTGTGTCGATACGACCTCCCTCATAAAATCGTCTCCGACAACGGTAAGCAATTTGATAGCATCCAGTTCATCGACTTCTATGAAAGACATGGAATCGTCAAAAGCTTCTCCGCAGTCATAGGGCCTCAAGAAAATGGGAAAACAGAGGTCGTGAACAAGATTTTGAAGGGGACACTAAAGAAAAAGCTACAAGCTTGCAAGAGCAAGTGGCCAAAAGAGTTGCCCCGTGTAACGACCCAAATTTACTAATAAGGCTTAAGGGCCTTGATTAGTGTGCCGGGAGGGCATAAATGGATTATATGTGATTTAATGATTAAAAGCATGTTATATGATTATTTTAATATCTGTGATGCATGACTACGTGTATTAGTATGCATGTGGGCCTATGTGGGCCCTGATTAGGTTAGGAGGGCATATTCATAATTTTGGCCCGTTGAGGGCATAACTATATATATCTGTGATAAATTGTTGAGACCACATTATTATGTGGATATATTTGTAACTTGTGACTCGAGGCGATCCTAGTGAGTGGTTTAGCGGAAAAGTCACGGCGGGGATTTATACCAGGCTCGGGGCAAGCCTGGGGGTATTTCTGGGAATTTAGGAAATATATTGGAGTCTATTTTGATATTGAGGAATATAATTGGTGATTAGTTAGGTGTTGGGAAGTAAGCGGTAAATATTAGAGACATTCGAGGAATTAGCGGGAATTGGGTGTAATGACTCAATGCCCTTAAGATGTTTAAAAGCTTAGTTTTAAGTGGAAGGGCAATATGGTCTTTTGGTGTTTAGGATCAGAGATAAGGGTCATGCTGCTTTATGCCTTGGTGGATTATGTAGAAAGTTGTAGAAGGCTGAAGAAAAGAAAAAAAAGAAAAGAAAGAAGGGAAAAGCAGGGCAACTCTCTTGTACGGTTTGGGTTTTTCTTCATCAATTTTTCTGGAAATTTGGAGCTAAAATTCAGAGAAGGCTTAGGCAAAGACTCAACACTAGGATCCTTGATTTGGCTTGGGGAATTAGCAGAGGTTATTCATCATTTGAGGTAAGGTTTTGAGGTTGATATTCAGTTCTTGGTTTTGGTATTGAATTGGTTTTCTAAGCTGAGTTTCTGTGGGAATTCTAGGGAATTAAACCTAAGGGTTTGAGGGGGTAAAGGCTAAGGAAGTGTGGAAGACAACCTAGGTTGAGCTCATCCATCAAAGGTAAGAAACTTTAGTTTTAAGTTCTGTGATTTCTGTTGTTTTGCTGAGTTCTTGAGCTTCAAATTCAGCCATGGTGATTTCCTTGTTTTGGGGTGCATGTGATTGAATTATTTGTGGTTAGGTTGTTTGGAGTGAGTTGGAGATGTTGGTAGGATTGTTTTGGGGTATGGTAGAGGATTGAATTAGTTTTGGAGGGTTTTGTCTTGAGGAAGTTCGAAGGGGAAAAACTTGAGTTCTGTCTGGCTGTGACTAGCACTGTGGCGCTAGCTTTAGGGCGCTACAGCGCTAGGCTTGGGTGTCTGGGAGCCTGATGGCTCTGTTTGTAGCACTGTAGCGCTACCCTGTTCCCAGAAGGGAATTTTTGGGTTATTTCTTAGGGTTTTTGGCCGGGGGCTCGGGGTTTGGTTCCACCACTCCGTTTGGTGGAATTAGGGCTTCCCGAGGGCTCAGGATTGGTCCCGAGGCTAGATTTTGGAATTGAAGTTTGGATTTGGTTCTAACTTGTGACTGTGACTAGGTGTACACTAGGGCTCAGACGGGATCGTGCTTGAGGGTTGAATTGAACAAAGCTATCAAAATCTAAAGGCAAGAAAACTGCACCCGGTTGTGTGATTGTGCTGGGACTAAGAGCTCCCTATATCTGTATGATGTCATAGATGGTATTATGCCATGGGACATGTGATAAACGGCCTAAGGGTGCCGTAAATAATACTTGCGCACAGGGCGCGGCTCGGCCACTAGTAGCTGAGGGTAACTTAATATTCATTGAGCTCGATTTAAGCGGGTCGGAGTCAGTGGGATAATGAGAGGGTGCAGCCTACGGGCATTAACCCTGGTTGTCATGTGTAATTGATTATTAATAAAAAATGATGTACTTGGTATGCTGAATACTTGAATAACGTGAATGTTTGGACTGTTGAGTATATGTTTATACTACATGAGCTATCTGGTTGTTTGCTTGATGATTATGCTCTGTTATTGTGTTTTCTTGCTGGGCCTTGGCTCACGGGTGCTACGTGGTGCAAGTAAAGGCAAGGGCAACTTGGACCAGTCTTGAGATGGAGAGCTTTGGGGCTGAATGTACATAGTTAGCTGATCGGCCGCCACGACAGAGGAGTGGAACAGGAGGATAAAGGCCTAATTGTCTGTTTTTCCTTAGAGTGGCTAGTAATTGTACTTTAATTCTGAAATTTTGTAAACTGTCTTTTAACTTTACTACTTCTGGGATCCCATGTAAAGAAAATGTTTGATTATAAGAAATGAAACTTTTGATACCAAAATCTTTTAACCTTAGTTCAACTGTAGTTTCAGTAACACGTTTCTAACTAAATGACTTGATTAGCAAGTCTTGCACCTTTATAAACACACAATGTAACAGTCTTGGCTATCTAGGGCGTTACACCCCGCATCTTATGGGCATACCGGACCACATAAATAACTTCGACCGGACATAGTCCCTACTCGATGGTCTACGGATGCGAAGTAGTCATCCTAGTAGAAACTGCGGTCCTATGCCACATACGAGATACGTATGATGCTGTCCAGAATCACGCCTTGCTCCAGGAATCTCTGGATCTCATTGGAGAGATCCGGTAAGAATCACAAGTACAGCTGAAGATGTATTAGGGAATGATTGCAAGACACTTTAACTCTAAAGTTAAGAGCCAAAGGTTCGGGCCTGGTGATCTGGTCCTAAGAAGAGTCTTCCTTACATTGCAGGATCCGGGAGTGGGGGTTCTAGGACCTAACTAAGAAGGATCGTATGAGATCTAGAATGAAGTATGTAATGCCCTAAACTCCAGGGACTATTACGGTGTGCCTTGTAAACAGTGCTAAACTCGCTAATCGAGTCATTTGGCCAAAATCATGTAACTATGTATGATTAGCAGTTTAGGGATTAAAATTTTTGGTTAAGATATAACATTTCATTAGAACATTTACTGGATACATTGGATCCCAAAAATATAATTTAAAGGTCTATTACAAGAAAATTTTGACAACTAGCCGATCTAAGTGGCAAAACAGGGTTTAGCCCTAGTTCCTCTTTCAACCCTCGGCTGTGGCGGACGAGCAGCCGCATATGTACACATCATCACCTAAGCTCTCCAACTCAAGGATGGTCCAGCTTTCTTTTTCCTTTACCTGCACCACATAGCACCCGTGAGCCGAAGCCCAGCAAGAAAACTCAATATGCTCATGAATAGTAATAATATGTCATCAAATCATAAGGCACATGCCTAGCAAATACAACCCTATTCAAGCAGGCAAATAAGTTCAAACAATGAACGAGTGACTAGTCAACAAGTCACTAACAGGGGGTCTGTACCTTTTAACCGGTGACTAATTACCAAGTCACTAACAGGGGGTCAATACCTTTAAATGAGTGACTAATTATCAAGTCACTAACATGGGATTCTGCTCAGCCATGTGACAAAACACTCACCTAGACCTTTGGTCCTAACTCTGAGTAACTAGTCTTAGACTAGACAAGCACTTATAATTTTCTTCGACCTTCGGGTCGGTCCAGCATTAATACCCCATATGAGTCATTCAATGCTGATATCGATTAGATATAATCTTTTATTGGCTCTGCGTTCATGACGCTTATGCCGTTTTTGACTCTCAGGTCAGTGATACGCGACCAGTGCCGATCCTGAACAGTTGGTGCCACACATAAGCAAGCAATGCTACCAAACATATATCATATGTCAACTATCTGAATATAGGGCATTCAGCATGCTTATTTAACAACTGCTAGCATAATTAGGACCATGCATAAACACAGAGGCTCAAGCTCTGAACAATCTAATATTCAATATTCATAACATGTCCTAACCACATGTTTCTCGTGCAACACATGCATCACATTTAATCACTTGACATGCCTCAACAATAACCATGCATGTCACATTTAAGCATCCAACATGCATCAAGCATAACCATGCATGTCACATATACATAGGGTGCAGTTTTCTTACTTCTGATTCGAGCGAAAATGAATAAAAGAATGACCCTTGAGCACGGCCAACCTTTAAGTCCCTTAATGGTAACCTAGTCATAACCAAATACGGGACACCATCAATAAAATGAATAACAAAGGTTCCAGAACCAAGATCTAGCCTCCGGGATATCAATCGCCACTAATCCGAGTAGTAGGAACAATCCTGAGGCCTAAAACCAAGTTCCCGAGGTCAAAACACTCGAACGGCCTCAAAACCACCCAAGAGCCGCAGCCCTAGCACCTTGAGCCGCGACCCCCAGCCATAACAGGAGCAAGGGCCGCGGCGCCCAGCAAGGCCAAAATGCCTCCACCTCCTTCTTCGAGCTAGGGCCGCAGCGCCCAAGAACAGGGCCGCGGCCCCCCACCCAGAATCAGCCATAAACCCGATTTCCTTCATACCAAACCTTCCAAAAACATACCTAAACACTTCCAAATCTAAAATTCAAAGTTCCCAAACTTCTCAATGACCCAAAATCATCAAATCCCGAGGCTCAAACCAACCAAAAACTCAACGATTCACAAAACCCAATTCTAAGCTTAGAAACTCTAAAAACTCAAAACGTAAAACTTAGATTACCTTTGATTGGGTTGTTTCTTGCTAAATCATTCGGTCAAGAAGCTTCTAATCTTTCCTAGGATCGCTATGCCTCGTTCCTCGCTTGATTCCGACTCTTAGAACTCGAGATTCCTTCGAAAGTGCCTCGAACGGTAAAATGAACTAACGGGAAGAGAGAAAGGGTTTTCTAACGTACGGTTCTATCTGACAAGCTACTTCAAGCTTAAGTAACCTCAAATAAAACCTAGTGCTCGGGGTCCCAAAAACACCCCCGGGAACATTATAGTCAAAATTTCCAGAATTTCCTCCTGATCTCAATAACTCCCAATTTATCATCAAATAAACATTCACATTATTCAATATCCCAATAAATGACCCCGTTATGACAAAACCACTAATTCACAATATAAGATCGTCTCATGCCGAATAGCTCGAATATATCTCCATAATAATGGGATCTCATCCATAACTCACAATATGTACCAAAATACACAAATATGCCCTTAACGGGCCAAATTATCAAAACACCCCAATAATCAAATGTGGACCCATATGCATGCATTTAACATCATATTATAATATAATTCACAAAACACATGCATATAATCATTTAATGTCGTAATTAAACAATTATGGCCCTCCCGACCTACTAATCCAGCCATTAAACCGCATTAGGGATTTTGGGGCATTACAAAGTATGTCCGGGAACATATCACCTAAGGCGATTAGACGGAACAGAGGTCCCAAGGGCCTAGAATGCTGAACACCTCCACCGGTACTGCCAGTAGTCGGGAGGATTTAGCCATATTTTCTCTCTTTCACATGTTTACTTGCAAGTAACGTATGCCCCAGGGGCATTCCTTATTTAATGTAAATGGTGTGAACAAAACACCATAGGAAGTGCTTTAAGAAAAGGAAAAGTTCATGTTTGTCTTTAATTTTTACACGAACAAGTGACCTAAGATGTAATGCCCTACTTCCTTAGAGTCGTTACTATGTGAGTTAAAAATGTGCAATTAGCTCGCTAATCGAGGTTTTAGGTTAAAAGTGTGACTAAACTGAAAAAAAAACCTGTTTAATGACATTAATTATAAAATTTGGACATTCATTGAAATCATAAAAATGTCATACAGTTGGGATCCCCAAAATACTATTTAGAAAATACATTACAACTCAAAAATACAATTAAGGTCGACCTAAGTGACAAAGCGGTTCATTACAGTACTTTCTCCAAAATAACCCTAGTCGTGGCAGCCAAGTAGGCCGAACATGTACCCGTCGCTCCACGCTCTCCGTACTCATGGTTGGTCGACCTTTCCTTTGCCCTTACCTGCACCATAGAGCACCTGTAAGCCAAAGCTCAGCAAGAGAAATCAACATATAACAACATATAACATAACAATCCACAGTATACAACAAAACAACCAACGGGCTAAACACATAGTGGCCTACACCGTCCCAGGTGCTTCACTAGGCCCTAGGTTTACAGTCTTCACCGAGTGGGTAGATTCAGCACTCTAGGAGGGTCTCTCCCTAGCGGCATGCACTCAGCGTGCTCAACATCGATCCTGACCCCTTGCCGTATCCAGCTTCTTGCCATTCTCGGCCTTCGCCGTTCTCGACCCTCACCGTTCATTCATAAACATACATAACATTCACAGATACTTATACGCATATTAAACATAAACATTAGGGTCGTACCCTACAATACAAAAAATAGGGCCATGCCCTGCTCTACAGGTACAATTGTTTTCTTACCTGTGTCCCGAGCTGATAAGCCAATGCGATCCTGAGCACAATCCCCTAACCTGAGCCTTATTGAATACCTAGTCACAATCCATTCACAATAACCATCCATCAAGCCCTAAACCAAATAAGAACTTTGGAATATTACTCGAGCCTTCGGGACCTTGGATTCTACTAAATCGGGTAGTAAAATCCTACCCGAGCCTTAAAATTTGGGTTCTCGGGCTTAAAACCCTCAATCTATCATTATTTTACATTTGAGTCGTGACCCAGCCCCTTAAGGGCCACAACGCGCTCAAGTCAGAGGAAAATCCCTCTCTACGGAAAGACATAGGCCACAGCGCTCCAGACCCTACACTGTGGCGCCTGGGCAAATTTCTGAGGCCCCCAGGCCTCTTCGTTCAAGCGGGTCGCGATGCCTGAAGAACAGGGTCGCGGCTCGAGCATTAAAACCCAGAAATACCACCATTTTTAGACTTAGAAATCTTCTGCAAATCAATCCAAACCTATGCTAATGTCATAATTCAGTCCCAAATTGCTTATACTATGCTTAGAGCATCACATATTCATAAAGAAACTGAACAAAGCCCTATTACAACCCAAATTCAATCACCCAAGGTTCCAACCCCCAAAACTCTAACAAAACAAAGAAATTCATGAAGAAGACTAGCTCTAGTCCTTACCTTTGTGATGATCTCATCCTGAGCTAACTCCAGTCACCACAAGCTTTAGATTTCCCAAAGCTTCAGCCTCAAATTCAAAGCTTTAATCTCTAGAATTTCCAAAATGGCTTAAGTCTCCAAGAGAAGGAAAGGAAGATCCGAGAGAGAGAGAGAGAGCGAGAGGGATTTCCTGATTTTGCTTTCTTTTGGTTTCTAGAACGGTGTAGTGGCTAAGTGTAACCCCAGCTGCCTAAGTCCCAAAATGTCTAAAATTCCCTTAAGCCTATCCTTAAACCTTTAATGCCACCAAGGGCAATCTCGTCATTTGCCACATCCAGCTAAGTCCTCGAGTGTTCCTATAAATCCTCATTTTAATCCCAACATGCCCAAATAATTGCTAAATTACCACCCGTTATCCAGTAATTCCCGAACACCAACAATGTTCACAAAATACCCCTAGGCTCCTCCCGAGCCGGGTATTCGACCCCGTTGTGACTATTTAGCTAAACTGCTCCCTAGGACTGTCTCGAATCGTGCATCACAAATATATCACCACTCACTCGTGGTATCGATCACAATATACATATATATATATATCACTTTTATGCCCTTAACAGGCTAAAATTACAAATATGCCCCTAATAACCAGATGGGGCCCACATGCATATTTAATTCACCTAAACATGCATTTCTAATCACATAATCATCAAATTCACATATTAGCATAATTGAATCAATTATTGCATTCCCGACACGCTAAGCAAGGCCCTAAGCCTTATTAGCAAATTTGGGACGCTACATAAGACTACACTCTTTGGTCACTTGGGGGGTAGGATCATCTATATACAGTCCAAGATTAAAAATAAAAGGGGATGCAAAGCTCATCACTTAGTCCTAATCTGGATTCGTATAGACTGGGGGTTCAAAACCCAACTCCCCAAAATTGGTCCAGACCTAACATGGTCCGAGATGATTTAATCCTTATTTATTGTTCCCCCATAATGGTCCAGTATCGTCGGAACTCGAATCTTAGGTTTGACATGATTAAATTTAGTCTTTTAAACGGTCCAAGCCATGTAAACCTGAACCTCGGGTTTGGGATAAGTTAATAAACTAATTTCTACCTAAGAACTCTTTAATGGTCCAGGCCATTAAAACTAAGTCATATATGAGAAGCCCATAACTGTCCAGGCCGTTGGAACCTGAACCATAGATTCGGGATAAATCAATTAAATTATATTTGGTAAGTCCAAAATGGTCCAGGCCATTGAAACCTGAACCTTTGTCTTAGGACAAGTTAATCAGCTTCCAATATTTTTCCCTTAATGGTCCTGGCCATTGGAACCAGGATTCCACTTCTAAAAAATTCATGCACAGTGGTAAAACACTTAATTGAATTTTTAAAAGAAATATATGAGCATAAAGCAGGAAATAAAGATGTGCAAGGATAAAAACCAATATAATAACAAGATAATAAGATAAAAAATTGTCTTAAGCGCATCCGCGCTCATAAAAACATGTTCAAAAAAATTACAAAGGCTCAGGCCTGGGCTTCGTTCTGATCTGGAACATTCGAAGCGGTTTCACCCTGTGGATCCTGAGAAAGGAGCTCCACGTCTTCTTTCTCCTTGGCCTCAAACTCAGCCCTTTTTACAGTCGGATCCAGATAGACGAGGAGATTCATATTATTGTCTTAGAGCCAGGCCATGTAAATGGCTATGTCAAAAGTGGCAGTAAGCAACTCTTCAGCCTGCTCATTCTCCTTTCGAGCCTCTGCGTTCCGCTTCAACTCCAGCTGGGCCTGAACCTCCAAATCCTATATTTAGGCCCCGAGAGATTCCACCTTCTCCCGCTCTTGACGAAGTTGAGCCTTAGCCACTTCCAAGAGTTCCTTGGTTGATACTTCCGAGCCACAGGCATGAGACAGTTCCGCCTCTAGGTTGTCCACCACCTACTTGTGGTCAGCATCCTTCCTGGACAAAACTTCCTCATGCTGAACTTGAACCCGAGTAGGCTCCTTGGTGAAGGCCTCATTGGTAGCTTCCCGTTGGTTAACGACCCTTTCCAGCTCCATCTGAGCCGTCTCCAGCTTCATGGCCATCTCGACCACTAGGTCCGCGTTCCTATGAGCCAGCAGTGTGGCCTGGAATAAAAAAAAGTTAGAACACCACAAAAAGATAACGCTACGAAAGAAACAAGACGAACAAGTGGCTTACCGCCATGGCCTGATGATGAATGGCCTGGGAGATGAAGAAGACGTCTTTGCTAGACAGGGTGGTGTAGTGCTTGAGTCGAAGGGAGGACATAGACTTCCCCACTTAGGCCAATAAGTTTGCAGCAAATAGGGCAATCTCGTCTCCCAACTGATCCACGATCTGATGGGGAGCGTTAAATGACTTGGGATGTCCAAAGAACTCCACATTCTGGCAAGTCATCAGAGCCCAGGCCACCTCATCCCATTCATCGCGACCCTCTTCCCATGATCGGGATACCATCTTCATCCTCTTCTCCAGGATGACTGACTCCCCTTCCCAAGGAAGAGTCGGATGGATGGGGAGCGTGGGAGCGTCTCGGAGCTCTGGTGTGATGATAAGGCCATTTTCGGGGGAGTGTGCCTCGTCCACAATATAGCCCCCCACTGTCTTGGCCTTCTTGGCCCGCTTCGTGGACATCATGGCAGCAACGTTCATCTTTCTTTTACTTGCTCCGCCTTCTACTAGAGATTCCTGCTCCAAATTTATGACTTGGAGAGGAGCAGGTGAGGGTAAGTGATGCTCAATAGATGCCATAATGGCTGGGGCGATAGCTTGAGTTTCCTCAGGGGCAACCACAGCCAATTCTGCGGCCCCGAGTATCAGGTCAATGATCTTTGTCCTGGACGAACCCTTGGCGGCCTTCTGTGTTAACGCCTTGGCCTTGGCAACTCTGGCCTCGATCATTTCTTTCATCTTGGCCACGAGATCAACCATGTCCAGTTCACCTGAAATAAGAACAAAATATGGATTAATAACGAAGCGGGAAAGACAGATAGAAGAAACATGCAAGTCTAAGTCCTCAGGGACGGACCCTTATCTATGGAATGGGCCTGACTTAATTCTCTTAGGGAAAAAGCATAAATTTGATCCCCCATGTCATCCAGACCCAAAAAGCTACCATATTGAAGGAACTAGGATGAATGCATGAGGGTCAGCATGTCCACGGCAATGGGGCAAGGAAGCCCCACGTTTCCAACAATCTTGGTCAAATAGTCCCGGTATCGTTGCCTATTCCTAACAAAGCCCTCAATATGAGGGGCATAAGTAAAAAATGGAGGTGTTTTACCTTGCCTCGAGATTCTGGCCTTGGGAGCTCCAATGTTGGGTTGCCTCCCCTCGAGCAAGGCATCCAGCTCCTTGGATTCGGCCTGCTCCGCAAGGCGCACATGTTTCGCCTTTAACCTCTCTGCGTCTTCCTTGACTGCGGCCTCCACCACCTCAATGTGAATGAGGGCTAACTCTTTTCTCAAAGCAGGGTCCCTCTCGTATTGCAATCCTCAGACGTTGGGGGCGTCTATCGACTGATGGCCGGCAATCAACCCAGTCATCTGAAGATTCTCCGTGGTCATGAACCCTCCACATCCAGATCTTCGGCACTGGTGGTGACATATATTTTCTTCCGGTCCAAGATGAACTTGGTTAGCCGAGTGTGAGCATACAGACCTGTTCACAGGAACGTGAGTATCCGATAAAAAAAAGGACGAGATGAAGAACGAGAAATGATAACTTACCCACGCATTGAAAGTCCAACACCAAAGTGGGGTTCTTCTCCAGAAGGAACCCGGATGTCATAAAGCAGTAGTGTCTAACATCCGGGGGATGTTTCCAGGAGCTGTATGGAGTCAGACTGACATTATGACTCTTTAATCGATAAAACCCATCCTGTGTCTTATCCTTGGAGTTCAGCTGCGGCTCTAACTGATAGTAGTACAACACCTCCGCAGGGGCGGGCTCCACGATCTCCTTCCAGGCGCAAAATACTTGCCACCCCAAAAGCAACTTGTACGCCTGGGGTAGGAGCTGGAACGACGCAATCCCCATGAATTTGAGAAATTTCTCAAAATAGTTGTGAAACGGGAGAATGGCTCCCACACTAATGTGGCCTGTGCTCCAGGCCTCGAATACGCCCACTCCAGTATAGGCTTTCTCTTTTTCTGGGCCAGCCTGTTGAAGAAGAACCCCAAAGTCAACTCTATCCTGAAAGATTTCTCCAACTCGTTCAGCATCCAAAACTCATTTACCTCCGCGTCCATTTCCCATGTGTTGCCAGTGGGAAGCTTTTGTCCCTCCAGGACAACGAGGCCCGCATTTACTGCATCCTTCGGGTGGAGGGTGATGCCACGAGCCATGATCAAAGACCTGAAAGCGACAAGAAAAGCAAGAACCAAGCAGTCAACACCAAAATAGAAAAATTGGTTAAGGTACGAGGATTCTCCTAAACTGCTTGGAGAGGCCCCCTCTGGAAATAGATCCGGGAACAATTAAGGTCCCAGGAGCATGAGTTGGGAACTAAAAGCAAAATATTGTTGCAAAAGGAAACTAATTCACGCTGACAGTTTTGAGGCGTCCGAGTTCGATGATTCAGAGCAGTCCAGCCTGCTCCATCGATCAATTTATCTAAGGAAGGAAGTGTCACCTAGAAAGTTCTCTATTATTCATCACTACCTAGAACTACCCTATAACTGCGATATATCGGCATATGCTGAAATATTAGACACGTAATTGCACTTTTCAGCTTAATTTGAATTGGATAAGCAGTTTTGACTGAGTCATAAAATGGTTTTAAAGCTGCAGGCAGGTCATAGAGTTTTTAAATATTTCTCTTATAAAACTATTCATCAAAAATACTTAATTCCTTAATAATCATTCACATGACAAGTGTCATGATCTTATTAGTTCTATCTAAACCTTATAGTATAATGAATATCATCTTTATAATCAGCTATATTAATCAAACCTTATGTTATAATTAATATTCTTAAACTATAGGTTAAACTTATAAAATCTATAAGTGTTGCTATGAGTGTTCAACTAAGTCCCGACTTGAACCAAAATCCACAGTAATAAACATACTATAACTACTACTAGCTATTACTATTACTACTACAACTTCGCCACACGGGGAATACGAAAAACACGTCAACTTCGCACAAACAAATTGACGAACACTCGGGACATAAGCCTAGGCGATATATCGCCTATGATGGGCGATATATCGGCCCTAGGGCCATAATTTCAAATGTTGTTGAAATCGATCTTAATTCCTTCCTTAACCTCTTGACTGGCCTCTGAACGTTTTTGACCGAGGCTTAAGCCTCTGTTGAACGAATATTAAAATATTTTTCAATTAATATTCATTATTTTTATTCAAGCTAAAAGGAGGTAGTTCACTCCTTGAACTCTATAAATAGGACCTAGTACCCAGCCATTTCTCTCATTCTTCAAGCTATGTTCAGAGCCTTTAAGCTGCTAGGTTTACTATAGAGTGATAAACACTTGGGTTGGGATCAAAGCTTTCTCATCTTAAGCTTTAAAAACACTTGGGAAGTGAGATATAGAGTTTGTTTTCAATATTGAGGTGTAGTTCGGTTCTAGTACATCCAAATGTATTCCTAATCTTAAGTTCATTTCTATATGTTTCTTTAGTTTCCTTTAGTTTTCTTTACTCAAATCCTAACTCGTTATTTCCATTCTTGGTTAGGTATTTAAGTTCTTTGAACTTAAGGTTTCTTTTCGGTAAGCTTCATCTTGGTGGTTTAGTTCATTTCTTTATCATCTCATTCTTTAGAAATACTCACATTCGTATTGTTGGTTTTAGGAGTGTTACAAATCCCGTCCTTGTTCTCATATTCCGGTGTTGGTAAGGAAAATAGGATAGTTTCTATATGCTTATATGTTATTATATGATTATGTTATAAAATGTTATGATATGTTATGATATATATATATATATATGAATATGTTTTTGGGGCTTATAGTTGTTTAAATAGCAAACCCCAATGTTTTTTTTATGTTTCTTGGGGCTTATAGTTGTTTAGCTAGCATACCTCAATGGCTTATAGTTGCTTAGCTAGCAAACCACAAATGTTACCATGTACATGGGTTAGAGTAGTGATATATGTTTTATAGTACATGTTTTGATATAGTTTTATGTTTATGTTTTATGTGCTAGTAGATTTTCCTTGTTGGGCATTAGGCTCATTCCTTTATTTTATGTATGCAGGAAAATAGATATGGGCGGAAGGATTTGTAGTAGCTTGGTTTGTGTATTGAGGAAGAAGGGATTCTATGGACTGCATGACGATTCGAGGACGACGTTATTTTTAGTCTTTATATTATGTTTTTATGTATTTTCCGCATCTAGTTTTGTAAACAATTTCATTTAGTTTAAAGTTACGTTTTATTTTCAAACAATGGGATCTCATACCGCTCATTTATGTATTTCAATATTTACTTTGGATTTTTTAATAAAATAGTAAATATTTCTTATGTATGTTTTCTCGAAATTAGTGTCTATTATAGTAGTTTTAATGGTCCAAGGTCTTAGAACTAGTTGGGTCATTACAGCCTTAATGGCCACATGGTCACAGAGGCAGTAAAAGAAAAAAAGGAAAAAATAATAATGAGGGAAAATAAGGAATTGACCAGAAAACTTACTGAAGAAATTTGAACTTGCAATTTGTTGATGTACAGGCGAGAACACCAGCAGAAACTCAATCTTGAACTTGAGGAGGCGGTAGAACAGCTCGTCGATGTTCTTAGAAGGATTGTTCGGGGCAAAGTTGTCCTCTTAATGAATGGAGGGACTCGAAAATGCAGCAAACGTCAGAAAAGTTCGTCTGCGATTTCGGACATTCAAAGTTTTCGCTCTTTGCTCTCTGGTTTGAAAGTTTAGAATCAGTAAAAAGTGAGGAAAGGAGCCCACTGGGGTATTTATAGGAGAAAAATCTCATGTTCGATCCAACGGTCCATACGGAATATCCCCAAAAGATCCACATTCGATGGTTCCGGATAGCAAAGGCGCATTAACTAGCCCAATTAAGTGCTAAATCGTGGATTCGTCAATCCACGATCCACGCCTCTCTCATCCAATGGTCCACATTGAAAGTCCAAAGACAATCCTAATCCAACGATTCTAGACAATGCAGAAACATTAAGTAGCCTACTCGAGTGCTAAAAGCGTCATTTCCATCCAGATGGGACGCTTCGAGAAATGCGCTTAAATCTATCAGTCTCTTAGGACAACAAAGGATTTTCCCCATGTTATTTGGGCGCGAGTGGCGCAAACGTACCATTTACCTAGAGACACGTGCCTAGGTCAGTGGGAATTTGAAAGGTTGGGGATTAACTAATTAGCCCCCAAGTAAACAAATTGGGACTTAGGTAAACGAACCGGGAGTTAGGTAAACGAATCGGGACTTAGGTAAACGAACTGGGACTTAGGTAAATAAACCGGGAGTTAGGTGATTGATCGGGGATGAAGAAGGCAAGTTTCCACCACGCAAACACGGACAAAAACTTTGGGGTAAATGTTGTCCATATTTTCCACCTTGAACACGAGGCATTGTCAAGTGGGCCTCGTAGGCCCTTAAGAGAGGTCATGGCCCAGCGAATTTTGAGAAGCCAGGGGCCCGGAGGCCCAGACCCGCCTCAGGTCCAATGATTAGTGAATAATCGTATAGTAAAGAGCCTGGACCTGAGACATAGGCCCGAACCAATTTCATGGACTCACCCAATCTCTACCCTCTCGGGTTTAGATCATTGTGTTAGACAGTCCATTCCATGGGACGGATCCCACCATGTGGGATACGAATGAAGTTTCCGGGTTCATCCTCTCGATCCAACTCGCTACCAGGATATTTCCATTGATCTGTCATCACTAGTGGATGTCCATCTTGGTAGAAGAACCCAAGCCTTGGTAAATGACCCCGAGCTTGAGTAAACGAATCTAAACCTCGGTAAATGAACCCAGACCATTCGTCCGGGCAGAACAAGACTAGTTCTTCATGCAGCTGACTTGTCCCCAAGAAATCTGACAGTTATTCTCCCTAACTAACTCGAAAAAAGGGATATGCTCAGAACGTACGATGTTCCTAGGGATCGGTACTGCCACTACTTTGACAGATCTTGTCCCTAGAATCCCCTTTGTAGCCCACACAAATCAGTTTGTATCAACGTACAAAGGGAAGTTGTACGGCTCTACCATGCTTAATCCGGCCCAATGGGCCTAGATTGACAACCTGTAATCATGTTACACTCTTGTATTATAGCTCTGTTAGAGAGCACTTATGATTATATCCTTATTGGGCCCGAATTAGTCCGACCCAAGCTACAAGACCACCTATAAATAGGGTCATTTGTGCAGTATAACAGAGATCTGAATTTCTCATGTATGAATAAACGCTGATGAACTTGCAGAAAACCTCCATGGTTAAACTCTCTAAAGCTTAATACTATTGACTAGTGTACTAAGGCTCATTAACGCCCCAACCATGTAAAAACTGTGATCTTGTTCATTTCTTTGTCTTTCTTTCTAGCTGTTGTTTCTCGATATATTTGTAGTTTCTAAAAAACTCGGTAAACATGCCCCTAAGGCATTGCATTGCTCCTCATAAACCCCCCTTCATTTCATTTAAAGTTAAGCATTCCTTAGCTAAATGCTCTGTCCCTCCACAAACAAAACAAGGTTCTTGTGGTTCCGCTTGAGCAATCATGTGCGACTTTTAGCCATTTTTCGTCACTAAGACCTCAAACTGCTTTTTCAAAGCTTCGAGTTGGGCCTTAACACTATCCTATTCTTGAAGTCGATAGATCTCAAATGGTTTGTGTCTGTTGGTGCTATTAGTAGCACTTGGATCAGTACAGGTGTGAGATTTTTTTGCAGTTGCTTCAAGATATTCAAGAGCATCGTCTGGCTCTTTTTTGAGGAATTCACCATTGCATAGCATTTCTACAAATTGGCGCTCAAGACTTGTGAGGCATTCATAGAAGTGACTGACCAAATGCCAGTTCTCATAGCCATGATGAGGGCATTGATTTAACGGATCTTTGAATCTTTTCCAGACTTGATAGAACGTTTCATTGTCTTTTTAGGAAAATGTGGAAATATGTCGTTTTAGACTGTTGGTCTTATGGCTAGGAAAGTATTTCAAAAAGAAAGATTTGGTCATTTCCTCCCATGTTCGAATAGACCTAGGTCTCAAAGAGTATAACCAGCTTTTGGCTTTGTCCTTCAAGGAGAAGGGGAAGAACTTTAATTGCACAAAATTGATGTTTTCAGCTCGGTTATAGAATATGGTTACTACCTCCTCAAATTTACTAATATGCACGTATAGGGTTTTGTTTTCCATTCCATGAAATGTGGGCAAGTGTTGAATCAGACCCGATTTAAAGTCTAATGCGGGCATATTAGGAGGGAATATAATGCATGAAAGCGTGGAAGTGCGAGTAGGATGGAGGTAGTCATTGAGAGTTATTGGTTGGATTTCATCATTGTAATGGATTATTACCAACTAAGGTGTGTGGAGAAGCAGGAATGGTGGAAGGAGTAGTGGATGAATTGGAAGAAGTTTCACTAAAAGTTTCATGATGATTCATCCACACTTGGAAATGATTTTTTTTAATTTCTTTTTTTGTTAAACTTGTTCCCAGGTAGATTTGGAGGTTTTAGGGTGATCTCCAACGCCTTACTAGAACTCCCCGAGGTTACTGAGTAAGTATGGAGGATCACAAGTTAAAAAATTTCGACCAAATAACCTTTAAGCAGAGTAAAATTGCTTATTTTGACAGAACAAGCTTGGTTTTCTTATAGTAATAAGTTAAAAAAATATAATAGTGCAATTGTATACACACAAAATGTTCTCAGGTCGATTGGGAAGGTTGCCAAGGTACTGATTTAGACCCACATTTGTCTTAGAAAGAACTCTCTAAGGTTCCCAGGTGAGTGTGGAGGGTAACGCTATCACAAACTTTATTTAATAACCAATCTTTCTAGACAGAACAATATCGGTTTTTACCAGTTTTAATTTTACACAATTGTTCTCAATACTAAGAGTTTTACGATTGAATTTTTATGAACAATTTTATGCTACTTTTTTCAAGGAATAACTAAATTTTAAGGAAAGCTAAGGCAAAGAGGAACACAGGTCTAAACTTAAGAAAATTTAATGCAACAAAATAATCAACACAAAAATAAAGTAAAGAGATGGATCAAACTATTTATCAAGGAAGATGTAATTTTTTTTTATGAGATAAAGATAAAATGACAAGCTTAATTTTTTTTTAAATATTTACTATACTAAGAAAATAAAAAAATTAAGAAAAAGAAAATAAAATTAGAATTAATTAAAAATAATAAATACAGATAACTAATTTTTTTTTATTTTTTTATGTTAAGTATATACATATAAGTTGTTTTTTGATATAATATATATATATATTTACCAAAAGAAAAAAAATGTATATAACTAAACTTTTTTTTTTCAACAATATTCCAATCAACTAAAAATTAGCAAGTAGAAATAAAAAATAAAAAATAAAAAATTAATACAACACACACAAGAGGAAGAACACTATGCTAACACAACATTAATACAAATAAATAAATAAAGTTACTAACATCTTGGTAAAAATTTCACTAAACTCTTGAAAAACTACCTCCCCGGCAACAGCGCCAAAATTTGTTTAACGCCCAAAATGTGCATCCACTAAGCGATGGTTGTAGTGTAGATGGACTATCGATTCCACAATGAGGTAACTAAGAACAAAGTATTAGTAGAAAAATAAACACAAAAGATTAATACAAAGTAAGGGAAATGGATTTATGATTTTTGGTTTGAGAATTTGATGGTAAAATAAAACAAATAAAAATAAGAAATAATCCAAGATTAGAGAATATAAAGGTATCAAGAGTCACACATATGCATTGTTTAGCTATTTAGATCTTTGATTCATAAAATTTACACAAACAAATAGATCACATCCAAACTAATTTTTTGGAGGATTTAACATTAAAGTGCATGCTTGTTTCGCAAAAATATATTTGAGCAAATATGCTCTTACTTTAGAAGCAATATGTTAATCTAATAAAAAATCTAAGAATGACACTATACCATTAGGCCATAATGCAATACAAGATTAAACATAAAACTAAACATCAATATTATTTATACTAACTTTAAATATATATATATATGTAGATAAAAGCATGACTAATTCTATATGTTGTACCCTGATTTTAGCATGAGTTCATTCACCCAGCTCGAGTACAACTGGCAGATAAATACACGGAGAAATGACTAAGGGAAATAATATCTGCTTTTTATCCATGTGGACAACTCGAGATTCATACTGATCATATGTGGTGATTAGGCGGCCTGAGTTCATTCCGAACTAAGGATGCAATGGCTGTGAAGCGCGAACTCATAATTTTAAATAGCTGTCGAAGCACGAGCTTGGAGGAGATATCTAGCTCGTGGTAATTCTAGCATATTGCATACCCGCGGATCCCCAGAGACTCGGGATCCCTTTATACGTTTATTTATGACCAGGCTGTCATATTTATTATCCAAGATAGCGGGAACCTGTTTATTCTATTATTAAATCATATCCCAATATAAATGAGAATTATTTGTATTAAATGTAATCATTATGTAAATGTGTGATTGACTCATGTGGTTACCCAAACCTGTCCATGGAATTCTCTTATAAATACTGGGAATATTGGACAGGAAAGGGGACCAGTATTCTGTAATACCAAAACTCTTCCAAAATAGAGAGTGAAACAACAATAATATTGACCCATGGACTAGGTGGAACCACTGAACCACGTAAAAGTTTTGTGTTCTTGAGTGAATTCTGTTTACTTTTCATTACAGTTTACTATTAAGCACTAATCTGCCTTATTATTTGTTAATACACTGTTGGCGAAAAACTGCGTCAACACTATATATAATATTATCAACAATAAGTAAAGATGAAGAAGATGATAGAAGAACATAAATACTCAAATGTATAAACTTTAAAGACACATATATTGAATCAAAAATATAAATAACATCACTTTGCATTGGGATCATCTCTAACCTTCCAATGAAGATTAGGTCATTATGCACATTATTCTCACAAAAATTCTAAAAAGAAATAGGAGAATAAGTGAGAGGAAATTTTGCTATAGTTTTTCTACTCCAAAAATTACACACAAAAACTAAGAAAGTAAGCTCCTATTTATAGATTCGAGCACTCCCAATGGATTAGCTAAAATGTGTTATTCTTTATAATATAGAGAAAAAATGGTTAAGTAGTCTTCCAATGGATGATGTAAAGTTATATTTTTTTTACCTAAATGAATAGTATTTCTCTATATGTAGTGAAACACTATTCATCAAGCTATAAATATTTTTTTTATTTTTTTTTATAAACTTTTGTATATATATGAGTGTGAAACTATTATATTTAATTATTTTATTTCTTAAAATGAATAAAATATTTTAAAAAATATAATATATATAAATGATGTAGAGAAAAAATAGAGAAGCAGATGTATGATATAATGTAAAAGTTTTGAGGTAAATTATAAAAATGTATGTTTTGGTGATATATTTTGTAATACACTTTCTCTATAATATTTAGCTAAAACTCATAAAAACATCTTCTATCAGCTCCTTTATACATATATTTATAATAGCTATGCATAAACTCCAATTAATCCATATCTACATTTACATAACATTTACATATCCTTTATATAATATTTTAATATTATTATTTTTCTTTATAAGCTTTCTCTCTCCCATTTAGTATATATATTTATTATTTCTTTTTTTTTTCAATTATTTTATTTCACTTTAATTAATAAAATATGTTTAAAGATATAATATTTAAATGATGTAGAGAAATATATAGAGAAGCTGATGTATGATATAATGTAAAACTTAGAGGTAAAATAGAAAAATGTGTGTTTTGATGATGTATTTTAAAGGATGGAGTAGAGCACCCATTGAGAGTGCTCTAAGTGGTTAAAATACAATTGAACTAAATTTGGAGTTTACAAAATAAAACTAACATATTAATAATAAAACTGATTATAAAAACCATTATTATTATTATTATTATTAGTTTTTTTTTTCTGCTGTGTTCTCTTAACCATGACACCAAATTTGGTGTCACACCAACATCAAATTTGGTGTCAAAAACTATTTTCACTCCAATCACAACACTAAAAACTACACACACAAAAATATTCTTTATTATTATATTATTTTTTTAAATAAATTGAATATTCTTTTTATTATTATACTAATTTATCAAAATCATCACAATTATTATATCTAATTAATATTTTAAATAAAACTAGTCATTAATTACATGACAATAATACTATATAAATAATTAAAACTCGATAAATTAAAAAATCATATTGCATGTAGTAACATAAAGATTGCATCACTAGAGAAAAAATATTACATTCATGGAAAAAAAAATATATTACATTACATTAGATTAAATTAAACCTAAAAGACACACATGAAAATATATATTTTAATTTTGTATTGTGTAATATTAAAAAAAATACAAATATTTAATAATGTTTTATTTAAATTATAATTAAAAAAAAATAATTTGTGGTATATACAATTTAATCTCCACATAATAAACTAAATTCTAAATTATATATATAATAATATAAATATATATAATAATAATTATATATAATAAAATAATAAAAGAAAAAAAAAAAGAGAATACTGTGTGCTACAATACACGACATATATGTTATGTACTGTAGCAAATACAGCAAAATGCAGTCATGTATAATGTTACATTGGAAATACTGTAACATCAAATATACGTTTTTGGTGTTACATTGCAGATGGCCTTATGCAGGTACATGCATGGGGTTACGGAGCTGCAAAAGGGACGCACGCAAACCGAGGCGCCCACAAAGCATCTACAACAGCAATGGCAGGGGCTGCAGGCGGCTGGCCAGTCGCAGGGAGGGTTGGAGGCACGGACCGGGTCGAGTGGGTCAGGCGCAGGTCCGGGCGTTGGGCTCCAGGCAGCTGGGGCACTTGGACATGCGGCACACAGAGAGTGCACCAGGTAGCGCAGTGGGATCCGCGGTGGAGAGAAGAAAAGGGAGAGCTAGGCTGCGTCTCTTTCGGCCGATTCATGTTGGGTTTGGACCACAAAAATGCCATTTTTTCATTTTGCTTTTTCAATTCTAATCATTTCAGTTCTTTTGCTTTTCTAAATGCAAAAGATGCAATTTATTCCTAAAAATTAAACACAAAATAAATTAAAATTAATATTTCTAAATAAAATAATATATTGCAATAAATTTATGAAAATATTAATTAAAACTTAATTTATTTTAAACTTTAAAACTAATAAATTGACATTTTTGAGCATTAATCAACCCTAGGTGTTGGTAATAACCTACTCCACTTAGACACTTTTATTAATCAAAATGGTTTGAGACTCGAGGTTAGAAGAACAAGATTCAACTGAGTTTCTTAAGTATGAGGAATACAATTTGACGAAGTTTCTATATGTAAAGTGTTCATGAAAAATAATGATTGTGAGAGGTTTCTATTTATAGAGTTTCTGGTGGGCCTTGGGCCGTACAACTTTGAAATGGGCCCTATGTGAATAATGAGGGTCTTTTACAATTGATTATGCAATAAAATAATATAAAAGATTATTCAAATTATAGTTAAATAAATATCCCTTAAAATTTGGGTTGGTCTGGTTGTTTAAACTCCTTCTGAGGATTGTTTACAACTAGAGCTTCTTCAAACAGACGTAATTTGTATGTAGTCGAATTATAGAAGTTTTTGTTCGATCAGATACCTTTAACCATATTGGATGAACCCGAGGAGGACAATTTTTCATCTTCTGGTCGAGCCTATTTGACAGGCCTGATAAAATTAATGCTCCTGAGCACCACGTGTCATTTTGATATGCCACATCACTATGTCTATTTTTGGGATAGATAGTAATTAACCAAAAATTCTTAAAGAAATTATTAATTAGATAATTATTTTTAAAAAAAATACTAACTAATAATATTAAATTTTAAAATACAGCACATGGCTATTTAATTTTTACAAAAATAATAAATCATAACAATTACTGGTGCGTTATAGTATTAGCTAACTATAAACTTGCGAAATCGAAATGGCTGAATGAAAGAGAGACAAGAGAGGGGGGAAGAGGCAATTTGAAAGCTTTTTAGTTTTAGGGTTAGTGAATGAGAAAGTATAGGAATTACTTGTGTGTGTAGTGTAGGATTTTTTAATGGGGAGGCTCAAAACATGCTGATTTAGATGGGTTGGGCGGGTGGGACGGTTTTGCAATTTTTTTTGTGCACCCCTTCGTCAATGGTCATTGTCACCTCATAACCAAAAAGTCTGGTTCTTTTGCATGTCCTAATTGAGCCTCCATCCTTTGTAAGTGTCAACTTGAACACTTTAAATTATATTTTCAAGCTCCAATAATATTGGCTGCCACTATTATCAAAGCTGCAAAACCACTCCCATTTTCATCCAAAACCAGTGGGGTTTAGAAGTTTCTCATCATGGTTCACACTCTTCCCCTTTCCAAGGCGACAGGGGGTCTAGAGGTGTACACAAAATACCCAATACAATCCAATTCACACAATCCAATCCAATACAATCTGCAAAGTGTGGATATCCATATTTGTGCGAATTGAATTGGATTGAAAAATCTAAAATATAATATTGTACAGATTGTATGCATTTTCACTTGTAAAAGTAACTGATCCAATCTAATCCACATCTATTTATATATATATATTTAAAAAATTATATATAAATATTAATATTTTAAAAAACTAATATATGATATTTTAAATAATTGTGTTGTTGAAAAGTTATGGGTCCGTTTGGTAAAATTTTTGTTTTTAAATTTTTTAAACACAAAAATAGAAATATTATTTTATTTTTGTTTTTTTATTTTTAAAAAATAAAAATATGTTTGGTAACTATTTTTGTTTTTTGTTTTTAAAAACAAAAAATAATAAACGTGTTTGATAACTTTTATTTTTATTTTTTGTTTAACAATATGATGAGTTAATTTAAAGAAGAGAAGGAAAAAATGAAAACTGTTTAAAAAAAATTTGGAAGTGAAAATTTTCTATTTTCAAAATTTAATAAATTTTGTTTAAAATTTAAAAAAATAAAAAATAAAAATAGAGTTACCAAACGCTATTTTATATTTAATTGTCAAATTTTTAATTAATTAAATAAAAAACTGTTTTTTTAATGGTTACCAAACAGCACCTATATGTTTGCTCTATAAATATATATATATTTTGTTGGAGATTTAAGTTTTAAGGAGCTTATTGTTACGTGCAATTGAAGCTTGTTTATTTGTTATTGGATATTTAAATTTTAAAAGAATATTTTATTTCAATACTTATGTGATTTATTGGTTATGAGAAAAAAATATATATGTATTTTAATGAAAATTATAAAATAAATTAGCACTATTGCAGATTGGATTGAATTTGAGTTGTTATGCAGATTTGACTTAAAATATAAAATATGCATTAACTTAATGCAGATCTGATAAATTATAAGCAAAATAGTATAAATTAGATTAAATGAACACACTAACAAGAATGCCATGAAAAGTCATGGGTTGCACAGTCCCATCCCTCAATCAAAAAGAGGAAAGAGAATAGAAGCTTTGAGAAGGAACGTTGTGATTGTTGTTCTTGTTGGTATGGAATATGACGACACAACTTTGCTCGATATAACATGACTACAATATAAGGGTGCTCAGGATCTAAACTAATCCAATTACCCCGAACCAATCCAAATAAATCCAATTACAAAAAATTGGATATTCAATTACAATTTGATTGAATTGGATTTGATTTGAAAAGTTAGATGTTAATTGGATTAGATCAGTTGTTGGATGACATTCTGCAAATGCAATTAGGAATCGATGCAATCCAACCTTAATTAAAAAATATATTTAATTATGTTAGTTTATATTGGTTTTCCTTTAGTAAATGTTGTTATTCTTTTGTTTTGATGTTATGTTAGTACTTTGGAGATATTATTGTTGTTATTTTCATGCTATATTAGTACTTTAGTTATTAGTTTGAAACTTGCTAGTTTTAAATTTTAATAATTGTGCTGTAAGCTTAATATTTCACTTATAAATGCATCATGCATCATGTTAAGGATAATTTTAAGGTCTTAATATAATATTATTACTAAACATCGTTAGTTTTTCGTATGATTTTTTTTATACTTTTTTACTTGTTAATCTTTTTAATATTAAAATTTAAGGTAAGAGATAAAAAAAAACATGAATAAAAAAACTGATCCAATTTAATTATAATTGAATTGGATTGGATTAGATTTTGAAGCCAAATTGGATTGGATGCTTATTTTCAATATCCAACTTTTAATTGTATTGGAGTGATTAGTGACAAAAATATTGAATTGGATCGGATGAACACCCTACTACAATATTAATAAATGTGACACAAATTTAATTTATTGTACAATGAGTTTTTGATAAACTATGTTACCTAAAAATATCCATAACCATATGATTGGAATATAAAGATACATAGAGTGACACAACAGGGAAATCAACCATAAGCAAAAATTATCAACCAACAACACTCCACAAATATTTGATGTACTTTTTGGATAGAGACTCACTTCAAATACTAACTTATATTACGAATGCTACGAAACCAGGTAAGCATACATCTCTTCTTAATACACAGCATTCTCGAACACAAAACAATAATAGTAACAAAGAATGAAAATAAAAATACATGTTTGTTGTCTAGACTGAAACTAGAGTCTTCAAACATTGGGTAGAAAATTTGTGGCCAATCACCTTTCCACGAAAATGAACTTTCCTAATTTGTTGAGAATAAACATTGTATGATACAAATTCATTCATATCAGCTAACAAAAAAAGCTCATCATCCTTCCAAAATTCAAAAGGCGAATACTGCGGTTGTAGTGGCCCAGTTATGAGACACTTGATCCAATGGGTATTAGCAAAACCTTTATCAACACTATCAACCAACACCCACAACTCGTAAAGACTTGAGTCCCAGTTGAGTTCAGTGGCAACGAAAAGGGCAACCGATTGGTTCCACTCTCCCAATCTCAATCTTTCTCTATTACAATTACATTTTTGCTGGACTTCGTGATAAGGAATTGGTATTCTACAAAATATCTCAGCAGACATATCAAAAGAAAGAATCACACCCTCATTTCTTGTTTGATAAAGCCAATAGTAAGCACCTTTACAGTACATTCCCTTGACATTGTGATTTAATATATCTTCTAATACATCAAACTTAATCACTCTCCAGCTGGAAGAATTAGTTCCTAGAGTGTGCACCATAGCTACGGTGTCCCCACAATCTTTATTATAAAAAATCTTAACATACTTGTAAACATTAGATTTGGCATCATACCCAAAACCACATCCCAATAACTTTTTCAAGGGAAAGGCGGGTCCCCGAAGTAACTTAAACTTTCTGAGTGTTGGGTTATACAAAATAGATGATGTGCTTTTGCTACGATCAAACACGTGAATGATGCCATTACAATGGGAGACTTCTATAAACCGAGGTAAGTTCTCACCTTTCTTTATACTTTCAGAGGAGTTTTCACTTGTTCGATAACACAACAAAAGTAGTCATCGTTGTCCACGGTGTTACCATCATCGCCCTCACAAACAGTAACTGTTGAAAAAATATTGTACCCGATAATGGAGATCATCTTGGCATTTTTGCGATTACAAACAAGGTCAAGGTGTTTGTTTATGAATGAGGGGTCACTAATCAGATGAAACCAGGTCTTACAAACGTGCTTACAATCTCTTAAAGAGTCAGCATCCAAACTCAATAAAATTTGCTCAACAACATGTTCTGGAATCAGGCAAAATCTATTTATTTCCTCTGCTGCACCTGTTTCAAATTCAATCTCTAATTACAACATCCTCAACACTCAGACCTGATATACATTTTTCATTAAAAGAAAACTACAATTGAATTAAATTAAGCATCGGTGTAGTCTATATTCAACTATTCAATCCTTGAAAAAAAAAAAGACAAAGCTTTTCATTTGCATAAACATAAAACTAACATTAATATAGAACATTAGTTTGTAGAATTAGGTCCTGAGAGAGAGAGAGAGAGAAAGACGTACCTTGATTATTAAGACAGAGTCGCTTGGCCTCCGGAGTTTGATCACAGTTACTAATCCCAAGCATAAGAGACTCTTCTTCACCACCAGAGCAATCCCTATCAGTACCAGTACTCGTACCACTGTGAGTGAGGCCGTTCTCTAAAACCAGAGGCGGTGGATGAGGCTTTAAGGCTTTCGGAACATCTGCTGTAGCATCCACCGAATCAGTGTTGATCTTTTCATCCGAATCTAGGGTTTCAGGTAACGGGGGTAGAGCAAGAAGATTTTCGCCCAAAACACCCATTGATGGAAACTTCTAATGCCTCTGAGTCAGGGAGTGCAGCCGCAAATCTACTACGCTGAAAACCCTAAACATTGAGATTTGATACATAAAAAATAATGTAAGTTTGAGTGTAACATATCCATTATTGGCGGTTTTAGTGGGATTTTTTTTTGCTCTTGCTAATTTTCAATGGGAAATTTTACAATATATGCACTATAACATAGCTAATTTCTTTAAAATACGAACATAACTTATTCTCCTAAATATGTCATTTCTAATTTTTTTTTTGACAAAATCACCCCTAACAGTAAACACTCCCATCCCAATCGTATTTTTTCATTTCCCTCTCAGTGAAATTTTCTCTCATACCTCACATTCTCACTATCTCCCAGTCGAAACTCTCCCAGGCCACCATCTTCTCCATCGCCGACAATGGTAAGTTTGTTTCTATGTTTTTTTTTTTTTTTTTTAAATTTGAATCATAATGTATAAAATCGATGAAATGAGTTTGATTTTAATCTCTATTTTGCAAAAATGTAGTTTTAAATGGGTTTGATTCTATGTGCATCATTTTGGAAGATTGTGTTTAAGTTCTGCAAAAATTTTGTGGCTCGATGTCATTCGATTCCACATCGATGTCATTTTCGATGCTTAATCAATGGTAATTCGATGACATTCAGTGCATGTATATATTTTTAAATAATTGAAATGTTGTTCATCGATGCGCAATCGATGCTCCATCGATAGTATTTCGATGGACCATTAAATGAAGGCGATAGTCAATCGATGCGCAATCGATGGTATATCGATTCCATTTCGATGCTTGCATGGTTTTCATTTTTTGTATAAAATCAATAGAATTTCGATGCTGACTTCAATGCAATTTCGATTATAGTTCGATGGTATTTCGATGCTTTCTTGGTTTTAGTTATATTTTGATAAATCTATTAATTTCGATGCTATGTCGATGCTATTTCGATGACATTTCGATGGTTGTTCGAGCACATTAATTTGATGGTGATGCATCGATGTTAATTCGATACTCCATCGATGCTATTTCGATGGAATATCGAGACTTGTTTGTTGATTTTATTTTGTATATAATCAATGCAATTTCAATGCTATTTCGATGCTGATTCGATGGTGGTTTATTCAGTTGTTATTTATTAAATGTATTTCGATGGCACATCGATAGTTTGTTTGTTTATTTGTAAAATAAATTTCGATGGTATATTGATAGTATTTCGATGTCATTTCGATGGCACATCGATAGTTTGTTTATTTATTTGTAAAATCAATTTCGATGGTATATCGATAGCACTTCAATGTTGATTCGAGGGTGGCTTAGTCAGTTGTTATTTCGATGTGTTTCGATGCAATTTCAATGTCATATTGATGGTATACCGATAGTATTTTGATGTGTTTCGATGCCATTTCAATGTCATTTCGATGGCACATCGACAGTCTGTTTGTTTATTTGTAAAATCAGTTTCGATGGTATATCGATAGTATTTCGATGTTGTTTCAATGCATGCTTGTATATGTTGATTTTTGCTTTTTTTCGATGCCAAATCGATGGTAATTCGATGGAATTTCGATGACAACAACAGACTGAGTATTTTTTGTAAATTCAACTAATTATATATTTTTTTGGATATTTTGTAGATGTCACCTGTTATCCCCAAAAATTGGAGTTCGATGACGTGGCAATAGAAATGACAAATGGCAAGGAATGGTTGGGTGATCTGGCTTAAGAGTGACCCGGTAGACCAGTGAAGAATTTTGACTGGCCAGTCGCATGTTTGTCTGCCTAGGCATGACCTTGTCCGACCAGTCACATTCGATAGTGTACTGTTACATTTTGAATATTATTGTAAATTAAATATAATGAGAATAATAAAATATCCCGATTATGGGGGGATATCATTTGTACAATCCTGAGCCTATAAATAGAAGGCTTATGGCATCATAAATGGGACTTTGGGGAACTTTTGATTCGAATTCTTATTTTCTAGAGAGAGAGAGTACGTGTATTTGAGAGAATTCTTGTATTCTTGTAATCTGCACTGAAGAAACTCAGTTGACTCAGGTTCATCTGATCTTGAGTGCAGATCCATAATCACAACTTTAAGTGGATTAGGCTATTACTAATACATTGGGGCTGAACCACTATAAAAATCGTCTGTGTCGTTTATTTCTCTTGAAGGTTTTTGTCGTTTTTGACGTCTACACGTCGTTGGCCAAAAATGCGGTCAACATTTTGGTGCTTTCATTGAGAGCCTGAAGAGAAAGACAGACGGTCCCTAAAGTATTATGGCGCCTAAGAGCACCAATGCGGCCTCCAAGAAGACAGGCTCCTCTAAAGAGCCTGCTAGATCAGAAGGTCCTGGCCCACAAGACCATGAGACTGAGCCTAGGGTCATGCTCGAGGACGTGACTCCAGAAGTCGAAGAACTCCAGGAAGCCATGGGGGCCTTCCAAGAGGAGATGGCACAATTCCACGCCAGACAGGAGGCGTTCGCTAAAGAGATGGTCAGGCAGAAAGCCGCGTTAGAGCAGCAAAGGCGCGATATGGAGGCCAGAAGCGAAGAGCTCAGAAAACAACAAGAGGAGGTCAACCGGAGACATCATGAAGCAGCACTTGCTCTAGAAGCGGCTACCCAATTGGCCCAAGCCAATGCTCAAGCCGTAGCACAAGTAGCCACCTAGGGAGCAAGAAATAATGACGTTGGTCGGAGGACCACTGATAGAGTCGATTCTCGAGGACCGGGCAGAAGCAGGAGTAACCCCCCTGGTCGGGAAGATGATGGGGATCGATCCAGAACTGCCTCGACGCAAAGGGAGCACTCTAGAACCCCCTCCAGGAGTCACCGATCAGAGACTTCTAGATCAGGGAGTCACCGGTCGGGCAGTAAAAAGACTTCACCCAGGAAGGATCAGACCAAGACTCCTCAAGAGAAGAGGACTTCACAATTCAAAGATGGGCTTGGTCGTGATGAGGCTGATAGTCATCACACCGATCAGTCAAAGGAAAAGGAGGGCAATGACCAACAAGGAGGAAAAGACTGCCTGGGGTGTGCCGAAAGGCCTCCACTGCACCCCGACCAGCAGCGTAGTAGGAGAGAACAAGTCTCGTGTAGTAAGCCTTCTGGGAAATCGAAGAGTATGGTGTTCGATCGGGCAGAAGAGCATGCTTCGCGGAAGGATCTAAGGGATGTTATCACCAACAAGAGGAGGACCGTCCCAGTCGAAGGGAAAAATCTGGACCGTCCTACCAGTCAAGTAGAAATACTTGACGACAGCGTGCCAGATGGTAATGCCCGACCAGGCGGTCAAGATCTTGGAACTTCATCAGTTGCACCAGCCATCCAAGCTCAGCTGGATGTACTAGCAGCTGCAGTGCAAGGTTTGTCAAAACGACCTTCCGGGATAGATGCAATAGACCACCGGAGTGGTAGCCCATTTTGTGCCCGGATTAGAGCAGCCCAGCCACCGACAAAATATAAAGCACCGGTTCTACCAGTATATACAGAAAAGGCAGATCCCATCAGACATGTTGGGAAATTCGAGGACCAGATGGAATTGCTCGGAGTAAGTGACGATTATCGGTGCAGAGTTTTCCCGACTACTTTGTCAGATACCGCCTAGGAATGGTATTGGAAGTTTAAGCCAAACTCCATTACCTCTTGGGAAGCATTCAGGAAGGAGTTTTGTAGACAATTCAACACTGCCCGGACTCCACCAGTTTATGCGAATCACTTGGAAGATATCAAACAAGGAAAAGACGAGTCTCTAAAGAATTATATACAGAGATTCATGAGAGAAGCCAATAGAGCAACTGCTGTAGGAGACGAGGGGAAGATGGTTTCCATATCCGCTGGGATAACTTATCGGAGCCCTTTGTGGGATAGCATACATAGAAGTCCAATTTCAACACTTCAACAATTTCTTGACCGAGCAGACAAGTATATGAAATTGGATGATGCAATCGAGAAAGAGGAGAATGGCATAAACAATCCAGGCGGATCAACTGACTCTCCTAAGGATGGTGGAAAGAAACGTGGAAATAACGGGTTTGACCACCATGAGGAAAAGAAAGTAAAGTTGAGTTCGAATGAAAAGCCAACCAAGTATGAGCCTCAGTTCATTAACTACACCACTCTCTCGACCAGCCAAGCAGAGATATATCTTGCTAGTCATGAAGAGGTTCCCTACAAGAAGCCTCCCCCCATCAGGAAAGAGATGAGGAAGAGAGACATGAATAATTTTTGTCGTTTCCATGGAGATTATGGTCACTACACGAATGAATGCAATCACCTCAAGGACGAGATAGAATTTCTTCTCCAGTCGGGCAAGTTGAGGAAGAACCGGGCAGAAACACCTCAAGGAGAAGGAGGTAGCAGCAATCCTGGTTTCAAGCGACAAAGATCTCCACCCTTGCAGCCCGGACCTGTGGACTTTACCTTAGACACTATATGTGGAGGTCCACACTTGGCTGAGGAAAGCAACGAAGCAAGGGAGAGATATGCTGAGCGGGAGTGCTAGGATCAGAAACCACTGGAGTGGCGAGCATCGGAGGATATATTATTTCCAAATACCACTTTCAGAGTGGTAGCTTCATTTCGAGTTGTTTGACTTGTTATTTAAGTTTGGTTTATGAGCTGGTTATTTGCTAACCAGTCATTTTATTTTTGAACAATTTTGGTTGTTTAAGACTCGTTATTAGACATGTTTTGTCCTTTTTAATTTATGAGTAATAAAAGAGACTACACGCAGCTTGGTCGATTCTTGCTACAAATATGCATGTGTGTTAGTTATCCGAGCAGTGTTCAACTGGTCAGTAAAATCGGACAGTGTTCGACTGGATGATACGTTCAAGCAGTGTTCAACTGCTTGAATATTTTCCATATATTCTATGTGTTTCACGAGCAATTAACTGCTCGAACAGATTCGGTCAAGTAGTGAGTGACCCAGGATCTTTCAACCCTCGATCACCTGGGGGGCACATGGGGTATACTGGTATATAATTTAACACAGGGAATAAGAGCACGAGTTAATATATCTGTTTTTAGGCTGACTTGTAAATTTTCGAAGTCCAAAAAGGCCATTAATTAAGCTAACTTGTTTGACAAAGCTTAAGTAACTTGGAATTTTTTTTAAATTTCAAGTTAAAAGCAGATATTCATGTGACAATAAACATTATGCTCATAAAATATTAGAGCAATAAGAGTGTGAGAAAGTATACTTAGTATGGACTTATGAAATGTCTAGAATTTCTAAGTTAGAAAACTAAGTACTCATGCGAAAATATAAGGCATACACCAGAGTGACTTTACTATTCACAAAAAACTTATAACTTTTTAAGTCTAAAAAAGACTTAGAATGTTGTAAGTTACAAAGAAAAGTAAAGTATAAATGCCAACAACTCAGCTGTAAGAGAGAAATATCAAAGCTGTTAAGCAACAATTGTCTTCACAAGAATAAAGAGCAAACTACTAGTCGGGTACAAGGTTTAGCTGATCAGGTGCAAAGTTTTCCTGGTCGGGAGAGCAGATACAACTTCCCTGGTCGGCTAAGCATGTATCACTGATCGAGTAGGAAACTCTGTTGTTTAGCATAAATAACATCGATGAGTCTCTGGAGTGGATCAAACAAACACGAGCAAATGAATGCAAAGTAAAAATATTTACTACATAGTGAAAAAAATTCTTTGAGAAGAGAAGTCCATTTTTCCCAAGATTGATTGAGAGAAATCAATCTCTCAAAATGCTTTTGGGAGATTCAAACAAGGTGCCTAAAGTGTGGGCAGCTGTCCGAGGAGCCTAGAGATGCCAAGGAGCAGCGTGTGGTGTCCGCTCGAAGATGTGCGCCTGGTCCGAGGAGATGCGCGCCTGCTGTCCGAGGAGCAGCGTGTGGTGTCCGCTCGGAGCTGTGCGCCTGGTCCGAGGAGATGCGCGCCTGGGGTCCGAGGAGCTGTGCCTCATCCGAGTTGTGTACCTGGTCCGAGGAACTGCACACCTTGTGTCCGAGGAGCCGAAGGGTGCCGAGACACCCGAGGAGTTGTGTGGTGTCCGAGCGGACATTGCTGTCCGAAGAGCTTGTGTCCGAGGTGCCGAGGGCCCTAGTTCGAGCCCATGCTTAAGCATCCGATCGGATCAAAATATTCAAAAGCAAATAAAGAGCAATGGCCAATCAACCTTACCCCTAAACCTATTCCGAAAAGCAAAAGCCCTAAATTCCAAAATACACAACAACAAGATCAAAAGACAAGTTCGATTGTGGGTTCATTACAAGAGTGAAAATTACCGACTGGATGGAAGTTTTTGGATGACCTCAAAAACATTTGGCTAGAAGAAAAGTTTATTATGTGAGTATATCATATAATAAACTTGAGGGGCAAATGTTATCCCCAAAAATTGGAGTTCGATGACATGGCAATAGAAATGACAAATGGCAAGGAATGGTTGGGTGATCTGGCTTAGGAGTGACCCGATAGACCAGTGAAGAATTTTGACTGGCCAGTCGCATGTTTGTCTGCCCAAGCATGACCTTGTCCGACCAGTCACATGTTTGTCTGCCCAGGCATGACCATGTCTGACCAGTCATGTGTTTGTCTACCCAGGAATGACCTTGGCCGACCAGTCATGACCATGTCAGACCAGTCATGACCATGTCCTACCAGCCAAGTGCATGTCTGCCCAGTCAAGTGCATGTCTGCCCAGCAAAGTGCATGTCTACTCAGTCAAGTGCATGTCTGCCCAGCCAAGTGCATGTCTTCCCAGTTGGGTGCGTGTCTGCCCAGTGAAAGTTTGGCTGACCAGTCTGAATGCGATGTGGATCAACTAGACAGAGCAGGGCTACGCAAGAGATCCCAGAAACGGCTTCAACAAGAATCGGTCTTGGCTTGCGCGGGAATCTCTCATTTATCCCACGAATATAGTGTACTGTTACATTTTGAATATTATTGTAAATTAAATATAATGAGAATAATAAAATATCCCGATTATGGGGGGATATCATCTGTACGATCCTGAGCCTATAAATAGAAGGCTTATGGCATCATAAATGGGACTTTGGGGAACTTTTGATTCGAATTCTTATTTTCTAGAGAGAGAGAGTACGTGTATTTGAGAGAATTCTTGTATTCTTGTAATCTGCACTGAAGAAACTCAGTTGACTCAGGTCATCTGATCTTGAGTGCAGATCCATAATCACAACTTTAAGTGATTAGGCTATTACTAATACATTGGGGCTGAACCACTATAAAAATCGTCTGTGTCGTTTATTTCTCTTGAAGGTTTTTGTCATTTTTGACGTCTGCACGTCGTTGGCCAAAAACGCGGTCAACATCACCCAAACGTATCCCACCGCTTGAGATCCCTATAGAGGATCATTATGTCGGTCGTATGACCTATAGGGGTTCCGGGAGGTTAACGAAATTGAAGAAAAGGTTTGAGGAGCATGGATTGTTAGGGAGGGTGAATGAGTCTGTTTTTGGACCATTCTTCACAGCCCCTGCCTTTTCGTTCTCTGGAGCATTGGTGCACACACTGCTTTTGCGGAAGGTGAAATCTCCGCGTGGCGATGAGGTGCACTTCTTGATGGGCCCAAACTTATGTAAGTTTGGGGTGCACGAGTTTGCCATTATCACTGGCCTGAGCTGCTCCTGTCCACCACTTACCGTTGACATTCGACCTCACCTTACTTCCTCCCGCCTATTTGATACATATTTCAGTGTGGAACCTGAGAAAGATATTAGGTTCAATATGTTGGAATGAGCTTTTAGTATGTGCGATGTACCTGATGATTTGTCCAAGCTTGGTTTAGTTTACTTAATGGAGGGGATACTATTGGCTGCTGAGAACGACAATGCTATTTGGCGAGATTCATTGTCGATGGTCGAGGATTTAGATTATTTTGAGAAGTATCCGTGGGGATCCCTTTCATTCGATACAACTCTGAAACAATTCAGTAGAGATATGAAAGTGATTGGTGCTACAATACTTGGTAAGAAGGTGAAGAAGATCACTGAGGTGGAGTCTTCTAAGGGTGTTCAGTTGGAGGCAAAGTACACCTGCAAGGGGTATCCACCAGCCTTGCAATATTGGGCATGCGAGACGATTCTTGATTTGTAGAAGGAATACGCCAAGCCCTGTGGATTCAAGTTCCCTAGGATGCTACAGTGGGAGAGAGCACAGGCCAGCCGAAGCATTTGCATGTGAAGGATGTACTTGCGAGGAGACGTGTAAGTTGTAGTAAATTTAAATAATTCAAGAACTTTTGAATTATACTAATCAACTTATGTCATTTCTAATTTGCTTGTTTTGTTTCCATTACAGCTGTCATGCATTTCTATCCTAAGGCCTCGACCAGACGAGCGAGACTTCTTCGGCACCATATATCAGTGGACAGAGGGGGATGCTCCTAGGTATGCGATAATGCAGGATATGATCCAGCCTGCACCAGAGGATGGAAGACCTTACGATCCTGAGGCAGAGGCTGCTACGGTGGCTGAGATAGTCGTGGAGGTTGGCATATTTGTGGAGGATGCCCCGACGGAGACTGCTCCAAATACTAGTGCAGAACCTACTTCTGCTCCTGCTCCTGGGGCTTACGAGGTTGTGTTGGGTGAGATGGCCAGACTATCAGGTGCAGTGGACGAGGTTAAGGCCACTCTAGGTATCATCCTTAAGAATCAAGAAGTCATATTGGTGAAGCTGGAAACACTTGGTGGTATGCCTACTCCTGCACCTACTCCAGCAGAGGATGTAGAGTACGACATTCTCCCCACATGTTACGAGCCTCCTGTTGGAGAAGCCACACCTTCTCAGCTAGTGCAGACGGTCTTAGGTACTACTAATTCATGAATTTTTACATGTTTTAAAATGATTAGATACTAATTGCTCCCGTTACAGGTAAGTGCACTAGACAGAGACCAATAAGGTACGAGGACTATACTCCAGCAACCAAGAAACCAAAGTTCAAGGACCCAGTTATGATCCATCCTTTAAAGGTGTTGGATCAAGATATATTGACAACTTTTAATCGATGGGTACTCGGTGAGATTGACAACAGCAGACCGAGGAAGTTGGAAATGTTGTGATGGCACCCCTATTTGGTTCCTAAAGTTGAAGGTGGCAAAAGAATGGTTGGCAGAACCTGTAGGTCTTTTATATTTGCAGTCAACACATTCATCTCATTTTAACAATCCACTCTTCCTTAACGATACTCTATTTATTTGCAGCATCTCGACACTGCGAATTATTTTATACGGAGACGTCTTTTTGAGTTGTCGAAGACGTACCCCATGAAAGCCACCATACTTGATTAATCATTTGCACAGTATATTCCTGCTAGATATGAGGACTTCAAGAACAAAAGCAAGACTTACCAATGGGATAATGACATTCTTAATTTCATGAAAGGAGATGCTAAAAAATACAAGAAGCCTTGGGTTGATTGCAACGAGGTCTACTTCCACTAGTACTTGGAAAATCGTCATTGTGTCCTTTGAGAAATAAATTTCACTAATTGGATGATCACTGTATTTGACTCAGATCATTCTAACTCTAGCCATAATAAGTTGTCTGAGTTGATCGAGTTGTGGACTAAGATGCTTCCATCTTTACTCAACGCTTCTGGTATGTTTAAAGGACACCCCAGGTTGAAAATTTCTAGACCGAAGATCACCGTTCCAAACTTTGATTGGCGGCACATGTCCGCTAATATTGTCCCACAGTCTAGAACCAGGTATTTAGACATACTAACTTCAGTTTTTCATAATAATGTTCTCCTTTAATTTTCAATACACTCACAAATGTGATTTCTTGGTTTCAGCGGAGATTGCGACATATTCGCCATCAAGCACTTGGATTTTATTCTTGGAGACATTCCCTTATCATATGCCATCGAGGACCACATTCAGTACTTCAGGGATAAATTATGCATCGACATTTTTTACGAGAATGTGTACCCTTGACTTTTTCTATATGTTAGAACATTTATTATGATTTCTCCTTAGTATTGTATATAAACAATGTCATTTCGATGGCTATTTAATGATACACAATAGTATATTTCTCCTTAGTTTTGTAAATAAAAAATGTCATTTCAATTAAGAAAATCCATTAATACACAAATAAAAAGATTAACAAAGTCCATTAATACACAAATTAAGAGATTAACAAAGGCCATTAGTACCCAAATAAAAAGTTTAACATCGATGCCATAAATTTCAAACACGAACTTTACAAGTTGCCCTATTATGGCCTAGACCTCCACATATGATGCACTTGCATTCTACAACCACTTTCTCTCCATTGGAAGGATGACTTTCTTCTTAGGCCTACCTTGTTTCTTCTTTGGACGACCAACCGGGTTTTTTTGTGCAGGTGTTCTCACTTTTATTGTCATAATTTCATGTGGAACAATCCACTCTTCCTCGTTACCAGTAGGATATATAGATTCTGTGTAAGAGGACCTCCATGTCTCAATCTTATAATAATCTGAACACAGCAAATAAAAGTTCACCCCTCACTTAAGGGATCCAGATAGTGCATGAACACATGGGATACCAATAAGCTGAAACACGCCACATGTGCATGTCTTATTTAGGAGGTCGACTTCACCATTCAGCTCACCATCTAACACATGGAACTCATGCCTCCCTATTGCATAAGGGATCAAGAATCGAGCTTTCTCAGCCATATCCACCAAATCTTTCACATGAGTCGATGCAAGAGTTGTAGTTTTCTTCTCGCTAGTTTCTCTCCTATCATAGAACCAAGACTACAGTGTGAAGCGAATAAATTTGACGAATGTAGTTATCGGAAAGCTCCTAGCGTCCCGGGTCTTATTGTTGAAACTTTCAACGTAATTGCTTGTCATTATATTATACCTAGTATCCAGGAAAACTAACATTTAATAGTAATGTACATTTACAAGATTTCATAAATTAAAATACAATTCACAATGACATGCCTATTTCCAGGAAAGTAAGCACGAGACCACTTCTCAAAACCCATGCCTTCTAGGTATTGAGCAATAGCTGGGTCTTTTGATTTGATTTTTTCGAAGTGAGCGTGGAACTAGGATTTCCAAAAGCATATGCCGCATTATACATCAACACATGACAATGATCAGTCTTGAATTTAGCAACCACATTCATACTAATGTGGTGGTAGCAAGCACCGTGATAGGCATCGGGGAAAATAGTTTCCAAGGCATGTGTAATACTTGCATGCCTGTCAGATACAAATGCTAGGTCCTCAACTTCCCTAATCGCTTCCTTTAGCTTTGACATGAAATACTTCCAAGAATCATGATTCTCACTATCCACAATACCAAATGCAATTGGATATAGATGGTTATTTGCATCCAGTGCGACTGCACATAACATCCGCCCACCGTATTTTGTCTTTAAAAAAGTGTCGTCCACACATAACACAGGACGACATGTACGAAACCCTCTTCTACTAACTCCGAGTGAGAAAAAGCAATATTTGAACCGATCCTCCTCAGTGAAAAAATCTGTCAACGTCCCAGGATTTTTCTGTTGAAGCATGAACAGGTACGATTGTAACTTCTGGTAGGATGCTTCCAGTGTCCCTCTAACATAAGAAAGAGCCTTCTCTCGGCATCTCCAAGCTTTTCCATATGACAACGCAATGCCATAATCATTCTTAATGTCTTCTCTTATGTTGTTTTCCATGTACGCATTCGATGCAGTCTGATATTTTTTCTTTATGCAATGACCAATAACCCAAGGTGCAGCTTGGCGATGGCCTTTATGTCGGAGGTCAAGTGAGCAAGTGTGTTTATTGGTGAAATGAGTTATCTCGAACATATCATATTTAGGCATTATCTTCCCCCTCAATCTCCACCCACAATTAGGATCATTGCAAGTGATATACCAAACTTTAGTATCTGACTTCTTCACCACAAACTCGAAGTTCTGCTTCATTGCATACAAGTGTGCCTTCGTCTTCAACTCTAACATGTTCTAAAAAACCTTCCCAACTTCTATTACTCCACAACTCACTCCAGATAATGTGGTGATAACATAAGAGGGGCATGGGATATCTTCAGCAGTATATGTCGGAGAACTCCATCTATTTCTATCGTTTTGTGTAGTTGGATGACTGCTCTCTAAGACAGCAGTCCTTCGTCCTTGGCTTTCTTTACGTCTTGGCAAGGGTCGTACATTTACATGCAATGATTCTATGTAATACAACTTTCAGCTTTGAATACAACTTCTCCAATAATTCTATGTAACCAACATCAATTGGTACGTGTATTATAGTGTTCAAACCAGCTTTGAAATTTCATTTCTCTCCTTTCCGTTCCCAAACACCGTTGTAAGAAACAATTATATTAACTCTGCAACCTGCAAATTTACAAAAAAAAGCATAAGAAAATTATAAAAATAAAGTGTAATCGATGATGAATCGATGCCTATGTAAATTTGTATTGCAGTTCAACATCAATGCCACATCGATGACATTTCGATGCATAATCGATGCTGATGGTCACCATCTATATGTGATTCCATTTCGATGGTATATCTATGCCATATCGATGCCATATTGATGCTGAGCCAAATCAACATATATGGCATCGATTCAGCATCGATATACCATCGATTTTATATCGAAAATAATATCTAAATTATATGTTTGTCCCAACATCGAAATTCCATCGATGTACCATTGATATGGCATCGATGTACCATTGAAATGTCATCGATGCATAATCGATGCTAATGGTCGCCATTTGTACGCGATTCCATTTCGATGGTATATCGATGTTGAACCAATTCAACATATATGGCATCAATTCAACATCGATATTATATCAAAAATAACATCTAAATTAGACGTTCGCCCCAGCATCGACATTCCATCAATGTACCATCGAAATGCAATTGATGTACCATCAAAATGTCATCAATTTACCATCGATTTTTTAATGGCACCCACATATTTCAAGATCCGAAGAACAGATCAAAAAATGCAGAAAAAATACCACACTCAACAGCGGAATAGTTCGAATCTAATATCTAATCATGGCATTTCATATTCACAAGTAGAGAGAATGAAATGATACTTACCCATGATTTTTTCTCTTAAAAAACGCCAAGAGTGGCAATTTCTTCACTTGAAATGAAACTTCCAAATCCGAGCTGTCCAATTTCTTCACCGATTTCAGTATATTCGACAATGGGTTGCTGTGAAAATGACTGTAAATGATGGATAATAGAGAGAGAAATGTGTGAAGTGTTAAATTTTCACTATTTTTAACTGATGAGGGTATTTTTGTCCAAAATAGTGGAGGGGCACATTAGTTGGAGAATTTTTATGATTGCATGTTAAAAATTTAACTATATTATGATGCATATAGTGTAAAATTTCCCTTTCCAATTACTTTTTTTAGATAAAATTTTAATTATTAAATGGGCACTTCTTGCATCATATTTAGTCCTTTGTCAATTTGAGTCATTAGATTCATTTTATTATGTGTTTGTATGATTGGATTTAAATATTTAGATGAGAATATCTTAAAATACTCATATACCATTTGTTAGCCCCAAACAACCAGCAAACTATTTTGCTTTTAATATTTATTGTTACACTACTTTTGTTTTATAATTTCTAAACCAATTTCTAAGTTTTTTTTTTTCACTTAAGTCCTCACTTTTGTCTAAACAAACACACTTAAAAATAAGAAAAAAGATTAGAAATAAAACACAAAATTTACCAATAATTAAAATAAAACAAATTTAAACAAAATATGTGAAAAAACACACAAAATTTTATACAAATAAAATAATGCTAATTAATTCAAATTTACTTAAAAACTTAATAAATTAATTAAAAACTCAAGAACTAATCTATTTTTTGACATTAAATTGTGATAAAATAATTCTATTTTGAACAATTAGCAGCGTAATATAAAAATTCAATGTAAAATAGAAAAACTAAGATTATAGTAGAAAATGAGATAAAAGTGTTCTAAATGTTACTCTTTTAAGCCTTTGAAGTATATGTTCTTCAATGACAATAAGACCTAAACAATTAATTTTATCATTTACCAATTAAATTTAAAATTTATTAAATTATATGCATATATAATATTAAGCATTAAAAATAATAATTACTACAAATATATATATATAAATTAATCAAACATAATTTTTGTTAATTCCATTTTTAGCATATTTAATTTGACAAAAATATTTTGTATTTTCTTATTATATTTGGTTGTATCTAAATATATATTATTGATATATGTTTTATTTGTTTTAAATAATAAAAGTATAATTGATGACAAACTTTTCTATATTAGGAAAGTTTGCCAAAAATAGTGTGGCTTTATTATTATAAAAACAAATATTTTTGAGCTGTCTTTTTCCGCCGATTACCTCATTATATCTGACCATATAATTGAGTTTTATTTCATGATGAGGTTATAAAAGGGAAACCTTGATTCCTACGTCAAAGGATGGATTGTTATCATATATAGCTCACGATTTTGTAGCTACAGAATCAGGAAATCTTGTCAAATTGAAGAATTCTTTTAGGAAAGTTTCCTTATGGGCTTAGGTCAGTTTAGACCATGTATTAGTTGCCCAATATGAGTATAATGACTATAAATACTCATATTGGCTGCTAGGTTTTAGATACCTCTTTTTGTATTTCATTCTTATTTGTAAAAGAGAGTCTTTGTTATGTAAAGGTGAGTGAGTTCGACCCTACCTCTGTTTATCAGTGTCTTTGTAATTGTTTTGAGTCTTCAAATAGTTCTGCAAAGGAGGAGAACAAAGTGCAAACCTTCGGGAAAAGGTTCTTCAAGCCTTCGGGAGAAGGTGGTTCAAGTCTTGCTTCGGGAGGAAGCAAGCACACTTCAAGCAGATCGAAGGGAGTTCGTATTCTTGAAGGGTTAGCAAGGTTCATTTGTCAAGGTGGAATACATCAAGCTTGCGGCATATAATAAGAGGGAGTCTATTTATGCATAAGTAAAAAACTTTGTATTTTTGAGATCTTACTAATGAATCTTATCTCTGGACGTGGCCACGTGGACTAGTAGCAATCTGCAAGGATTGCTGATACCACGTAAAAAAAACCTTGTGTGTTTTTATTTTCTGCATTTTAGTTCTTTTCTGGTTTTCTGGTTTGTAGTTACAGAACCCTGGTCTGTAGCTACAGAATATCTGTTTCAGTACCAACTTAATTATTCTGCATTTAATTAATTGATTAATTAAATAATAAGTTGATAATTATAAAATACAAAATTTTAATTGGTATCAGAGCAAGTCACTAAACTCTTAGTCAGATCTTGAGGTTATATTATTCCGTTTAATTTGTTTTGTGTGAGATGTTGTTCTTTGCAGAAGGAAACTCCATCACTCGGTCACCTCTATTAAATGATAATAATTATCCATACTGGAAGGTCAGGATGAGGGCATTCATCAAGTCACAAGATGAGAGGGCTTAAAGATCTATACTATCAGGTTGGACTCCACCAATTGAAAAAGATGATAAAGGTAATTCAAAGGTAAAATCTGAACTTGAGTGGTCCATTGAAGATGAGAAATTATTTGGTTATAATAATAAAGCTTTGCATGCAATTTTTAATGGTGTTGGTGAAGGCTTTATAAAATTGATATCATCTTGTGAATCTGCAAAGGAAGCGTGGAAAATCCTTCAAACTCAGTTTGAAGGTACCGCTGATGTAAAGAGATCATGTTTTACCATGTTGCAAACTAGATTTGATGAATTAAGAATGTTGGAAACTGAAACTTTATCTGAGTTTTATGAAAAGTTGTCTGATATTGCTAATGAGTTTTTCGCCTTGGGAGAAAAACTAGATGAATCTGTGTTGGTTCGAAAAATAGTTCGTGTGCTTCCAGACAGGTTTGACACGAAATTGCTAGCAATGGATGAGGCTAAGGATTTTGGCAAAATGAAGGTTGAGGAGCTTATGGGTTCGTTAAGAACATTTGAGCTAAATCAACAGATAAAACAAAAGGGTAAGTCGAATCCTTCAATTGAAAAAAGCAAAGGTATTGCATTTAAAGTTTCTGAAAAAGATGTTTCTGATGATGAGAAAGATGATGAAATGGCCTTGTTAACAATAAATTTTCAAAAGTTCATGAAAAAGGTTGGAAATAAAAAGAATTTTTCAAAAACTCCAAAAGGTAACACCTCTTCTAAACATTTTGTTTCTAACAATAAAAACGGTATTCAATGTCGGAAATGTGAAGGATATGGTCATATTCAATCTGAATGTGCCAACACATTGAAAAATAATAAAAATGGTTTTAATGTTACTTGGAGAGATGATGATTTTGAAAGTAGTGAAGAGGATAATGAGAAAGTTGCTTTAACCAGTGTTTTGTCAAGTGCTTTTCAGGAAAGAGGAAAAGTTTTGTGTTTAAACAATACCTTGACTGATGTCGATAATAAGGAAATTGACTCAAATGAGTCAGAACTCAATGAGGAATCATTGGCTGAATCATACAAGGTAATGTATGGTAAGTGGTTACATGTTTATACTGAAAATCGTTTCTTGGTTAAAATGTGTTGACCACGATTTTGGCCAACTGTTGTGAAAATCATATGTGCAAGTGTACACAGTCCAACACAAGTAATATAATGATAAGTGAATCGTCTCCACAGGGATTGGTATTAAAAATTTCAATGTAAACACCAATTAATTACAACTTAGAAATTTAAGAAACTGAATTGAGTGGATGTTGAAACTAAAATAAAATGAAGGAAATTACAATATGCTTAAAATTAACCACAAGTTCTAGAGAAATAACAGCAAGAAGAATTATCAATGGAAAAATTGGACTTGAATAGCTAAATCCCCCTATGTCAAAAACTGCCCAGAATGCTATAGCATTAAATTTAGCAAATCGCACCAGAGTTAACTAGAATTCCCAATATGCTCACCAGATTTTTCCAAAACTCGTGAATATAGTTCTACCATCCAATTAAATATATTCCTATATCAAATCAGACTTAAGAACACAAATAACATCACCAATTCTCAAAAGTTATGCAAGGTAAGTAAAATATTCCTATTCTACTCACTAAGAACAACCTAACAATGGTTATGCTCTTGCATCATTCAAGTACAAACTACTACATTCAACCTTTCCAGAATTAAATCTAGCTTAATAATCTGCCATTGTTGGCCAAACAACAACAAACAATAATCATGAACAACACTTGAATGAACAATGGTGAATTTATGTAAATATGCATTTAAACTTTAATAACTATGACATAGGGTTCTTTAACCATTCAAGTCTCAAAAAGCTTAGCTCATAGCTAAATTAGTAGCCAAAATATGAAATGGAAAAGTGATATCCATGAGTTCTAAAATAGCTATTCTAAATTAGGAAATACAAAAATTAAAGAAGAAGAGTAAATGGGACAAATCCGATATACTTGGTGTGTGAATCCTCCTTATCCTTCTCGTTCCCCTTCAACAATTGTACTTCTCTTTTTTCTCTCTGTTTCTCTGTTTTTCTGTACTTTTTCTTCTGATAGTCCTTCAATGGCTGCCACTAAGGTGATACGGCTGGTTCTCTTCTTTTTCCAAATTAGGGTACAAAAATATCATGCCTCCAATTCGAAAACCCACCTTCTTTTCCTCCCCTTAGGCCCACTAAATTGGACCACTTTTCTGCCCAAAAATAACTCCAGCTCGCGCCAGTTATGGACCCATGCCACCTGGCCACGAATTAAAAAGAAATGACACAGCTGCCTTTAATTTCCACGTCAGCAAGTGAGCTCCAGCTGCTGCAGCATGAATTTTAGCAATTTGGAAAGTTTCAGCTTTTGCTTGCAAACTAAGCTTCCAATTGTTCTTCTTCAATCCTTCCATGGATCGCTTGATTCCCTTTTTACACAGAAAACTAGAACAAGATTAGTTATTTAATTCCAATTTAAACCCAAAATATTATAAGACTCCAATATTAGATCAACTAATTATATAGATAGATAACAACTTAAAATTAACAAACAAACACCAAAATCATCACTCTTTTTATGCATAATTAAGTGTAAAAGTCAAATAATTAACTCTATATCATAGAGTTATCACCAACGACGAGTAGACGTCAAAATGACAATAAGCCTTGAATAGAAAATACGACACCAATAATTTTATAGTGGTTCAGCCCCAATTTATTGGTAATAGCCTAATCCACTTGGAGTTGTGATATATTTAGCCTACACTTAAGATCAGATGAACTTGAGCCAACCGTGTTTCTTAAGTGTAAGTAGAAAAATACAGAGGTTCTCTCTCTAGAGAATACATGCTTTATCTCTCTAAGCTCTCAGAAAATTCTCCAAGAATGCCCCAAGTAACAATCCCAAAGTTTCAAAACTAGAGAGTTTTTCTCAGTCTAAAAAGATCAGATCCCCCTAAATGATGCCATGAGCCATTTATTTATAGGCTCATGGATCGTACATCAGATATATCCCTTTGACCGGGTCCTTGGTTCTCCCAACAGACTTTAACTAACTAAAATATAAATAAATTCAAATTACAATAATATAGCTATTATTTCGGGATATCTGAGAGATTCCCGCGGCAGTTGCAAATGATTCGGGTTGAAGCCGTTACTGAAGCTTTTACTGAAAAGTTACTAGACGGTAAATTCTGAGATTATGATCCATGGACCGACCAAATCCATCCCCGAAGTGACTAGTTGGCCAAGACAACTCACCGGTCGGCATAGGCAAAGCACTCCTCTAGCACACCTTTGGTCTAACATGACACATCTCTGGTCTAGCATGACACATTTCTGGTCTAGCAAAACACTTTACTGGTCTAGCAAAACACTTTACTGGTCGGGCATAATACTTTGCTGGTCTAGCAAAACAAATGACTGGTCGGCCAAAACATTTTACTGGTCAGTCAAAAATCTTTATCGGTCGGACAAAAATTCAACCTGGTCGGTCAAATCACTTCCAAACCAGATAAATAATTTTCATGACCAGTAATATCACAACTCCAAAGATTAATCTCAAACCTTTCCCTCCTTGGCCAATACATTTATTGACTATTAATGTGTCATTTACTGACCATGCATTGCCACTTATCACTTCTGATTGCCACATCATCAAAATGAAATTTTGGGGATAACATTTGCCCCCCAAGTTTATTATATGATTTACTCGTAGATAAACTTTTTCTTTAGCAAAATGTTTTTGAGGTCATTCAAAAGCTTCCATCCGGTCAGTAACTTTCACTTTTGTAGTAAACCCACAATTGAACTTTTCTTTTGAATTCTTCAAATTCCATTTTTTGATATTGTTGTAGTACCCCATGAGTAGGAAAACATGTTTGCTCCACGTTTTTTAGTAAACTTTTGCTTGCTTAGTTGATTGGAAATGCCTATTTGGTCCTCGGGACCCAATTAATTTCTTAATTGCTGACCCTTGGGTGCTTTGTTTCCTGCTGCTTGGATGCCTGCCTTGCTCCTTGGGAACTCCCTCTCCGTTTGGGGCACATAACCTCCTTGGATAGCAGCCCTTGGCATGCTGGCTCCTCGGCATCAGGGCAGAACTCCTCAGATGCGCGCCTCCCTTAGTGCACCTGGCTTCTCGGATGCTCACCTCTCCTCGTACGCACGACACAGCAGCTCGGATGCGCTCCTGCCAGCTCCTCGGATGCCCCTCAGCTTCTCGGACACCACCCCAGCCGCTCGGACACCACGCAGCTAGCCGCTCGGACGCATGCACCTAAGCTCCTCAGACACGCCCTGGCGCTCGAACGCACGCACCTAAGCTCCTTCGGCTTGTACAAAACTTTATGGCTTATGCATTTAGGCACCAAAAATTTATAATTATTGTTGTTGCTCTCATAATTTTTTATCTGGGTAGTAAATATTTTTACTGCTCAGAGAAAATATTTTACTGGGTAGTAAATATTTTTTCTTTGCATTCATTTGTTCGTGTTTGTTTGGTTCACTCCAGGGACTCATCACTGTTAGTCATGCTCAACAACAGAGTTTCCTACTCGACCAGTGATATATGCTCAGCTGACCAGGGAAGTTGTATCTGCTCTCCCGACCAGGAAAACTTTGCACCTGATCAGCTAAACTTTGTACCTGGCCAGTAGTTTACTCTTTTTTCTTATACTTTTGTGAAGACAATTGTTGCTTAGCAGCTTTGATATTTTTCTTGTACAGCCGAGCTGTTGGCATTTATACTTTACTTTTCTTTGCTAACTTGAAACATTCTATGTCTTTTTAGACTTAAAACATTCTAAGTTTTTTGTGAATAGTAAAATCACTCTGATGTATGCCTTACATTTTCGCATGAGTACTTAGTTTTCTAACTTAGAAATTCTAGACATTTCATAAGTCCCTACTAAGTATACTTTCTCACACTCTTATTTCTCTAACATTTTATGAGCATAATGTTTATTGTCACACGAATATCTGTTTCTAACTTGAAGTTTTAAAAAAATTCCAAGTTACTTAAGCGTTGTCAAACAAGTTAGCTTAATGACCTTTTTTGACTTCGAAAATTTACAAGTCAGCCTAAAAACAGATATCTTCACTCATGCTCTTATTGCCTATGTTAAATTATATACCAGTATACCCCATGTGCCCCCAAGTGATCGAGGGTTGAAAGATCCTTGGTCACTTGCTACTTGACCGAATTTGCTCGAGCAGTTAATTGCTCGTGAAACACATAGAATATATTGAAAATATTCGAGCAGTTGAACACTGCTTGAACGTATCGACCAATTGAATACTGTCTGATTTTATCGACCAATTAAACACTATTCGGATAATTAACACACATGCACATTTGTAGCAAGAATCGACCACGCTGCGCGTAATCTCTTTTATTACTCGTAAATTAAAAAAGGACAAAACGTGCCTAATAATGAGTCTTAAACAACAAAAATTGTTCAAAAATAGATGACTGGTCAGCAAATCACCAGCTCATAAACCAAATTTAAATAACAAGTTAAACAACTTGAAATTAAACTACCACTCTGAAAGCAGTATTTAGTGATAATATATCCTCTGATGCTCGCCATTCCAGTGGTTCTTGATCAAGCTCCATTCACCCAATCTAATCCTAGCACTTCAGCTCATGTCAAAGTATCTGGGCATACCTCTCCCTTGCTTTGTTATTATCCTCAGCCAAGTAGTGTGGACCTCCACATACAGTGTCTAAGGTAAAGTCCATAGGTCCAAGTTGTAAGGGTGGATATCTCTGTCGTTTGAACCCAGAATTGTTGCTGCCTCCCCTTGGGGTGTCTCTGCCCAGTACTTTCTCAACTTGCCCAACCGGAGAAGAAATTCTATCTCGTCCTTGAGGTGATTGCATTCATTCGTGTCTTGACCATAATCTCCATGGAAACGACAAAACTTATTCATGTCTCTCTTACTTATCTCTTTCCTGATGGGTGGAGGTTTCTTGTAGGGAACCTCTTCATGACTAGTAAGATATATTTCCGCTCGGATAGTCGAGAGAGTGATGTAATTAGTGAACTGAGGCTCATACTTCGTTGGCTTTTCATTTGAACTAGACTTACCCTTCTTTTCTTCATGGTGGTCAAACCCGTTATTCCCACGTTTCTTTCCACCATTCTGACCATTTCCACTATTCTTAGGAGGGTCAGCTGATCCGCCCGAATTGTTTATGTCATTCTCCTCTTTCTCGATTACATCATCTAATTTCATATACTTGTCTGCTCGGTCAAGAAATTGTTGAAGTGTTGAAATTGGATTTCTATGTATACTATCCCACAAAGGACTCCGATAAGTGATTCCAGAGGATATGGCAACCATCTTCCTCTCGTCTCCGACAGCATTTTCTCTATTGGCTTCTCTCTTGAATCTTTGTATATAATTCTTTAGAGATTCATCCTTCCCTTGTTTGATATTAGCCAAGTGGTTGGCATAAAATGGTGGAGTCCAAGCAACACTGAATTGTTTACAAAAATCCTTCTTGAATGCTTCCCAAGAGGTAATGGAGTTCGGCTTAAACTTCCAATACCATTCCTGGGTAGTATCCAACAATGTAGTCAGGAAAACTCTACACCGATAATCGTCACTTACCCCGAGCAGTTCCATCTGGTCCTCGAATTTCCCAACATGTCTAATGGGATCTGCCTTTTCTGTATATACTGGCAGCACCGGTGCTTTATATTTTTCCAACGGCTGGCCTGCTCTAATCCGGGCACAAAATGGGTTGCCACTCCAGTGGTCTATCGTATCCATCCCAGAAGGTCGTTTTGACAAACCTTGCACTGCAGCCGTTAGCATGTCAAGCTGGGCTTGGATGGCTGGTGCAACTGACAAAGTTCCAAGGTCTTGACCACCTGGTCGGGCATTACCATCTGGTGCACTGTCGTCAAGTATTTCTACTTGACTGGCAGGGCGGTTCAGATTTTGCCCTTCCACCGGGACGGTCCTCCTCTTGTTGGTGATAAAATCCCTTAGATCCTTCCGGGAAGCATGCTCTCCTACCCAATCGAACACCGTACTTTTTTATTTTTCAAAGGCCTTACTACGCGGGACTTGCTCTCTCGCACTACGCTGCTGGCCGGGGTGCAGTGGAGGCTTTTCGGTACGTCCTGTGCAGTATTTTCCTCCTTGTGGGTTGTTGTCTTCTTTATCCTTTGACTAGTCGGTGTGATGACTATCAGCCTCATCACGACCATGCCCATCTTTGAATTGTGAAGTCCTCTTATCTCGAGGAGTCCTGGTCTGATCCTGCCTGGGGGAGTCTTTTTACTGCCCGATCGGTGACTCCTTGATCTAGAAGTTTTGGATCGGTGGCTTCTGGAGGGGGTTCTAGAGTTCTCCCTTTACGTCGAGGCAGTTTCGGATCAGAACCCATTATCTTCCCGACCAGGGGGGTTACTCATGCTTCTGTCCGGTCCCTGAGAATTGGCTCTGTCAATGGTCCTTTGACCAGCATTATTATTTCTTGTTGCCTGGGTAGCTGCTCCTTGTGCTACAGTTTGGGCATTGGCCTGGGTCAACTGCGTAGCCGCCTCCAAAGCAAGTGCAGCCTCACGGTGTCGCCTATCGGCCTCCTCCTGCCGCCTCCTGATCTCTTCGCTCCTGGCATCCATCTCCCGTCTTTGCTGCTCAAACACAGCTTTCTGTCTGGCCATCTCTTCAGCAAATGACTTCTGCCAAGCGTTGAATTGTGCCATCTCCTCTTGGAAGGCCCCCATGGCTTCTTGGAGTTGTTCAACCTCTGGAGTCTCCTCCTCGAGAAAGACCTTGGGTTTAGTCTCATGGTCTTGAGGGCCAGGACCTTCTGATCTAGCAGGCTCTTTAGATGTGCCTGACTTCTTGCAGGCCACATTGGTATTCTTGGGTACCATAATGATATAATAATAGTGTGTTTCTTCTCTTCAGGCTCTCAATGAAAGCACCAAAATGTTGACCACGATTGTAATGACCCAAATTAGCTAATAAGGCTTAGGGCCTTGATTAGCATGCCTGGAAGGCAATAAGTGAATTATGGTTATAATATGTGGATTTATGTGAATATGTGATTAGAGATGCATGTTTAGTTGAATTAAATATGCATGTGGGCCCTGTTTGGATATTAGGGGCATGTTTGTGATTTTATCCCGGTGGGGGAATAAATGTGATAAATGAGATAAATGTGATATGCTTGTGATATATCTGTGTCGCACAATCCGAGACAGTCCTAGGGAGCCGTTAGCTAGGAAGTCACAACGGGGTTGAATATCTGACTCGGGACGAGTCGAGGGGTATTCCATGTATTAGATGTTTTATGGGGTTATCGGGTTATGGAAATAAATATTTGGAGATATATTTGAGGTTAGAATGTTTAGGAGGGAATATTGGGGAAATTTACCATTTTGCCCTCGGGGACGTTTTTGGCACCCCGAGCCTTAAGGTAACCTTAAAGAACTAAGTTAAATAAAACAAAACAGAGGAAACACTTAGAAACTTGGAGAAACCGACCCAAACCTCTTCCTTCTCTCTTTCTTTCTCTAAACCATATTAAGGGGGGCTTTGAGGAGATTAAGCTAGGAAAACTCAGAATTCAAGGCTGGAGCTTTAGGGAATTGAAGCTTGGAACTTAGAGGATTAGCTCAGGATTTAATTAAGCAAAGGTAAGCCTTTATCTTGATGAACTATATTGATTTTCTACTGATATTTCCAGAGTTTTCATGTGAGTAAAATGTTGAATTGCTCTTGATTGTTTGGGTAAGTTTTGGAATTAGTTTTGTTGGGTTTTGCAGCTAGGATTGCTCTAGAAATGTTGTGATGATTGAGTGGGATTGTTGGGTTGATTTTGGGATAAATTGGTTGGGTTTTCGTGGCATTAATGGAGGATTTTTCTAGGTTCAAAGGGTTGGGCCGCGGCATTGTTCCTGCTGAGCCGCAGCCCTCTGAAGCATGTTGGTGGCCTGGAAGAGAGGCGGGCCGCAGCGCGCCTGCCCTGATTTGAGGTTGCTCTCTGTTTTGGGGGCGGGCCGCGACAAGGCCTTATGGGTTTGCGGCTCTTAGTGCAATTTTGAGCTTTAAAGTGTGTTTAGGCTTGGGAACTCAAAGGTTAAGGCTCAGGATGGATTTTATCACCCGGATTGATAGAATTCAAGGTCCCGGAGATTAGAATTATGGCTCGAAGTTATTAAATGGATTGGAACTTGATGGATGAATATTGTTAATGTGTTGTGACTAGGGTTTCGGCGAGGCTCGGATTAGGGGACTGTGCTCGGAACATCGGTGCTTGAAAATCCTAGGACACAGGTAAGAAAATTGTTGTTCCCGTAGAGCTTGTATGCAGGGCAAGGCCCTATATGATTGTGTTGCAGGGTGTAGCCCTTTGATTGATTTTGTTCATGTTTAGTATTTGCTTTATTATGCTATGTAGGTATATGTGTAAATGTTTGGCAAAAGCCGGGAACGGCGCAGGCCGAGATCGGTAAGACCGGGAACGACGTTAAGCACGTGGAGTGAAAGGCCGAGTGCGGCAAGGGGCCGAGATCAGAGTTTAGCACGCGAAGTGCGAGTTGCCAGGGCGAGACCCTATAGGATACCTGGGATATCCTCACGGTGTGGACCGTGAATCCAGGGCCTGGTAAAGCACCTAGGACGGCATGGCCGTATATGTATAGCCTATTGATGGCCTGTTTATATGCTAAGTGTTTGATATGCATATGTTATCTACTTGTGAGGTTTTTCTTGCTGGGCTTCGGCTCATGGGTGCTCTGTGATGCAAGTAAGGGCAAGGGAAAAGTCGACCAACCATGAGTACGGAGAGCGTGAAGCGGTGCGTACATGTTTGGCCTGCCTGGCTGCCACGACCAGGGGTATTTTGGGAGATGATTGTACTAAACTTAGATTTTGTCGTCTAGTTGACTCTACTTGTATTTATGTGTTGAAAACATTTCTAAGCAGTGTTTTGGGATCCCAAATGTTGAACACTTTATGATTTTCAGTAAATGGAATTATTTTCAAAGTTTATGACCCTGTTTATGGTTTAACTACACGTTTGTCTTAAAACCTCGATTAGTGAGTTAAATGCACGTTTTAAACTCACTTAGTAACGGCTCTAAGGAAGAAGGGCGTTACAACGATTTTGGCCAGCGACGAGTAGACGTCAAAATGACAATAAGCCTTGAATAGAAAATACGACACCAATAATTTTATAGTGGTTCAGCCCCAATTTATTGGTAATAGCCTAATCCACTTGGAGTTGTGATATATTTAGCCTACACTTAAGATCAGATGAACTTGAGCCAACTGAGTTTCTTAAGTGTAAGTATAAAAATACAGAGTTTCTCTCTCTAGAGAATACAAGCTTTATATCTCTGAGCTCTCAAAAAATGCCCCAAGAATGCCCCAAGTAACAACCCAAAGTTTCAAAACTAAAGAGTTTTTCTCAGTCTAAAAAGATCAGATCCCCCTAAATGATGCCATGAGCCATTTATTTATAGGCTCATGGATCGTACATCAGATATATCCCTTTGACCGGGTCCTTGGTTCTTCCAACAGACTTTAATTAACTAAAATATAAATAAATTCAAATTACAATAATATAGCTATTATTTCGGGATATCTGAGAGATTCTTGCGGCAGCTGCAAATGATTCGGGTTGAAGCCGTTACTGAACTTTTACTGAAGAGTTACTAGACTGTAACTTCTAAGATTCTGATCCGTGGACCGACCAAATCCATCCTCGAAGTGACTGGTCGGCCAAGACAACTCACTGGTCGGCATAGGCAAAGCACTCCTCTAGCACACCTCTAGTCTAACATGACACATCTCTGGTCTAGCATGACACATCTCTGGTCTAGCATGACACATTTCTGGTCTAGCAAAACACTTTACTAGTCTAGCAAAACACTTTACTGGTCGGCGAGAACATTTTACTCGTCGGCCAGAACATTTTACTGGTCAGTCAAAAATCTTTACCAGTCGGACAAAAATTATACCTGGTCGGTCAAATCACTTCCAAACCAAATAAATAATTTTCATGACCAGTAATATCACAACTCCGAAGATTAATCTCAAACCTTTCCCTCCTTGGCCAATACATTTATTGACTATTAATGTGTCATTTACTGACCATGCATTGCCACTTGTCACTTCTGATTGCCACGTCATCGAAATGAAATTTTGGGGATAACAAAATGAATAAAGAATTGTTTCACAACATCAAAGATCTTGAAAAAAAGAATAAATGTAGTGAATTTGAGTTGTGTTCAAAAAATTCTGAAATTGTATTTTTGACAAAAGAACTTGACAAATTGAAAAGAAATGTTAAAAATGCTAAATCCAGGTTCTAACATTTTTGAGAAGGTTCAGAATTCAGGTCAACTGAGTCATGCTGGATTGGGTTTTGTTGAAACTTAATCGAAAATGAATACTAAATTTGTTAAATCTGAAATTATGTCTTCTGGATATTCTGATTCAACTTTGCAGGGTTCTGTTTTTACATTCGAACGTTCTGTTTCTACAGAAATGAAGCAGCCATGTAAACCTGAAAATTCTTTTGGGAAAAAGAAATGTATCATTCCCTCTTGTCATTTTTGTGAAGTAAAAGGTCACATTTGACCTAGATGTCTTACTTTGCAGAACATGTTTAGTTCTAAATTTTTTGGAAATTTTAAAGTGTTTCAAAATAAACATGTTTTTCAAAAACAAAAATGGGTTGTCAAAAATAAATGTCTTGCTGGTATCTCTTGTTTTAAAACTGCTACTTCTCAAATGTGGTATTTTGACAGTGGTTGTTCCAGGCACATGACAGGTGATAAAGATTTTCTTGTCAACATTAGACCAATGCAATATGGAGAAGTTACTTTTGGTAATGGTCTAGTTGGAAATGTCATAGGGATGGGAACTCTTAATTTTGAAGGTCTACTCAGACTTAAGAATGTAATGTTGGTTGAAGGACTAAGAGTTAATCTTCTTAGTGTTAGTCAAATTTGTGATCAGGGTTACACTGTTAATTTTGATAGTAATCGTTGCTATGTTATTAATGACCAAGATGAAATTATTATGCAAGGGTTTAGATCTAATGATAATTATTACACTTTCACTACCTATGCTACTTGTCATTTTTCCATAGATAACTCTACTGATTATGGCATGAAAAGCTTGGACACATTCATTTCAAAAATTTGAAAAAACTGTCAAATGCAGGAATTGTTCAAGGATTACCCAAACTGGGTAAAGAATCTATGGGAAAATGCGAACCATGTCAACTTGGCAAGCAACTGAAAATTTCTCACAAAAGTATTCCTGATGTGAATACTTCCAAAGTTCTTGAACTTCTTCATATGGATCTAATGGGTCCAATTCAGGTTGAAATTTTGAATGGTAAGAGATACATTTTTGTGTGTGTTGATGATTTCTCATGGTTTTCATGGGTAGATTTTTTGATAGAAAAATCTGATACATTTGATGCTTTTAAATCTATTTGTTTGAAATTGTGTGTGGAAAAAGATTGTAATATTGGAAAGATTGTTCGGATTAGGAGTGACCATGGAAAAGAATTTGAAAATACTGTTTATGATGAGTTTTGTAAATCTAAAGGTATTTTTCATGAATTTTCTGCTCCTAAAACTCCTCAACAAAATGGAGTCGTTAAAAGAAAGAACCGAACTTTGCCAGAGATGGCTAGGGTAATGTTAAACAGCAAGAAACTTACCAAGCGCCTATGACCTGAAGCAATTAACACTGCTTGTTACACCATCAACAAGGTGTTTTTGTGACCAGGTACTCATAAGACTGCTTATGAGATCTGGAAAAGTAAGAAACCAAATGTGAGTCATTTTCATGTTTTTGGCAATGCTTGTTATATTTTGAGGGATCGTGATCATACTGGTAAATTTGATGTAAAAAGTGATGTTGCTGTGTTTATAGGATATTCTATTAACAGTAGGGCTTATAGTGTTTATAATATGAGAACCCAAACGGTGATGGAATCTGCTAATGTTGTTGTCGATGATCTAAGAAATTTCTCTAAGTTTTCCACAGAAGAACAGATTGAAGGTTTGCTGGAAAAGTCTCTTGAACTGGCAGACAATTTGGCTGCAATCACAGAATCTTCGTCTGAGGCTACACCTCAAGATTCTGTAGCTACAACTGATGATTTTCCAGAATCTTCAACGGAGAAAGAAACTGAGCAACCACCAAACATAATCACTGATCTAATTAAAAAAGAACCATCCTCCTGAGTCAAGAAGAATCATCCTGCTGATCTCATACTTGGGAACATGGATGAGAGCATGGTTACTAGAAGAAGGTATGCTAATTTGATTCAATTTGTGTGTTTTGTCTCTTCTTTAGAGCCTAAAAATGTGAAGGAAGCCTTGATGGATGAAGCATGGATTCGAGCAATGCAAGAAGAGCTGGATCAATTCATTCGCAATAAAGTATGGACACTTGTTCCTAGACCGACTTGTGCCAATGTCATAGGAACAAAGTGAATTTTTTTTTAAAAAAAGTGATGAATTCGGTACCATCATTCGAAACAAGGCAAGATTGGTTGCTCAAGGTTATACTCAAGTTGAGGGTATTGATTTTGATGAAACTTTTGCTCCAGTAGCAAGACTTGAGTCCATCAGGTTACTTCTTTCCATTGCTTATATTGTTGGTTTTAAATTGTCCCAAATGGATGTTAAATATGCTTTTTTGAATGGTTTTTTGAAAGAAGAAGCTTTTGTTGAGCAACCCAAAGGATTTGAGGATCCTCATTTTCCTGATCATGTATATCGGTTAGACAAGGTGTTATATGGTTTGAAACAAGCCCCCCGTGCTTGGTATGAACATCTAACTGAGTTTTTAATCTCTCATGGTTATAGAAGAGGAAATGTAGATAAAACATTGTTTATCAAAAACATTAAATCTGATGTTATTGTTGCTCAAATATATGTTGATGATATTGTGTTTGGATCTACTTCTAACTCTGAAGTGCAGGTATTTGTCCAACAAATGCAATGGGAATTTGAAATGAGTATGATAGGTGAACTCACCTATTTTTTGGGTCTTCAGGTGAAACAATCTGATGATGGCACATTTGTTTCACAAAGTAAGTATGCAAAAAACTTGGTGAAGAAGTTTGGGCTTGAAAACACCAAACATACTAATACTCCTATGAGCACAACTTTGAAATTATCCAAAGATGAACAAGGAGTGAAGGTAGATCCTACTTTGTACCGAAACATGATTGGTAGTTTACTTTATCTTACTGCCAGTTGTCCTGATATCTGTTATAGTGTTGGTGTTTGTGCTCGTTATCAGGGAAATCCCATGGAATCTCATATTTCTGCTGTGAAAAGAATCATTCGCTATGTCAATAGCATTGTTGATTTTAGGATTTGGTTTTCAAAAGACACTAACTCTAATTTGGTGTGTTTTAGTTATGCTGATTGGGCAGGAAATGCAGATGATAGAAAAAGTACTAGTGGTGGATGTTTCTATCTTGGAAACAATCTCATTTCATGGCACAGTAAGAAGCAAAACTGTATCTCTCTGTCAACTGCAGAGGCTGAATACATTGCTGCGGGTAGTTGTTGTACCCAATTGTTATGGATGAAACAAATGATGGAAGATTATGGGTTTGATTTGAAAACTTTAACCATTTTCTGTGATAACACTAGTGCTATAAATATTTCAAAAAATCCTGTTCAACACTCTCGCACTAAGCACATAGACATTCGTCATCACTTTACTAGAGAGCTTGTAGAAAATAAAATTCTTGTCTTAGAATATGTTGAAACAAGCAAACAAATAGCAGATATTTTTACTAAAGCTCTTGATTCGGTCCGCTTTATTTCTCTAAGGAAATCCTTAGGGGTTTGTACCATTTAATTTTGTGTTCTTTATGGTTCTTGATATTTTGCTTTGACTTGATGTACATAATGTTGTTGTTTTAGTTTTTGTTCCAGAAGAAAGTTTCAAACTCAAGAGAATTGTTGATTACTATTTTTATTGCTAATGTTTTGGTGCAATGTTTTCATACAGGTTTAGTTCAGAAAAAGATTTTCACTCCTCCTAGAAATATTTTGGTCATCCAATCAGTGTTATGTGTGTGCTACCATTTTCAAAATAAATAAATAAATAAAAAATGTGTGTTCAAGCTCCATTGGAAGAATAGAGCTACTTATCTCAATGTGTGAAAGTCATCACTGAGTAAGTTGGTACTATGTAATTGGGAGTTATGTAGAGGATACACTACCATTGAAAAGGGCTACCATTGAGGTAGTGTGACAGTGTCTCCTTTGGTTACAAATACTCAGAAAAAGTCTATTTGACAAATTGGGCAATGTTCCCTGCTTACACTTTCACACACAAATGCTTAACACATTTTTTTTTTGAAAAAAAAAAACAATTGCATTAAAATAAAAAAATGGTTTTAAAAAAAGCTGTTACATACTGATTGAATTTCTTAAAATATTTTTGGTGACTGGGTAAATTCCTTTCCTGCGTAACTTGTATGGTCTTATTGCAATATGAAATTAGCTTGGTAAAATAATATCTGTGCATTCTTTCGAGTTTGATTTTTTCATCAGGAACAAAGGCAAAACAAACATGGTGTTTCATATTGTTGGAAAAAATATCAAGGTTTGATTTAATTTTTTTTTTAAATAAAAAATAAATAATTTGTGACCGATTTTCATGTTGAGCTTAAATAAAAATATTTGTTTCTTTGTCTTGTTTTAATTATATTATTAGACAAAAGTTTTTGCTCTAAAGTGTTGGTTGTTTGTCTTGTGTTTATTGGTGTTTTGTCTTTATTTGTTTTCTTTTTCATTTTTTTTCTCATAAAAATATGCATAAATTGAAAAAATCATTAAAAATGGGGGGCATTATTTTTCGGCTGGTCATTTATTTTTAATTATTTTTTCATTTTATTTGATTTGGGGTGTCCTATTTTCATGGGATTGGTCTATTTTTGGAAACTATTAATTTAATTGAAAAATTATAATGTTTGTTTCCCTTTTATTCTTTTCGGGTAAGTCAAAGGTAAAGAAATGTTATTTTTTATTTTCTGATATTGTGGGAGTTATTGCATTAATTGAAAATCTGGTTTGGGTAACTTCCCACTTTCCATTTATATTCCTTCTCTTTATCCTCTCACTCACACTCTCTTCAATTTTTTCCCCTCTTAATTTTCTCTCTGCGTGTGTGAGTTCCTCTCTAGGGTTTTCAAAGTTTCAAGCTTTCAATGGAAAAAGCCAAGAATGCCTGAGGTGGTTCGAAGAGGCATGTTCGTGGTTCCCCATCTGTTCCAGCTTCTCCTCCCCCTGCTCCAGTGACCGCAGCTCCAGCACATGTTCCTGCTCCTACAAAACATTCTGGGAAATAAAAAACACAGACGAGAAAAAAGACACTCACTCCGAATTCCCCACCTGTGAGAGCTTCTCCAATCACCTCGACCACCCCTGGTCTCAGTGGTCATGATGAAATTCTTTCATCTAAATTTTTTTTGTCCAAGTCCTCTTCGTCTCAAAAGGGTGGTTCCTCAAGAACAATCTCTGAAAGGGCCATTGTTCCTGTGCCAATGGTGAGTTCTCGAACACGTTCTCGGACCTCCACTTAGAAAAAAATTGAGTTGCTTTGTCCCCATGGTGTTCCCAAAGTCAAGGAAGTTGGTTCTTCTTCTTGGGTGAGAATTTTCAAAAATCACCCCCCTTCTGCATCTTCTTCAAAATCTGATTCAGAAGAATAAACTGAGAATTTGGAACAAGAATCAGAGGCTGAATCTGATCCTGGTGCAGAATTTGAAGAAAAAGAACAATCTTTGAGAGATTCTTGTTCTGAAAGTGCTGCATCAGAAGAGGAACCTGCTGTTACAGAACCTGTTGCTGCTGTTTCGAAACCTGCTGCTCAGGACAAAAGCAAAGGAAAATGTCCCTTGGCTCCTCCAAAGTCTGCTCCTCCTCTGAAAATGATAAGACCATCTGGTATCTCTCTTGAAAACTTCAAACCTCATTCACATTATTTTTGCTATAATGATCATGAGAGAGATATGAAATTTTATGAGGCAAGAAACTTTATTGTTGAAAAGTATTATAATGTGATTGTTCATAAACCATTTGGAGTTGTTAGTTTGTTAAATGAAAGGCAGTGGATGGACACTTTGATTGGTTTTAGTAGCTATGTGGATTAATTTGTGAAGGAATTCTATGCCAACATCATCGATGAGTGCCTAGATGAAAACTCCTTCATGTTTGGCAAAGTGTATGTGTGTGGTTACTGGTATTCCTTTACAGTGAATGATGTGGTTGGAGTTCTTCAATTACCAATCGGGGTGGAGCCATCTGATGTCATGTTTGATCGTCATGAAGTATTTTTTGAACTCACTGGAGACAAGGATGTCGAGCTCACCAATGCTATGTACATCTCTCAACTCACTTATCAACATGCAATGCTTATGAGGTTTGCCTTGTCCAATTGGTTTCCTTGCTCCAATTTGGTAAATGTTTCTAATGACCTTGCCTTTCTATTATACAAAATCTCTACTGGTGCTCAAGTTGATTTGGCTGATCTTATTTGGGAACAAATTATGTCTTTTAGAAAGGGTAAAAAGCACAAACTTAACCTTGTGTTTCCCAATTTGATTTATAAGATCTTATCTGCTTAAAGGAAATTGATTCTTGACAATGAATCAATTAAGCCTCCCACTGTTGGTCAGATATTCAAAATCTCATAAAAACCCTCTCAAGGAAAGTCTTCCAAGAAATCGGGTCGTTCTGCTTCTCCTGGAGTACCAGATGCTTCACCTGCTGCCACAACTTCAACTTCTGCACCTGTAGAATTGGCAGAAATCAATACACGTTTGTCTAGGATGGAGAATAATAAAGGACAACTTCTATGGAAGATGGACAACATCATGAAGTACTTTCAAAGTGGCTAGGATGGCTGGTTGAATGAATGTTTATGTTGAACTTTCATGTCATTTTTTATTGTCTTTTGTTTTTTTTTTTTGGCTCCTTTGATAGACAAAAAGAGGGAGTAGTATTATTTTTAGGGGGTGTTGTTTGTTTGTGGTTTCGTTGAACTTTTTCCGTTTAAAAAGTTATCATGTGTTTTTGTTATGTGTTAGTAAGCTTTCATGCAGGGGGAGTATTTTTATACTCTCATTTTTTGTTCTAACACTTTGTTTTGCAGATTCATCCTTGTTTGTTTTCTTCAAAATATTTTGTCAATCAAAGTGCCAAAGGGGGAGATTGTTAATTCCATTTTAGGCATATTTAATTTGACAAAAATATTTTGTATTTTCTTATTATATTCGGCTGTATCTAAATATATATTATTGATATATGTTTTATTTGTTTTAAATAATAAATGTATAATTGATGACAAACTTTTCTATATTAGGAAAGTTTGCCAAAAATAATGTGGCTTTATTATTATAAAAACAAATCTTTTTAGCTGTCTTTTTCTAGCCGATTACCTCATTATATCTGACCATATAATTGAGTTTTATTGCATGATCAGGTTATAAAAGGGAAGCCTTCATTCTTACATCAAAGGATGGATTGTTACTTGATGGACCCAAAACGGGTATATTTTAAAAATTTATACTCGCAAGCGCACGAATCGTATATGGAATATAGTGTTTGTGTAAGCACGAGATCGAACTCAAATGAGTTGTCTAAAATAAAAAAGAAAACTATTTTAAACCAAAATTAATAAATTCTAACCTAGCTCCAAAGATTGATGAGTTTTAATGTTATGAACATAAAATAAAAGATTGAAAATAAAGCTATTTAAGAGAATAAAAATAAACCAATAATGATTTGAAAATAAGTGTTAAAAGAAAGATTATTAAGATACTAGAATCCACAAAATGTAAGTTTAATAATATTTATTAGTATATTGATTCCCAAGTTTTAGTGGTAGTTAAAATAAATCAAACTATCATTTTCCAAATATATTTATAATTTTAAGCACAAATTACTTCTAAAAAGATAGGATTTTTCTTCACTTTTCAAAAAAGTATAATTTCAAAGTATTTAATGTGAATCAACCTAATGAAACAACAAAAAATCAAATAACATTATTTATAAGGCAAAACATAATATTTTTGTTTTAAGCATTGGATGTGTACAATTTAATGACACATCTTACACAAAGAATATTATGTTTTGCAAAATGAAGAACAAAGTGCATATTATCTAACAATCCAAAATATGAGATATTGAAGATAAAAGACATATATGAAGAAGAAAAATCCATAAACTTTATTGCATTACAAGGGAAATCAACATACAACATAAATATTATCTAGTTACAAGTTGCTTCATCATGATCTTAATAATCTTATGAAAAAGATTAGAAGCACATAACTAGAATAGAAATTACAACATAAATGAAATACATACTTGAAAATGCTCTTGAAAAACCCAAAATGGAAGAGAGAATGGTAGAGAGAAAATGGTAGAAAGAAGATGGTAACCAAAAATTAAGCACCCTAAAATGGTCTTGAAATTCCATATTTATAGCCAAAATGAGAGCATTAAAATAATCAACTTAAATTAATTAAATTTATTAAATTAATTAAATAAAGTAAATATGGCATGTAGAGGTAAATTATAGGGTGTAATGATGATGTTGTGGTGAAATATGTGAGAAAATTGGGTAAAAATGTGGCATTTTAGACATAGGGGACAAAGGTACAAAAATGCAATTGTTGGACTCAAAATGGGGAAAAAGGCAGCTTGTGGCTGCTAGTGGCTATTTGGGCTCAGGCCTGGGGTGGTTCGTAGGCCCATGTGGCTGGTGAGGCAGCTGTGGACTTTTGCTGAAACATGAGGTGCAACTGGGTCCGTGTGGTGTGGCTGCTGTCTTGGATTGGGCCCAACTGGGCTGTGCGTGAGGGGTGTTAGGCCTTGCTGAAGGGACATGGTTGAAGGAAGGAGGAGGTGCATGGCTGGGCATGTGGGCTGCTGGTGAGGAAGGCAGGCTGCTTGGGTGCTGGAGCTGGCCGAATGGGTGAAGGAACAGCTGGGCCGAATGGGGTGGAAATGGGCTGGAGGTTGATTGGGCCGAAAGGTGCTGAGAAGAGGAGGCTTGGGGAGGCAGCTGCTGGGCCTTCGCCTGGGCCTAGGTTGTTGATGGTAAATACCATTTTTTCCATTTTTTTCTCTCAAAAATGTCATTGTTCCTTCATTTTTCTTGCTTTTTAAGAGCCCAAAAATAACATTGTTTCCTACAAAATAATCATAAACTAAATTAAATTTAAATATTCTCACTAATAAAATATACCATATAACTTCCATGAAAATATTAATTAAAATTTAATTTACATAACATTTAATTTCAATAAAATCATATTTTTAGCATTCAAACTAACAATACTAATTTTAAATAATTAAATTACAACATAAAACAATAAAATATCTATAAAAACATATAAAAATCTAGAAAATTACAATAAGACTAATAAATACAAAATTACTCAAAAACTTAATAAATTACTTAAAAACTCAAAGACTAAGCAACAATTAGCATAAAAAAAGTGGTAAAATAACTCTATTTTGTAGAGTTATCATTACCATATATAGCTCACGATTCTGTAGCTACAGAATCATGAAATCTTGTCAAATTGAATAATTCTTTTAGGAAAGTTTCCTTGTGGGCTTAGGTCGGTTTAGATCGTGTATTAGTAGCCCAATATGAGTATAATGACTATCTCATATTGGCTGCTAGGTTTTAGTTACCTCTTTTTGTATTTCATTCTTATTTGTAAAAGAGAGTCTTTGTTATGTAGAGGTGAGTGAGTTCGACTCTACCTCTGTTTATCAGTGTCCTTGTAATTGTTTTGAGTCTTCAAAGAGTTATGCAAAGGAGGAGAACAAAGTGCAAACCTTCGGGAGAAGGTGGTTCAAGTCTTGCTTCAAGAGGAAGCAAGCACACTTCAAGCAGATCGAAGGGAGTTCCTATTCTTGAAGGGTCAGCAAGGTTCATTTGTCAAGGTGGAATACATCAAGCTTGTGACATATAATAAGAGGGAGTCTATTTATGCATAAGTCAAAAAATTTGTATTTTTGAGATCTTACTAATGAATCTTATCTCTGGGCGTGGCCCCGTGGACTAGTAGCAATCTGCAAGGATTGTTGATATCACGTAAAAAAACCTGGTGTGTTTTTATTTTCTGCACTTTAGTTCTTTTCTGGTTTTTTGGTCTGTAGTTACAGAACCCTGGTCTGTAGCTACAGAATATCTATTTCAGTACAGCTTAATTATTCTGCATTTAATTAATTGATTAATTAAATAATAAGTTGGTAATTATAAAATACACAATTTCAATTTTTTTCACTAAATTAAAATTATATCTTAAACATTATAAATCAACAATACAGAGATTGATTAAAAATACAAAAATTTGACTTACTTATACGGACAATTGTGTCACAATAGGTCCTATGTCGCTGGAAAATGTGATTAGAAAAAATTTAATTAAAAAATATTTATTTTCAAAAAATTTATTATTTATGTTTTAATTTTAGGATTTTAAGTTTAAATATGACAATTGAAGTGATAAATTTATAAACAATTTAATTTAATCTACCTAATAGATTTTTATTAGTTAGGTCAAAAGGCTACAATGCGTCAATCTCACCTTGATGTAGTAGTTTATGGCGACCTTAACTTATTATGGAGTATTTTGGACTTAATCAATGGTCAGATACCTGAGGTCTTCTAAGATCAACAATGACACATGTTAAGAGTCTTCTTGTTGACTTTAGTAGTTAAAAGGTTCTAATCGGTGTTGATTAACTTCGACCTCACCCGAATTCGGTAGTTAATGGCAACCTTAGCTAATTAAGGAAGTTTTTTTATTGAAAATCAATTGTCAGATTACTACCCACAGTATTCTAAGATCAACAATCCCAATTATAAAGAGTGTTCATGATGACTTTAGTTGTCAGAATGCTCCATTTGGTGTCGATCGACGCCGAACACACCCCAAGGTAGTAGTTTATGGAAATCTTAAGTAATTATGGGAATTTTTTTACCTAATCAATGGTACCACACTACGAGAAAAAGACTCTACAGGGACGACATCTATTGCGGCGACTCCAAAGTCGTCGCTGTATGTAGGCAAAATCTACAAAAAATTATTTTTTCTTAATTTATTAAAAAAATAAGCAAGGTCGTCAACAACACACGACCAAACTCTTCAAATTCCCGGTACCCTACAGCGACAACGAGTCGTCTCTGTAGGGTACCAGGAATTTGGAGGGACATGAGGCGGGAACCGATTCTACAGCGATGACATGTCGTCGTTGTAGAGTCCTCGTCGAAAAAAAAGAGGGAGATATGTTTGTCTATAGCGACGACCTGTCATTGCTGTAGGATGCTCAAGGAGCTCAACCGCCCAAAGTTGGTTGTCTATTTACACTGTAGAGTCCAATTTAATCCACTGATTATTTATTTTATACTCTATAGCGACGACATGTCGTCGCAATAAGACAAAAAAAACGTGGGAAAGTGAACCACCAAAAAATTTAAGTCAATTTTTCACTGTCTATAGCGATGACATGTAGCGACTACATTTTCGTGAACGAATGGAAGATCCTATTCATGAACAGTGGAAGATCATATAACTATAGCGTAGCGACGAATGGATCTTGTAGCGACAACGACATGGTGGGACCTATTCGTGAATTGTTCCCTTACCTATAGCGGCTACATGTCGTCGCTATAGGTGAAGTGAAACGATGCGTTTGGCTTCAGCGATGAAATTCATATACTCTATAGCGATGACATATTGTCGCTATAGAGTCTGTCGATATATCCTCCAACTCGAGTCTTCTTCTTCATTTTCTGCAAAAAAACTTTTAGAGGAGACATCAAAAACCGTCCCCCACCGACGTTCTGACGATTTCCAGGCTGTTTTGTGGCCATTTAATCCTTATTTTGGTAATCTATACCTATTTTCTTTGTATTTTATGGTTTAATTTGTGTTTTTTGGTTAATATATGTGTACATTTTGTATTTTTTATAAATGAGTTTATGAATTTTTTGTGGGGTTTTTTTTTGTGTGCATAATACTTCGATTATTGGTGCTTGATAACACATTAGCCCCTTTTGGGTATTGTTTTTAAGTTTTTTTACTATTGATAAATTGTTAAATTAAGTTAATGATTGTGTAAGTGGTTATTTTTATACAGTGTTGAATTTTGTATTTTTTAGGTTTTATTTGTTTATTTATTAATTTAATTATATTGTATTTTTTAAGGATAGATTGTAGATATATTTATTAATTTGATTTAATTAAATATTATGTTATAAAAATATGCATATTGTAGGTTTAGATTTTAGATGATATAATTTTATTTATTTACATATATGTTTATTTTTTATGTGTATATGAATGTATGTATAAAAAATGTGAATATGTTTATATGATTTAATGTGGATGTGAATATTAGAATTTAAATAATAATTAGATTATTATGTTAGATAAATATAATTAAATGTTTGTAATATGATTTATGTTGTTGATATGAGATATAAATCTTTGCATTCAATTATATGTATGTTATGGGACTGGTTTTGTAGTTTTTATGCAAGTTTTAAATTTTGGGATAGGTTAGATTATAGTTGTTATGCTGCCGAAATTTTAGTAGTTTTAGAAATATTAAACATTACAATATAATTTTTAATTAATTTTAAAACAATTAATTATAAAAATAATAAAGTGTAAATTATAATAAAAATTTTACAAATATAAATTTTATTAATATTTTTTATAAAATAAGTATAAATTAAAATAGTAATCTTTAATGGTAAATTAATAAATATAATATATTCATAAAATATAATAATATATATAGATAAAATAAGTAATTAAGTTAACTTTACTCTTAAAATTAAGTTAAAATTAAAATAATAAAACTTTATTGATAATTTAAAAAAAATAAAAAATTATAAAAAGAATTTGATAATTATTAAATAATTTAATAATAAGTATAATTAAATATTATTTGTTTATATAACAAAACTCAGGGTCGATGCCCTTAGGCCGCACCCTCTGTTTAACCCATTGACTCCGACTCACAGTGGCCAAGCCGCGTCCTGTGCACAAATTATCAGCCCCGACTCTCTCTTAGGCTGTTTATTTCATGCTTACATGGCATTATCACAATCATACAACATATGTATTTAAATACAGGGAATCTCAATCCCAACATAGCCACACAAGGGTGCAGTTTTCTTACCTTTAATTCCGAACGAAGAAAATGAAATGGTTCCGAACATGATCCTCAGCCCCGAGCCTTGGCGATAAACCTAGTCACAGTGTCCAATGGGTAATTGTTAACTTCCAATCCAAATAAATACTTAGGAGACACAAACTAGCCTTCGGGACCTCAATTTCTACTAAACTAGGTAATAGAAATTGTCCCGAGTGCCTAGGTTCGAACCCCCAAGCCTTTAACAATTCTAAGGCTAAAATCCCCAGGTGGGTCGTGACTTGGCTTAGTGGGTCGCGACTTGCCCCCAAGTCAGAGAGCAAGTACCCAAGCCAAAGGGGGAGGCGCGGCGCGCCCACAAGTCAGAGAGCATCCCAGGACAAAATGGCCACACGCGTCGCGGCGCCCCAGGGCTGGGTCGCGGCGCGCCTCCTTCGAGCCTAGAAAATCTGGGTTTTTCACATGTTTCTCCCAGCCAAGTACCTCAAGACCTTAACCCAGAATTTTACCTAAACAAACCTCCCTAATTCAACATCAATCTAGCTATGAATTCAAGATTAAATCATACATTTTAGACACCAAAACCTTAGTAATTATACCAAAATCACTATCCTAGTTCATCAGCCAGAATTCATCACTAAAGGACCCAAACCAACTGATCATAGCACTCAAAACTAATCACCAAACTCACACCCATGCCAACCCAAAACTCTTAACACAAACCCAGATGAATTCAGAAATTAAAACTAGAGTTCTTACCTCCAATTGTAGCCCAGTTTCCCAGCAGTATCCTTGCACAAATTCAGCTTAACTCCTCTGCCTAACCCAGCCAGAAATCAACTTGTTTTCCCTTAGCTTTTCCTCCTGTACTTTCCTTCAACCTCCAGCTCAATTTCCCCAACCAAAGCTCCTTCAATTCTCTAAATTGTTTCAACTCTTTATAGAGAGAGGGGGGAGAAACGTGAGTGAGAGAGAGATGAGGGTGAGTTGAATATTTTAAGTGTTTCTTCTGGCTAAGTCTAGAATCAAATGGAGTATATCATTAAATCCCTTGAAAGACTATTTTTCCCTCCCATATAATACTTAGCCATTTAATTATTCTAAGGGTAAAATGGTTATTACCCCCCAGTTCCCACTAATTCCTCAAACATTCCTAATATTTACCAATTAATCCCGTCATCCAATTAATTACCATTTATTTATTTAGTATCTAATAAATCCCAAAATATCCTTTAAATTCCCGAAAATACCTCCAGGCTCCTCCGAGCCGAGTATTAATCCCCATTGTGACTATTTCGCTAATCCGCTCACTTGGATAAGTCTATTTCGAAGACAATCATTGAGCTTTGTAATTTCTTTAAGCAAATTTGTGCTCGTACATTGGTTGTTAAGGACATGGAGAATGCAGAAGATCAAGTGATACAAATTTTGTGCAAGTTGGAGTTAATTTTTCCTCTAGCCTTTTTTGACATAATGATTCATTTAATTCTTCATTTACCATAAGAAGCTATCCTTGGATGACTAGTTTACATGAGGTGGATGTATCTGATTGACCGATATATGAAGAAGTTGAAAAATTATGTCAGGAATAAGGCGCGCCCTGAAGGTTCTATAGCAGAGGGTTATGTTGCTGATGAAGCTTTGACTTTTTTTCGCAATATCTTCAGGGCGTACATACTAAATTTAATCGTCCGGAAAGAAATGCAGATATTGTTATTCCTACAAGACAATTGTCAGTTGTTGAATCACAATGTCGTCCAAGTAGCAAAAAGAAAATCATATCCCTTGACTATCTTCATCGAAAAGAAGCGGAGTGGTTTGTACTCAAAAATTGCCCCGAAATCCAATCATATATGGAGTAAGTAGCTCAAAACATATATGAATTCATTAAATTTAATTCTTGGAAAATTGTTATCTTACCTTAATCCTTGTGCTATACAGTGAATGCCTTCGAGGAAATTCAAACATAAATCTTCAAAAAGATTTCCCTATCTAGTTTAAATTGAAGGTAAATTATCGAAATTGTAGAATTCTTAAAAAATTTGTATCAATTAATACTCATCTCATTGTATTTTGTTTTTTTGTGCCATACTCTATAGATGGGTCGTTTGCGACAAGTACATTCAACTGAGTGTACTGATGAATTATTTATTTTAGCAAACGGGTCCAATCAGAATGCATACTCCTACACGGCTTGCATTATTAACAGTGTGAAGTTTTTGGTCCATAGTCGTGACGAAAGACGTACCACTCAAAATAGTGGAGTTTCGGTGCCAGGAACTGATGGTTTCACTTTCTATGGCCAACTTGAGGAGATTGTAGAGTTATGTTATTCCCATGGTTACTCGGTAGTATTGTTTCGATGCAAATGGTTCAACAATGATGCAAGCAAGAGTCGAAATGTGATTGAGAATAACATAACTAGTATCATGATTAATTCTGAATGGTACAAGAACGATCAGTTTATTCTCGCTACTCAAGCAAAACAAGTTTTCTACTTGGAAGATCCTTCAAGAAACAAAAATTGGAAGGTAGTAGAAGAAGTCAATCATCGAAAGATCTGGGATCATCCAAGTATTGATGATGATAAGGAGGTTGATATCGTGCATGATAACACTTCATCAAATTTTGTACTCACGGTGGAATTAGGAGAGTTGGAGATTATGCATTTGGATCGACCTGGTCACACCAACATAAATGGGGAAACGTCTCGATCTGTTCTGGATGTGGATGATGATTTCATCAATGACGGTGATGATGACGAAATTAGCGAAGATGATTTGGAAAGTACAGATGATGATGTAGGAATTGACATTGATGAGGAATAATATTTTCTTATGCATATTCATATTTGTATGTTTAATGTGTATGTTTTAATTTCAAGATTTTTCAATCAATATATGACTTTTCTCAACAATGTTTGTTTTTCAATAGTTTCAATTGCATTACCGAAATTATTTAAGTTATGTAAATAACCTCCAACTATAACTGAATTTAAGTTAATAATTATTTAAACTGCAAGGATATGTCTGCTAATGTTGCTCGTTCTTATGGCGGTGATGGAGCGGATCCTCCTCTTCCAAATCCCACGCGAGTTCCTACTTCCTATGAGAAAGGTAATATACTATAATTAGTCTATCTTTTATCAATAAATGACAAATTATTATTATTTTATTCAATTTAATTGTATTTTTTAATTAACATATGCAGCGGCTACCGCAAAAAGAAGAGGTCGGTCTCGATCCAAAAATTTGCAGCAGCTCGTCAACGACAATAAAGGTCCGTTGGCTCTGCAATTTAATCTGAAGGAGGGAACCTACAAAGCAGTTGGTGATTTTGGGACATTGTTCACGAAACTTATTGGTAACCTTATTGGTCACCATGTCCCGTTATATTATGACTCGTGCCAGAGTGTTCCGGATGAGCACAAGATTGGATTGATGCAAAAGCTTGAGATAAATTTATCTACTTATTCACATGTAATGCTTTTTTTTTTTTTATAATTTAAAAAATCTCACCATTTTTTTTAAGGAATTTTTCATTCTTCCCCGAGCTCTCCCTGAGTGGCGAATGATAGAGACTGGGATTGAGCGAGAGTTTCACGATCGCTACATGGATAGAAAAAGGTCGCAAGAAAAGACACTTCGATGAACATGGAGGGTATGATGATATCGAGACCGGCAGAAAGAATCTACCGGAGGACATTGACAACGAGAGTTGATAGAAGTTGGTTGACATTTTCACCACTCCACAGTTCATGGCACGCTCAAAGGCAAATGCCGCCAATAGAGCAAAACAGAAGTATCCAAGTCTCCATGGATTGACTTTTTATGCTTCTGCTCGATTTAAGAAGGTAAATAAAAATATATAGAAAATTTGAAATATTTTAAGTTATCTTAATAATAATTTCAATATTTAACTGAGATTTTGTTAAATTTTGTTTTCTAAAGATGAATCTTCAGACTAAGAAATTGCTCAGCATTATCGATACGTTCCATGACATGCACAATCATCTGACACGTGGATGGGTGAACGCGAATGCTAAGGATGCATATGTAAGTAACTTTCTAATTTTTGTATATATGTATATTATTCAATTATATTATGTATTAATTGTCTTGTTTCTAAACTGCAAGATGCCTTGCAGCAAGAAGTCCAGACACAATCTCAATCTGAATCTAAAGCAGGAAGTGTCACTGTCAATGAGACACAAGTCGTCTCAAAGGTACTTGGTCAACGTCGTGGCCACAACCGAGGTATTGGACACAAGTTGAAGGGCACCAGTACCTAGGGGTGAACATTTGACCCGAAAAACCCGCAAACCCGCCCGACCCGCAGCCCGAAAACCCGTCAAAATCGGGTGAAATCCGACCCGAACCCGATAAAGTCGGGTCGGGTTCGAGTTTGAAAATTTGTTAGCCTCGGGTTCGGGTTCAAACCCGAAATCCGAAAAAAAAAATGGTATTTTCGAAAAAAATGGTATTTTTGAAAAAAAAGTGTAAAAAAATGGTATTTTTGCAAATTTTAGATTTTCGGCCCAAAACCCAATAGGCTCAGCCCAACCCAAAATCAAACCTGAAATCTGAAAAAAAAAATGGTATATTTGAAAAAAATGGTATTTTTGAAAAAAAAGTGTAAAAAAATGGCATTTTTGCAAATCTGGGATTTTCGGCCCAAAATCACAAATGGCCCAGAAAACCCGAAATTACACCCGAACCCGAGTGAACCCGAACCCGAAAAATCCCAAAAATTTCGGATCGGTTTCGGTACCATTTTTCTTAACCCTAAACCCGCAAAACCCGAACCCGATGAGCCCGAAACCCGAAAATCTGACCCGTGTGCACCCCTACCAGTACCTTTGCCTCAAGCACCACCGGATCCTCTTCACAATTAGAGGCATCACCGTTTCTGTCCACCACAGTTGGCCCTCCAACGATACCACCTGAGGCTTTCCAGTCCATGATTCAACACTTCAGTTAAGCCTTTATGACCCAAAACAACAACTTCCAGCAAATGCAACAATTTTTGCAAGCAACAAATCTAAACGTCCAAGCTCCACAATTCCAGCCTGTCAACTTGAACATGAATATGATACAGTCCATGATGGCAAGCTTTCAACCACAACAACCACAGCAGCCACAACCACCACAACAGCAACCACCACAGCCACCACAACAGCCCGACGATAATGACTTTCAAATTGATTTTGATGACATTTAGTTTTATTATATTACTATTTTGAACTTATTAATATTTTGTGTTGTTTTTTTTTTATTTTGAAGACAATACTACTTATGTTATGTTATCTTACATTTTGGAGACTGGATATTGTTAAATTAGTTTTATTATTTAATTAAATAATTTGGGTTTATTTATTTATTTAATATTTTATTAAATAAATTTTAATCAATATAATTAATTCATTTACGCCGACGACATTGCCGTAGGGTGCACGCTGAACACGAAAATTAGAGTTTTCATGACACTACAGCGACGACATGGCGTCGCTGAAGGCATATAATCCCACGAACTCTTCAGCGACGACATATTGTCGCTGTAGATGGGGCGGTAGACGGACCTACAACGACCACATGTTGTTGCTATAGGAGTTTTTTAAATTCAAATTTTGCAACCACCAACAACAACAACATGTCGTTGCAATATCCCAATCTAACCGAAAAAAGGGATTCCCTATTGCGACCGACATGTCGTCGCTGTAGTAAATCACTACTGTGACGACTGTGTTTTGTCATCACTATAGGAACTACACATGCGGAGCTACAGCGACGCTGTTTTGGCGACGACTTCTTGATCTACAGTGACAACTTTCTTGTAGTGCCAATTGCCATTCATAGTGTTCTAAGATCAATAATTGCACTTATAAAGTATTCCTATTGACTATAGTAGTTATAAAATGCACTCATCGGTGTCGATCATTACCAATCTTACTCTAATGTAGTAGTTTATGGCAATCATACGGGTATATTGAGCCTAATCAACAGTCATATTACCACCCACAGTATTTCAAGATCAATAATTACACTTATAAATAGTGTTCTTGTTGACTTTAGTTGTGTAATGTAAAAGTTTTATGTTAAATAGAAAAAGTGGAATTTTAGTAAAGAAGTTGATGAGAGTGCTCTAAATGCTACACTTTTGAGCCTTTGAAGTATATAATTTTCATTGGCATTAAGACCCAGACAATTAATTTTTTTATTAGTTTTATCTTTTTTTACTAATTAAACTCATATCTTAAGCTTTATAAATCAACAATACACAAATTTGATTAAAAAAAATACAAATAAAAAATATTGAATTACTCGTAATGAACATTGTGTCGCAATAAGTCTTATGCCGCTACAAAATGTGATTTGAATTTTTTTTTAAATAAATAAAAAGATTATATAAAAATATTTATTTTTGAAATCTTTATTATTTATGTTTTAATTTTACCGTTTTAAGTTTTATTATGAGAATTGTAGTGATACATTTTTTATTTAATCTACATTAATATATTTTAATTATTTAGTCAAAAGGCTACAATGCGTCAATATCACCTCAATTTAGTAGTTTATGGTCACCTTAACTTATTATGGAGTATTTTGGACCTGATAATCAACGATCAGATTCTAAAATCAACAATCACACGTGTAAACAGTGTTATTGTTAACTTTAGTGGTTAAAAGGCCACAATCGGTGTCGATCGATGACGATCTTACTCGAATTTAATAGTTAATGACAATCTTAGCTAATTATGGAAGTTTTTGGACCTAATCAACGTTAGATTACCACCCCGGTATTCTAAGATCAACAAGGAGTATTCATGTTGACTTTAGTGGTCAAAAGGCGTCGATCGATATCAATAAATGTTGATCACAACTCAATTTAGTAGTATATGACACATTTGCTAATTATAGGATATTTTGGACCTAAACAACGATCGAATTTCCCCGCATGGTGTTTCAAGATAAACAATCACACTTACAAAGAATATTCCTGATGACTTTTGGTCAAAAGTCTTCTAATAAATGCTCAAAAATAGATTTATTATTCTAAAAATTCAAAATTAATTAAATTTTAATTAATATTTTTATGAAATTAATGAGATATATTGTTATGTTTAAAATATTTAGTTTGAGTTTAATATGATCCATTTGTTAAGGAATTATAGAGCATTATGGCAGATCTAAAAACAAAAATTATTAATAAGAAACAAAAATATGGCCTAAAACAAATAAAAGTGACATTTTGGCAAACAAAACAATAATCCAAAGTGCATCATGCCCATGTGGCCCAAGGAACAAGCCTTGATTTCTAATTTTAAAGCAAAAGAATTATGTTATATAAAAATAGTTAGATTAATTTCTAATTGATTATGAAAATCAATATATTAATAAGTCTTATTATTTATACTTGGGTAAATTCTGAAATCTTAATAATTCTTTCATAATATTATTAAAATATTATAAATCTCTCAAATATTGCATCTTATTACGAAAAATCTCATCATTATTGAAACTAGGTTTGCATTAAAATAAGTTAGATTAAATAAGTTTTATTATTATTTTACTTCAACTTCATCCTTACACAATCTCTAAATAAAATATTCATGCGCTTGCGAGTTGATAAATATTAAAACGTACCATTTTTTGCTCCAATTAAACATCTGCAATCGACGTCGATCTTACCCCAAGGTAGTTATTTATGACAATCTTGGCCCATTACTGGTATTCAAGACAATATCAAGGGTTGGATTTCCAACTACTATGAAAATATATTATTACCGTGACTTTATTGTGCAATTAACGTTCAAATTAACCAATTATATATTATCGACAAGGAGGATATTTGTGAAAAAGACGTATCAATGACAAGAAAACTACAACGAATTATTGCTAAACATTCAACCACCTAATTAATCTCATTATCAAATACATTAGCAAAAATATTTAATGCTAAATATTTAGTTGTCTAATTAATCTGGTGGTAAAATATAGTGGCAAAAATAATTAATGCTAAACACTCTACTATCTATTTTTTTTATTCAATTAATCTTATTGTCAAATATATAATATATATGGTAATTTTATTTATGCTCCGAGAATATAGATAGGCACACTATTAATTAAATAAAATTATTTTTAACATTTTTTCTCAATATTTTTTTAATATTCTTTAATTTCTTATTTTTGTTAATTTCAATAATATTTATTCAACTTGTTCTCATAATTATTTTTTAAATAATGTATAATTTTTTAGAAAAAAAAATCTTACTTTAACAAGTTTTAGTATATTTTTTTGTTTTAATATTTTTATTTAAATATTTAAAATATATATTATTTATATGTATTTTTTAGAATATGAAAAAAAAAATAGAAACATGTGAGCATAACTTGAAAAAAAAAATTATATGTTAATTTTTAATAAAAAAAAGGGGTGTCTTAATCAAATTTAAGGGTGTAAATATAATGCCCAAATATATATTGACAAAATTAATTAATGCTAAACATTATACTATTTATAATTTTTTTTAAAATAAACATATAATTAATCTTATTGTCACATATACATTGGAAAAATTAATTAATAATAAACATTCTACCATTTGTAAAAGTTTTTTTTTAATCTAATTAATCCTATTGTCAAATATATTGGCAAAAATAATCAAATACTAAACATTCTACAATCTATTTGTTTTATATAAAAAATGTTTAATTAATCTTATTGTCAAATATATTGAAAAAATTAATTAATGATAAAAATTCTTCCCTTTATAAATATTTTTATTAAAGAAATATCTAATTAGTCTTATTGTCAAATATATTTGCAAAATTAATTAATGCTAAACATTCTACAATCTATAAAAGTTTTGATTGTTTGTTAGGTTTTTTAAATTTAATTAATCTTAGTGTGATATTGCCAAAAATAATTAATCATTAATAATTAATCAGTTTTTATTATGTACTACTCTAATAGTGTTATGTAACAAATCATTAATAATTACTTAGCAGCAGTCAAACTCAAAATCTTATGTGTCTAATACTATAAATAAGTGTCAACTTCAATATAAATTTACTCTAAAGCTCTAAACTATACATATTATTGGACACACAATTACAATTATGACTTCACTTTTTAAAGCCACATCACCACACTTTTTAAACAAATTTAGACAACTGGTTATAGGAAGTGAACACCAAAAAAGTAAAAATTTCAACTACACCCAACAAGTGACACTTGGCCAACAAAAAAAAAGAGTCCCACATGAAGGACTACATCTTGCGAGAGGGACTAAAGAATTTTTATATTTCTATAGTAATGTATAGAATGTAGCTTATAATATTCCTTAGTAAAAGAATATTTCCTATACCTATTGAAAGAAAAAAAATATAACTATTATATATGTTTTGTGGCTTTATTGTTAAGTTATTACAGAATAATATAAATATCAATTATATATTTTAAAATAATTTAATTAGCTGCTTTAATAATAATTATATATTTTATTTTTATTTATTTATTTAATATATTTCTTTATATTATTTAAACTTCATATAGTAGAGAAATATATGATTTATATTTACTTTTAATTATTTAACTAACATTTTTTTAAAATACGAAACTAAATCATATAAACATATACTTTTCTTATTTTATAATATTTATATATATATAGTTATAATAAATTATTAAAATATTAGTTTCTTAAAAAAATAAAGTAAATGAAAATGTGTGCACACTTACCCTTGACTAATTAATTAATGTTTTGACTACAACAAATTTTCACACGATATCATTTGTTTTAACTTATTATTGTTTTGACTTAATATATGGTCTTCTTTCTTTTTACTTATCTTCTTATTTGTCCTCATATTTTTTTCTCCTCTGTGTTATTATTCACAGTTGCAATTGGAATCCAGATGTTGCTTTCTTTCCAAGTTTAAGGTTAGCTTCTCTTTCAGTGTTTGATTATAAATGCCTAGATAATATTTTTTATCATTTTTGTTGTCAGCAGTGAATTTTTTTTTTCTTCCGCTTCTATTTGTTTTCCATTTTAAGAATAGCTTCTCTGTTTTGCTTAAATTTTAATGTTATAGCTCAGCTTGTATATTTGTCATGACAAATTTACATTACGTATTGGTTTCTTTGTTTTAGTTATTTCCACGATTATTTGTGTGCCAAATGAAGCTAAAAAGATACTTCAGTCATGTTGAAAATGATTATTTCCGCCAACTCTTGTTAAGGAAATTAGTTCTTAAGTATTTATTAACGCTTTCTGCATGTATTTGTTATTGCTTATATATAGAATAATGGTGGTTAATGATGCTTTTAAAATTTTAATTGTTAGGTTTTAAAAAAAAAAATTGACGTGTTATATGTTTTATAGTTTCCTGATCTATATATTTTTATTAACTAATACAATTGAATGAATTACTAATTATGCTTCGTTTTAATTTTGACAGAAATAATTTCCAAGTACATTGGATTTGATATAATAGTCCCTCTAAATACAGTATAGCATCTTAATTCTATGCTCTCTTGTAGTGATCGACATGACAATGCACATATTTATAATTTATAATAATTGTCCATATCAACTTGATTTATATGTGCCAAAGAAAGAGACTCATAATAAAAATACACCACATTCAAAAATTGATAAAAAAAAATATAATAAAGAGGCATATATCAAAGAAAAAGGGAAAATAAGAGTGAGGTAGAAAAAGAACTTGTCCGAAAAAAACAAAGACAAATATTATTCTAAGAAAAAAAACTCATATGTACAGCACTTGCTTATCTCAATCTGATGTAGACCTGCAAAAAGAATCTATTATATTACATTCAAAAACTGATAAGAAAAAATATAATAGCGAAACATATAAAAAAAGGCAAAAAATGAGTGAGGCAGAAAAAGAACTTGTGCGTAATAAACGAAGACAATGTTATGCTGCGAAAAAACAATTCATGCAGAAAGGAAATGTTACATAAAGAAATATGATTGCAAGTATTTCTCAAAATAAAAAAAAACCTTTTACGATGGTGATAGTACTGAAAATAGTCTTCACAGTGGTCAGATTAATGGAACTAATATTCAAAATATTGATAATTCTTCAATAAATCAAATCAGTAATATATCATCTGTTGAAATGTATATTCAAAAGGTATACAAGTCATTTCTTTTTTTATTCTTGTACTATATCTTATAAATTTGTCCTCTTTATGTGTACATTTATTGTTAATTTATTTAAAGAGTAAATATTGCAGTACTTAATCATGCAGGTTACCATTATTGAACTGTTCTCTTTCTTTGGATCAAGAGAATATTTCTCAAACAGGTTAGATAATTTACATTTTTTGATGTGTAGTAATCGATGTTACCTTTCTCTTAAACCTCTTTATTTATGTGATTATAGGTTGTTTTATATTATAGAATATATTTAACTTGAGTTGTGGTGATAGAATAAGGTTTAGATTTTTTTAAATATTTAGTGGTTATAATTATTATAGCATAGTATAGATTTATGGTATTAGTAGCCTTGTTTGGGGAAAAATAGGTGATTGTGTAAGAATAATTAATTATGGTATTATTAAGAATTTTTATGGATCGAGTCTACATAAAGCCCTAAAGCCCAATAAGATTTTGAGCTTAGTGAATTCAAAATCAGACTACACAATTAGAGTTTGTTATTTTATGGTTAGTTAGGACATTTGTGGATTATGCTGTTATTTAGATAATTAAATAAAATTTTCGTAACTTTAGGATACTGTAATTTCGGATCCGTTTTTGACCCATTTATATTATGATTTTGGAAAAATAGTATTTCTAAAAAGTTGTAGATAATTGAATTAGCTTTCTAACAATATGAATATTGTTTAAATTGGACTCCTACAGATTCAGTGATGTTGATTTTACTACACCTGAGTCCAGAGTTACGAGATTTAGGTAGTTAGAGGTTGAGATATTTTTCCTAGGTACTTTGATGTTAGATTATTCCTCAATTATTTAATAAAAATATTAATAAGATAATTTAGAGATATTTTCTATAGAAGTTAGGATTCTATTTTATATAAATTTAAATTTGGATTGTAGTTAGAATGAAATTAGGATTTTTGAGAGCCTATTCCTTCTCATTATTTGCATTCACTCTTGCTCTTCTTGAGACCCTCAAGCACACACACACACACTCTCTCTCTATTGTTGTCGTGCACCACCATAAAAACACAAACCCTAAGTCCAAAATCATCATCACTATCATCTCTTCATATCTTTGAAACCCTAGTACCCAAAGAAGCCACACGACCAAGGTTATCTTTCTTATTGTCAAAACCCTAAAAGCAAGCATTTAAGGATCTAGGGTTTTTCTTCAAGAACAAGGTTGAGGTATACGTTAAGTTTTGATTGTATTTGAGTTTTAGAGCTATTAGTTTGTGTTTTAACAATGGTATTATGTTTATGAAAAAAGGTTTTTAAGCAGGATTAACATATAAATGACTCAAGTATAGTTTCTGTGCACCACACTACCGGACATAGTCTATGTTTTGTATGACCTAACATTTCAGGTACAATAAAGGGGTATGTGTGGCTAGACCTAAGGTCTCCAATGATGTATGATAGACTTATGTCCGGTAGCCTCAATTGCCAAAAGAACCTTATGTTTCAAGAAACTTAAACACGTAATCAAGAATCATAAACAAGAGTTAGGATCTGAAAGAAAATAAAAGAAAACTAAAGAACTATGAAAAACTGAACTGAAGGATAAGAATACCTTGAATGATCTTATGACTTGATCTAAACCTCGATACCGAAATCTCACTATATCTCACTTCCCAAGTGTTTAGAAAAGCTTAGGTTGATAAAGCTTTTAACCCAAAACCCAAATGTTTCTCTCTATAGTAACCTTAGCAACTTGGAGGCTCTGAACAATGCTTGAAGAATGAAGAAAATGGCTGAGTACTAGGTCCTATTTATAGAGCTCAAGGAGTAAAACTAACCCCTTTTAATTTGAATATATAAATGAATTTAAAATGAAAAAGATTTGAATTTTCGTTCAACAGATGCCCAGAACTCGGTCAAAATCGTTCAAATGCAGTTCTAAGTGGTTAAGGCTATTTTTAAATTTAAAACCACAAACTTTTAAAAAATGTGAGTTGGAGCCGATATATCGCCTCCCCCATATTCCCGAGCCCCGTTCAATCATTCGTGCGAAGTCGACGTGTTTTCCGTATCTTCCGTAGGCGATATATCGGCCTCTATAGATGCGATATATTGGCATGCGTTGATATATCAAACACATATTTTCACTTTTTCAGCATATTTTGAATTGATTAAACAGCTTTGATTAAGTCTAAACGTGATCCTAACAGTTTCTGGAAGGTTCTAGAGCTTCTAGATCTTTCTTTTAATTAATCTATTCATAAAAAATACTTAAATCCTTAATAAACATGATTATGACAAGTGTCATGCTCTTATAAATTCTATCCAAACCTTAGGTTATAATAAATAATATTTCTAAGACCAACAATATTAATCAAACCTTATGTTATAATTAATATTTCTAAACTATAGGTTAAACTTATAGAATCCATAATTGTTGCTATGAGTTTCCAACTAAGTTCCGGCTTGAACCAAAATCCACGGAAACTAACATACTACAACTAATACTAACTACTACTACTATCTAACTAAGTAAAATCTGGGACACTGCAATTCTCCCCTACTAACAAGAATTTCGTCCCCGAAATTTACTTACCAAACAATTCCGGATACCGTGCGAACATGTCTTCCTCCAACTCCCATGTTGCCTCCCGTTCAGAACTATTACTCTATAGGACCTTGACTATCGGAATACTCTTAGACCGTAATTCCTTCATCCCTCTATCTAGGATGCTAACAGGTCGTTCCTCGTAACTCAAGTCTTTCTGGAGTGCTATCGTATCATACTTGAGGACATGAGATGGGTCTGACACATATCTACGCAGCATCGAGATGTGAAATACATTATGGCCATCTGTTAGAGCTGGCAGTAGGGCTAATCTATATGCAATTGTTCCCACCTTGTCCAATATCTCAAAAGGACCTATAAACCGGGGACTAAACTTGCCTTTCTTCCCAAACCGCTTCACACCTTTCATAGGATATATCTTTAAAAAGACTTGATCTCCGACTTTGAATTCCACATCATGCCGCTTGGCATCCGCATAACTTTTCTGTCGGCTTTGAGCAGTGAGCATACACTTTCTAATCAGCGTTACTGCATCCTGAGCCTCTCTAACAGCTTCGGGTCTGTTTAACGCCCAAATCGTGACAACCACTAAGCAGTAGTTGTAGTATAATCGGGCGGTCGACCCACAAGGAGGTAACCTAAACTCAAAAGATTAGTAGAAAATAACACAAAAATTAGTAACAAGAAATTAATAAAAAGATGGAAATGAAAAGAGATTTGAGATTTTGATGTTGTCTTTTTGATGAAATGATAAAATGAGATAAGTGAAATAAAGGTAATATGTAATCAAGAGTTTGAGAAATAGAAAGGTTTCAAGAATCATCCATATGCTTGTTTAGTTACTTGGTTACTTGATTTACAAAAATACACAAGGCAAATAGTTCACATCCCAACATTTACTTGGAAAATATAACATTAAAGTCCATATTCTTTTCTAACAAAAGTCCATTTGAGTTATAAAGTTCTTTATTTTAAAAGCACAATGTAAATCTTATGAAAAATCTAAAAATGACAAAATACCCAAGGGCAATAATGCAATAGAAGATTATACATAAAATTATGTATCAATATTACTTTTACTAATTAGAAGCACATAGAAAGAGCATGACTAATCTATATACTATTAGCATAAGTAAATAAAGACAAAAAAATAGAGATGGAGATGAAAGAACATAAATAACTCAAATATTTTATATTAAGAACATAGTAAATAAAAGTAGCAAAATAACATCACTAGCATATGAAATTATCCCTAACTTTCCTAGGAAGATTAGGCCATTATGCTCATGATTCTCACAAAATTCTAAGAAGAAAGTGAGTAGAAATTTTGCTATAGTTTCGTTACTCTAAAAATTACATACTAAGTGTGGAGAATGAGTTCATATTTATAGAGGGAGAAAATGACTAAAAAGAAATTAAACAACAAAATGAGGTTTACAAAATAAATCTGAAATATTAATAATAAAATATGATTTTGAAAAATCAAATCTTATTATTAATATTAACCTAGCTATTTTGGTGTATGGTCATTTTTCCCTTTTCTAAAATACCACAAAAGCATGAGCTTTAAAGCTCAAAATAGCAATTTTGCAAAGCCCAACACCCACAAAATATGGGTTGAAGGTGGCTGGTGGCAGAAGTGGGCTTTGACCAGGCGTAGCCAATGGGAAGAAGACACGTGGCGCGGCTGGCTGGGTCAAAATTGGGAGGCTGGGCTGAGTTGGGCTGCAGAGTGTGAAAGGCTGGCTTGGGCCTTGGAGGTGCTTTGGACCGTTGGAGCCGTGGAGGGAAGCTTCAGATGGTCACGCTGGGCCTTCGGCTGAAGGGAGCTGGGGTGTCGTTTGGACTTGTTGGGCTTGCTGAAAGGAGGAAGAGCTGTTATTGAAGGAGGCTTGGGTGCGTGAGGACAGGTGTCGGCTGCTGGAGGGTCACGGAGGCTGGCTTGGGTGCCTCGTGGCACACTGTGGGCACGCCACCTGGCGCTGGGGGAAGAGGAAGGAAGAGCTGGGCCTAGGCTTGGGGCTTCAGTTTGGGCCAAATTCTTTCAAAAATGTCATTTCCTTCATTTTCTTTTTCAGTTTTAACTATTTATTTGTTCTCTTTTTTTATGAATGTCCAAATGCAATTTATTTCCTGAAAATTAAACACAAATTAAATTTAAAAATAATATTTTCAATTATAAAATATATTACAATAAATTCATGAAAATATTAATTAAAACTTAATTTATTTTACACTTTAAAACCAATAAATTTGCATTTTGAGCACTAATCAGGGTCCAAGAAGTTGCCTTTCTCCTACCTTGTCCCAATGTAATGGCGATCGACACCTCCTTCCATAAAGTAACTCATAGGGTGCCATCTCGATTGTTGACTGGTAGCTATTGTTGTAGGAGAACTCTATCAGTGGCAAATACTTACTCCATGATCCTCTGAAGTCAAGTACACAAGCACGCAACATATCCTCTAAAATATGTATGGTACGCTCGGACTGACCATCGATCTGAGGATAAAATGTCGTATTAAGACTTAACTTGGTACCCATAGCTTGCTGCAAGCTTCCCCAAAATCTCAATGTAAACATAGATCCTCTATCAGATACTATGGTTTTAGGGATTCCATGCAGTTGTACTATTTCTCGAACATAAATGTCTGCGTACTGATCCACTATGTAAGTAGTCTTGATAGGCAGGAAGTGAGCTGACTTGGTTAGTCTATCTACTACTACCCAAGCTGAGTCGTGCTGCTTATTTGTTCGTGGTAGTCCTGTCACGAAGTCCATGGCTATATCTTCCCACTTTCATTTTGGGATACTAAGCAGTTGCAATAAACCTGCAGGCCGCTGATGTTCTACTTTCACTTGCTGGCATACTAAGCATTTAGACACATATTTTGCTATGTCTTTCTTCATTCCTGGCCACCAATACAATGCCTTAAGGTCGTGAGTCATCTTGGTCGACTCTGGGTGAACTGAGTATGGAGTATTGTGTGCCTCTTCTAAAATCCTCATCTTGATTCCATGGTCATTTGGCACGCATACTCGTCCCTTATATCTCAAGAACCCTTGTTCTGATAAAGAGAAATATGTGGCCTTGCCTTCTTTGACTGCAGCTATGTGAGATACTAATGTGTCATCATGCCCTTGCCCGATCCGTATATCTTCTAACAGATTTGACTGGATGGACAAGTTAGCCAGTTTACCAATGACTACTTCTATTCCGGCATTGATCAGCTCTGGCTGAAGCAGCTTTTCTATTTCGGATATTGCTGCTAGATTCCCGTAACTCTTTCTGCTTAGCACATCAGCAACTAAGTTTTCTTTTTTGGGTGCTATAGGATTTCACAGTCATAATCCTTTACGAGTTCTAACCACATGCGCTGCCTTATGTTGAGATCCTTCTACGTGAAGAAATACTTTAAGCACTTGTGGTTCGTATAAATCTCACACCGTTCTCCATAAAGATAGTGGCACCAGATTGTCAATGCGAAGACCACCACTACCAACTCCATATCGTGCGTTGGATAGCGTTGCTTGTATTCCTTCAGCTGCCTTGAGGCGTAGGCTATCACTTTGTCATTCTGCATCAGCACACAACCCAAACCTTGCTTCGACGCATCACAGTAGACTACAAACTTGTCGTTGGGTGTCGATATACAAAGTATTGGTGCTGAGCATAGCTTATCCTTAAGCAACTGAAAGCTCTCTTCACACTTATCCATCCAGTTAAACCTTTGTTGTTTCCTGGTCAAGTTGGTAAGAGGAGTGACTATCTTAGAAAAGCCTTCTACAAACCTCTGATAGTAGCCTACTAGCCCAAGAAAACTTCTAACCTCTGACACATTCTTAGGTCCTGGCCAATCCTTCACAACCTCTACCTTGGTTGGGTCTACAGCAACTCCATCCTTGGATACTATATGGCCAAGGAACACTACTTGTGATAGCCAACATTCACACTTCTTGAACTTGGCGTAAAGTTGATGCTCCTTCAGTTGCAACATGGTCATTCTTAAATGTTCTTCGTGCTCAACTTCGTCCTTAGAGTACACCAAAATATCGTCGATAAACACTACGATGAATTTGTCCAAGTAATCCTTGATGACCCGATTCATTAAATCCATAAATGTGGTTGGAGCGTTGGTAAGACCAAAAGACATAACTAAATCGTAATGTCCATAACGAGTTCTAAAGGTTGTCTTAGAAGTATCTTCTTCCCGTACCTTGAGCTGGTGATACTCAGACCGTAAATCAATCTTTAAAAACATAGTCGCTCCTTGCAGTTGATCAAACAAGTCGTCAATCTGGGGTAGCAGGTACTTATTCTTAATTGTCATCTTGTTCAGCTCGCGGTAATCTATACACATCTGCATGCTTCCGTCCTTCTTCTTCACAAATAGAAACGGTGTTCCCCATGGTGAATGGCTTGGTCTAATGAAACCCAAGTCTAAGAGTTCTTCTAACTGCGTCTTTAACTCCTTGAGTTTGGTAGGTTCCATCCAGTATGGTGCCTTTGAGATAGGCTTGGTCCCCGGTACTAGTTCGATTATGAGGTCAATTCCTGAGTCGGCGTCAACCCTGGTAAGTCGTCAGGAAATACTTCTGGGAATTCCTTTATAATGCGGATGTCTCCAACCTTTAGTGTTGTTTCCTTTGCCATATCTGTGACACTTGCTAAGAATGTGTGACATCCTTTATCAATCATCCTTTGAGCTTTCATAGATGAAATAAGCAGTGTTCGTAGTCCTGAAACCTTTCCCATAAAGCATAGTTTCTGACCGTCAGGAGTTTCAAACATCACTTTCTTGCGTCTACAATCGATGGTTGCGCCATGCCTTGCTAGCCAATCCATGCCCAGTATTACGTCGAAGTCTTTGATCTCTAGTTCTATCAGGTCTCCTTCTAGTTCAATGTCCTCAATTTTGATCGATACGCCTCGTACTATCTATGATGATAAGACTACTTCGCCCGAAGGAAGTTCTGTCACAAACCTAGTTCTAAATCTTTCACAAGGTTTGTCTAATTTCTCTATCATTCCTAACGAGATATACGAGTGTGTTTCTCCCGAATCAAATACTGAACATATATTATCGAGGATAGGAATCTGACCTGTGACCACTTTGTTACTAGCTTCAGCTTCTCCCTGGGTCAAGGCAAAGACTCTGGCAGGAACCATCTTGTTGTCCCTTTTCTCTTCTTGCTTGAGCTATGGACATTCTCTTTTCTGATGACCTTCCTGACCACAATTGTAACATCCCTTGGTGTTTGCACGACACCCACCAGGATGTTTCTTTTGACATTTGGAGCACTGCGGGTATTCTACATAACTCGACCTATTGCCTCCATTGTTTGTCCATGCTCTTTTATCATTGTCGGTCTACTTATTGTCAGGATGCCTTCTCTTCTGGCCATTATTGTTGCTATGTTGATGATTGTTGTTGTGGTTTCAACCATTCGGAGATTGACTCTACTATTTAGGTTCAGGCTCTCTGGCCTCCTCCTTACTAACATTTTCCTGAAGCCTCTCCACCTCTATAACCATTTCTAGAGCGTCGGTGTAAGAAGTGGTTCCAAAATTTGCTAGTTTAACTCCTAGATTAATCTTTGGTGTGAGTCCTCTAACGAACTTGGTAACCCTCAAGAAATCGGTTGGGACCAGCTCTGGTGCAAACTTGGCTAGTCGGTCGAACTGTCGTGCATACTCCGCTACCGTTAAGCTGCCCTGCTTCAGACTAGTGAATTCTTCTACCCTCGTTGCGATGACTGCTGAGTTGTAGTACTTCTTGTGAAGGAGCTCCACAAATCTAGCCCATGTCATGGTGGCAACGTCGTGAGTCTGCTGTACTAAATCCCACCAGATTCTAGCATCTTTCTTTAGAAGAGAAGAAACGCAGGATATGCGGTCCGCGTTGCCGAGGTTCATGTGTACTAGGATCGGCTCTACATTCTTGAGCCATTCTTCCACCTTGAAGGGGTTCGTTGTCCCTTCAAAGTTTGGAGCGTGTTGCTTACGAAACTGCTCGTAGATTGGCTCCATGTACTGAGCTGGGTAAGGCACATAGTTTTCCATTGGCTATCCCCCATAAGGACCTACTTGTTGGGGTGCTTGAACCACTGAGTACAATCACAAATGAAAAATAAATAAATAAACTAAACTAACATAACTAAGGTAAATCTAAAAAATCGGGCTCTTCTACATCTGACCCTTCATCTAACATATCATCATATACCTCCTCGTAATCATCATTATCTTGAGCCTCAAAATTTCCTCGAGGAAGATTCATAAAGATTCTATGCTTTTGTTCATTAGTGAATTGAAATTCCAACTTAGAGGTGAACCTAAGTATGAGAAAATAATATCTCATAGCTACCGGTAAATCATATTCATCATCTATAGTTTCCCATATTTCTTCTAATGTTAAAATTACAAAAGGAAAATCTTTAAAAAGCCTAATTACTAGGAGATATTGCTCTGTAGCTCTCATCATAATTTACTTAGTAGTCTGAAGATGGATTATCTCCTTGTGGAATAAGATTAATCTCTGAGTGATTCTTTCTAATACTCCTACTATATTCCTTGGCTCTCTAATCATTTTCAATGCCTTAATGGCTCGAATATCCTCATAGGTCAATGCTCCATCCATTCTTAACTGAAAACATAATGGCTAAAACATTAGCTATAAACATAAACATAAGCATAATAAACATAAACACTTACATTGGCGGTTAGATTCGGAGCTTGTGCGTGTGTATCAAGGAGAACTTCATGCATATGAACTGTTGCTCTGATACCAACTGTAATGACCAAACTATTTCTAAGATCTTGGACTATTAAAACTACTAGACATAGCTACTATTTTGGGAAACATACATAAGAAATAATATAACTTTATTTAAAACCGCAAAATAAATATTGTTCGAAATACAAAGTAAAATATAAAATACGGTATGGGTACCCATTTTTTAATACATTAAAACATAACACAATAAATTTAAATCAATTGTTTTAAAAAAAAAAAAAAAACTAAGTGCGGAATTACAAAAGAAACATAATTCAAAAGACTTAAAAATAACGTCATCCTCGATCGTTCACACAGTCCATTCACCCTCAACACACAAGCCAAACTACCATGAATCTTTCTACCTTCCATATTCATTTTCCTGCATCAAGCTAAAAATAAAGGAATGAGCCTAATGCCTAGCAAGGAAAATCTACTAACAACATACACCATAAACATAAGACTATAACATAAACATATACTATAAAACATATGACTATAAAAACGTATATCATATAGGACTACAATATTAATGGCCATTAACTCATTAACATGGCATGGGATAAAACCATCTAGGTCCTCTATCTACTAATCGAGGTAGGTTAGATCACGTGGCAGTATATGATAACCCATCTAGGTCCTCTGTCTACTAATCGAGGTAGGGTAAATCATAACTGTATACCATGAAAATGATAAAAACTCTTGGGGCTTGCTATCTAAGCAAGTCATATGCCCAAGGACTACAACATATTTATACATATACATGTCATAACATTAAAAATATCATAACTACAACATATTTATACATATACATGTCATAGCATTAAAAATATCATAACATAAACATACAAACACATATATTCTAACCTATTTTCCTTACCAAAAATCGGGATATGGAGACAAGAACGGGATTTGGAACACTCCTAAAACCAACAGTAAGAATGGTGAGTTTCTAAAGAAAAAGAGATGAAAAGAAAACTAAACCATCAGAGTAGAAACTTACCAAAAAGAACCTTATGTTTCAATAAACTTAAACACTTAATCAAGAATCATAAACAAGAGTTAGGATCTGAAAGAAAATAAAAGAAAACTAAAGAACTATGAAAAACTGAACTTAAAGATAAGAATACCTTGAATGATCTTATGACTTGATCTAAACCTCGATACCGAAATCTCACTATATCTCACTTCCCAAGTGTTTAGAAAAGCTTAGGTTGATAAAGCTTTTAACCCAAAACCCAAGTGTTTCTCTCTATAGTAACCTTAGTGTTATACCCAAAAAATGGAGAATGCATTCTAGAAGAGCTAAGGGGAGTGGTCCTAGGAGACCCCAAGGAGGATGTGGTCTTAGGAGACCCCAAGGAGGATGTGGTCCTAAGAGACCCCAAGGGTATGTAGGAGGAAGCCTCCCAAGATTTCCTAAGTGTTGGCTCGAACGTGTCCAAGGTAAGTAGCTAAGGAGGAGGAGTCTCATGCAAGAGGAATGAGACTTAGATTTTGATAAGGAGAGCTATACAATGTTCGATCGGACATGTTTGGGGGATGCTAAAGGAGGTTGCCTCAATGTTGTCCAAGGTGAGGTTGCCTCAATGTTGTCAAAGGTGAGGTTGCCTCAATGTTGTCCAAGGTGAGGTTGCCTCAATGTTGTCCAAGGTGGGGTGCCAAGGAGGTTGCCTCGGACCACCTTGGTCCGAGGAGAAGCAAGGAGATTGGTTCAAGGAGGAACATGGCATGCTAGAGGAGAGTGCCATGTTAGAGGAGAGAAGTGCATGTCCTACCACCATGCACGTTCAACCCACCAAAAATATGTCCTACCACCATGCATATCCTACCACCATGCATGTTCAACCAGCACTTGCATGGGTAGTGGGTAGGAGGTGGACCAACTAGCTAGAGGAGACTAAGTCAGACACAACTCCAACAACATACGCGAGAATCTCTCATTCTTCCCACAAATTGGGGGTTTGTTACATTTTGAATTTTGAATGTTTAAATGTAATAAATATAATAAAATATCCCTATCATAAGGGATATCAGTTGAGGATCCCAGGCCTATAAATAGAGAGTTTATGGGATGAGAGAGGGGCTTTTTCTGCTTCTTCTTTCTAGAGAGAGAAAATTGGGTCTGTCTATTCTAGAGAGAGAAAGTGCTGAAATAAGAGAGAATTCTTGTATTTTTCACAATATGTACTGAAGAAACTCAGTTGGCTCAGTCCATCTGATCTTGAGTATAGGTCTATAAATCACAACTCTAAGTGGATTAGGCTATTACCGACAATCGGGGCTGAACCACTATAAAAATCTCTTGTGTGTTCTTTATTTTCTTTATTATACCGTCTGAGTCGTTTATATTCTCTTGAAGGCTTGTCGTTATTGACGTTCTCACGTCGTTGGCTAAAAAGACAGTCAACACTTAGCAACTTGGAGGCTCTGAACAATGCTTGAAGAATGAAGAAAGTGACTGAGTACTAGGTCTTATTTATAGAGTTCAAGGAGTAAAACTAACCCCTTTTAATTTGAATAAATAAATGAATTTAAAATGAAAAAGATTTGAATTTTCGTTCAACAGATGCACAGAACTCGGTCAAAATCGTTCAAATGCAGGTCTAAGTGGTTAAGGCTATTTTTAAATTTAAAACCACAAACTTTAAAAAAATGTGAGTTGGAGCCGATATATCACCCCCTATAGGCGATATATCGCCTCCCCCATATTCCCGAGCCCCGTTCGATCGTTCGTACGAAGTCGACATGTTTTCCGTATCTCTCGTAGGCAATATATCGGTCCTTATAGCTGCGATATATTGACATACGTTGATATATCAAACACGTATTTGCACTTTTTCAGCATATTTTGAATTGATTAAACAACTTTGACTAAGTCTATACGTGATCCTAACAGTTTCTAGAAGGTTCTAGAGCTTCTAGATCTTTCTTTTAATTAATCTATTCATCAAAAATACTTAAATCCTTAATAAACATGATTATGACAAGTGTCATGCTCTTATAAATTCTATCCAAATGCTATGAGTTTCCAACTAAGTCCCGATTTGAACCAAAATCCACGGAAACTAACATACTACTACTACTACTACTACTACTACTACTACTGCTATTGCTGCTACTGCTACTACTACTACTACTACTGCTACTGCTGCTGCTACTACTACTACTACTCAATGTTATGACTTGGGAAGAGTTTATCCAAGTATTCAATAAGAAATACTACAGCCCTGCGATTCTAGCCACAAGGGTGGACGAATTCATTGCGTTTACTCAAGGGAATTCGATTGTGACGAAATACGCCAGAAAATTCGGCCGACTAGCCAAGTTCGCAGTGAACATGGTACCCACTGAGACATTACGAATTCAAAGATTCGTAAAAGGGCTAAATCCAATGATAGCCCAAGACTTAAAGTTGGTTTGTGGAATAGCCACATACGTAGAAACGTTGGGAATATCTCGGAAGCCGAGCAGGCGAAGGATAAAATCTGGAAAGAAGGGGCGGTCGGAAAGACGCCAAGAAAATCAATTACGAACAAAACGACCAAAAAAGGAAACACGATGGTGGTCATAACCAAAAGGTGGACAAGAAAGGGAAAACTATGTCGGAAGGCAATGGGAATAAGAAGCCTTACATAGAATATCCTTAATATCCAATCTGTAGAGAAAACATTTAGGAGAATGTCGATATAAGACTAGAGGTTACTTCAATTTTGGAGACAAAGGTCATCTTAAGAAAGACTACCCAAAATTGAGAGACCAAAAGAAGGACGAAAAGCTAATACCAGCCAGAGTTTTCACTCTTACATAAGGTGAGGTAGAAACCAGCAATACAGTAGTATCGAGTCAGATCACAATCTCTAGCAAGCAATTCAATGTTTTATTTAGGAGTGACGCATTCCTTTGTCTTTATGAATATGATTGATAGCTTAGATAAGCCATGCAAACTTTTTAGAGATAATTTTTTCATGGAATTACCTTCGGGGGAAAGAATGCTATCTGGTAGAGGGGTGCGTGGCGTTGTAGTTAGAATCGAAGAAAAAGCATTACCAGTAGATTTGATCGAGTTAGACCTTAAGGACTATGATATAAGGAATGGATTGATTAGCAAAATATGGGGCAACAATTAACTGTAAGGGGTAAGACGGTCAATTTTCGAACAGAAGATGTCGAGAAGCTCACTTACAGAGGAGTAATTTCTAGAACTCGCATATGATAGTCTTAGCTCTCAAAGGTCTACATTTAATCAGTAGCAGTTGCAAGGCGTTTCTAGCCAGCATAGTAGACAAGTTACGAGAGAAACAACTCGAACCAAAGAATGTGCACATAGTATGCGAATTTCCCGAGGTATTTTCAAAAGATATACCGAGATTACCTCCGTGTAGGGAGATCGAGTTTGAAATAGAGTTGGCACCAAAAACGACACCAATATCAAAAACTCCATATAGGATGGCACTGACAGAGCTTAAGGAATTAAAGATACAACTACAAGAGCTTTTGGACAAGGGTTTCATTAGACCAAGCGTTTTTCCTTGGGGTGCACTAGTGCTTTTTGTCAAGAAGAATAGCGGGAGCATGAGGATGTGCATAGATTATCGAGAGCAAAATAAAGTGACGATCAAGAGCAAGTATCATTTTCCTAGAATAGATGATCTTTTTGACCAATTGCAAGGATCCACAATGTTCTCAAAGATAGATCTACGGTCAAGATATCCCCTACTAAGAGTGCGATATCCCAAAGACGACTTTCAGGACTCGATATGGACATTACAAGTTCTTAGTAATGTCATTTGGATTGATAAATGCACTAGCTACGTTCATGGACCTTATGAACCAAGCATTTAAGGATTACTTGGATATGTTCGTGGTGGTATTCATTGATGACATACTAATCTACATAAAGACAAAAGTCGAGCATGAAGGGCACCTGCAACTAACGTTAGAAAGGCTCAAGATACACCAATTATATGCAAAGTTTATGAAATGTGAATTCTGGCTAGAGAAGGTGGCATTTTTAGGACACATCGTATCCAAAAATGGCGTAGAAGTAGACCCAATCAAGATAGAAGCTGTGAAAGACTGGCCTAAGCCTAAGAGTGCCACTGAAGTGAGAAGTTTTCTGGGCTTAGCAGGATACTACAGACGATTTGTTGAAGGGTTCTCATAAATATCTACGCCCTTAAAAAATTTAACAAGGAAGCAACGTAAATTTGTATGGACAGAGAAGTGCAAAGAAAGCTTCCAAACGCTAAAGGACAAGCTCATAACAATCCCAGTTCTATACATCCCAAATGACAAGGGAAAATATGTAGTATATTGCGACGCGTCAAAACAAGGACTTGGAAGGTGGTCGCATACTGTTGACCGTGTTTTTGGCCAACGACGCGAGAACGTCAAAAACGATAAAGCCTTCAAGAGAAATTAAACGACAAAGACAATTTTGAACAGAAAGTAAATAACACACACAATTTTTATAGTGGTTCAGGCCCAATATGTTGGTAATAGCATAATCCACTTAGAGATATGATTATTTATCTACACTCAAGATCAGATGAACCTGTGTCAACTGAGTTTCTTCAGTGTAAATTCTCAGAATACAAAAGAGTTCTCTCAAGAAAAAGCACTCTCTCTCTAGAAAATTCATATCAAAACTCCAAATTTCCAAAAGTCCTTTTCTAATCTCATAAGCCATATATTTATAGGCTTAGGATCATACATCTGCTATCCCCTAGAATCGGGATATTTCATTATATTTAAATTACAAAAATATTCAAAATGTAAAAGAACACCCAATTTGTGGGAAGAATGAGAGATTCCCGCGTATGCCAAGACCGATTCTTGTTGAAGCCGTTTCTGGGAATCTTGACGTAGTCTGTTCTACCTGGTTGATGAATATCACCTTCTGGTCGGCCATACCTCTACTGGTCGGCCAAACACCTCACTGGTCGGCCATGCACTCCACCGGTCTAACATGACACATCTTTGGTCTAACATGGCACATCTCTGGTCTAGCATGACATTTCTCTGGTCTAACATGGCACATCTCTGGTCTAGCATGACATTTCTCTAGTCTAACATGGCACATCTCTAGCTAGTCAAAATTCTTCAATGGCTTACTGAGCTACTCCTAAGCCAAGTCACTCATCCATTCCTTGCCACTTGTCATTCCTATTGCCACATCATCATTTTCAAATTTTGGAGATAACACATACGCCTCGAGACAACTAAAGGAGTACGAACAAAGGTGCTCGACCCATGACTTGGAGTTGGCAGCAGTGGTCTTTGCTTTAAAGATTTGTAGGCATTATCTGTACGGAGAGAAGTGCGAGATTTATATAGACCACAAGAGTTTAAAGTACTTCTTTATGCAAAAGGATCTCAACATGAGGCAACGAAGGTGGCTGAAGCTAGTTAAGGACTACGATTGTGAGATTTTGTATCATTCAGGAAAGGCTAATGTCGTGGAAAATGCGCTTAGTAGACTAATTATGTAGCATATCGGCGCTTAAGGGGATTGCACAACCCTTACAAGATGATATTAAGAAATCCAAAATCGAGCTGATAACGAGATAATTAGTTGATCTCACAATCAAGTCAACATTTATGGAGGAAATTAAGGAAAAACAATAAGAGGACGAGTTTCTTCTTAAGAAAAAGGCAGCACTACAAAGCTCGGAAAATGTTGATTTTTCGATAACAAAGTAAGGTATGTTGAACATCAGAGAACTGCTAGAACATTACAATCGTTAGAGATTCCCGAATGGAAATGGGAAGATATAGCAATGGACTTCATGACGGGATTACAAAGGACCACCAAGCAACATGACTCTATTTGGGTGATAGTAGATAGACTCACAAAATCTGCTCACTACTTGCCAGTAAGAACAGTTTACAACGTTGAGCAGTATGCAGAGCTTTCTGTGGCAGAGATAGTAAGATTACATGGAGTCCCAAAGACGATAGTCTCTGATAAAGGATCAGTTTTTACCTCGAAGTTCTGGGAAAACCTACAACATGCCATGGGTACTAAGTTAAAGCTAAGTACAATATTTCACCCTCAAACCGATGGTCAATCAAAATGTACCATTTAAATTTTAGAAGATATGTTGAGGGCGTGTGCATTAGACTTCTTAGGATTATGGAGCAAGTATCTAAACTTAATAGAGTTCTCTTACAACAACAGTTATCAGGCCACGATAGGCATGGCACCTTATGAGATGTTATATAAACGGAGATGCTATATGGACGGAAGTGCCGATCACCAATTCATTGGGACGACATTGGTGAAAGACGATATTTAGGACCTGAAGCTCTAAGAGAAGCAACATAAGCTAAAGAAAATATTAGGCAAAGAATGGTCACAACTCAGAGTCGTCAGAAAAGCTATGCAGACTCTAAGAGGCGAGACATGGAGTTTGCAATAGGTGACCATGTTTTTCTCAAAGTATCTCCGATGAAGGGGATTATGCGTTTTAGAAAGAAAGGAAAGTTAAGCCCGATGTTTATAGGTCCTTTTGAGATGATGGACAAAGTAGGGCAAATATCATAGTGTTTGGCTTTACAGCAATCATTAGCGAAACGCATAATGTTTTCCATATATTTATGTTGAGAAAGTATGTATCAGATTCATCCCATTTGCTCGATTATGAGGCTCTAGAGTTGAAACAAGATTGCAGTTATGAAGAACGACCAGTACACTTCTAGAGTGGGGAACTAAGGAGTTAAGGTCCAAAAGTTACCCTATAGTTAAAATCTTGTGGAGCAATAGCATTGAAAGAGAGACAACATGGGAATTGGAGGAAGATATGGGGGAACGGTATCCTGAGATTTTTAGTAAGTCAAATTTCAATGATGAAATTTTTTTAAGGAGGGGAGAATTGTAGTTATATTATGATTTTGGAAAAATAGTATTTCTAAAAAGTTGTAAATAATTGAATTAGCTTTCTAACGATATAAAGATTGTTTAAATCGGACTCCTACAACTTCAGTTGTGTTGATTTTACTACAGCTGAGTCCAGAGTTACGAGATTTAGGTAGTTAGATGTTGAGATATTTTTCCTAGGTAGTTTGATGTTAGATTATTCCTCAATTATTTAATAAAAATATTAATAAGATAATTTAGAGATATTTTCTATAGAAGTTAGGATTCTATTTTATTTAAATTTAAATTTGGATTATAGTTAGAATGAAATTAGGATTTTTGAGAGCCTATAAATAAAGCCTATTCCTTCTCATTATTTTCATTCACTCTTGCTCTTCTTGAGATCCTCAAGCACACACTCTCTCTCTCTCTCTCTCTATAGTTGTCATGCACCACCATAAAAACACAAACCATAAGTCCAAAATCATCATCACCATCATCTCTTCATATCTTTGAAACCCTAGTACCCAAAGAGGCCACACGACCAAGGTTATCTTTCTTATTGTCAAAACCCTACAAGCAAGCATTTAAGGATTTAAGGTTTTTCTTTAAGAACAAGGTTGAGGTATAAGTTAAGTTTTGATTGTGTTTTAGTTTTATATCTATTAGTTTTTATTTTAATAATGGTATTATGTTTATGAAATAGGGTTTTTAAGCAGGATTAGCATATAAAGGACTCAAGTATAGTTTCTGTGCACCACACTCGAGGTAAGAATAATTAGGTAGCTTAGTTTATGACATAGTTTATTTTTTGTATGACCTAACATTTCAGGTACAATAAAGGGGTAAGTGTGGCTGGACCTAAGGTGTCCAATGACAGACTTATGTCCGGTAGGCTCAATTGCCAAACTTGTATGGCGGACCTAAGTTGATGTCCGGTAGGCTCGATTGCCAAACTTGTATGCAGACTTATGTCCAAGGCTTAATTGCCACCCCTGTATAAGCACTTATCTTTTTATTATATCTTTCTTGTTATTATGACTATAACATATGATTATGACCTATTACCTAGGATATATTTTGATCTTGTATGATTAATATAAATTAGTGTTGTTATGAACTCTTGTATGAACTGATGGTATGATTGTTATGACTAATGTTATGATCGCAGGATAAAAATTATGATCTAGATATGTGTGTGATCTTTGGTATGACGCTAATATAGGATAGATTATGACCTTAGTTTCTGTTATGAATATAGTATTGCATGTGAAATTATTCGTTGTGAGTTTATGATTGATTTTTGTAAGAATTGCTGTGTATTTTCCTTAATGGGCTTAGAAGCTCATTCCTTTCTTTTATTTTTGCAGAATAAGTTAACCTTAGATGATCGGTGGCGAGCGGATTCCCAATAGCAAGATTGGTGTGAATATGTGGGGGTCGTATAGCCTCGTGTTATTTTCTTGGGAAATTATGAACTTAATGACTAAATGTTGCCTAGTTTTAATTTAATTTTATTGTAAAGATTATTATTTATTTTTCCTAAATTCGGGTTATGTTTATTTTAAATTATAAATAAATAAGACAACACGTTTTATGATTTAGTACGTTTATTTTTCAGTATCTTTATTTTCTATAATTAAAGCTAGAATTTAGGGTGTTACATGATATATAAAACTATTTTCAAATTAATTATAAATAATTAATAAATTGGCTTCTCAATGGTATTCGACTTCCAGGTTAAATAATTTATATCTTTCTATGTATGAAGCTATTTTAATTTTTTTTTTAAAAGCAATAAAAGGCTTTCTTCATGATATTTAATTGCGCCTATTATATAAATTTAGTAATTTGTAATAATCGAAAAATGTTATATATTTTAATATTTAACTATTGTTTTTAATACAATTTGATTGGTTCCTTTCTTCTTTAGATCACACTCGAGGAGAAAGAAGACAAATAATTATACAATCGAAAATATTCCTCGTACCTCTATGACATTGAAAGCACCAACTTTTTGTAGGCATTGCAATGCAAAGAAATTTCCTCATGAAAGTCAACATTTTTGTTGTTCTAATGGAGAAATCTACATAACCACCAATATATTGCTCCTACTGTATTAAATAACTTATATACATCATCTTCAAATGATGCATTAGAATTTCAAAAGTGTGTTCGAACTTACAATAATACTTTTGCTTTGACTTTACTTGGTATTAAATATGATAAAAATTTATGCAAAATTAATAAAGATATTTATACATTTCGAGTTCAAGGAAAAATATATCATTATATAAATAAATTTATGTTAATAGATCAAAAACCATCTAATTTATATTTGTATTTTTATGATACAGAAAATACTTTAGAAGCATTAATTGATATATTATAAGTCAACCCATATTGTTCTTTCTTACGATTTCTTAAAGATATACAAAATTTATAAAATTATCAAACATGTATTAAGTGTGATCCTTGTTTAGATCAAAGAGTGCATAATTCTCCTTCATTTTCTCAAGTTGCTACAATTTGATTAGATGACAATTCTGCAAAAGAATATCAAAATCGTGAGACACTTGTTTACTCTCATTCAGAATATAATTACATAATACAATATTATTTTGGTTGTTATGATCCATTACAATACCCTTTATTATTTCCATATGGAGATAGTGGTTGGCATCGACAAATTTTGAGAATAAATAAAATAAAAGAATCAGACAGTTTAATAAATGAAGGATTATCTAATTTAGAAAATATTGAAGGTGTTGATGCATTGATAGAAAATGAAACTAAAGGTAATTGTAATTGAGCTATTTCTACTTTATTGTTTGCTTTCCATAAATATTGTAATATATCATACTTATGTTTTTTTCTCTCTTTCTTTTGTCCTCCAGTTTTGAAAACTAAGAAAAATATAGTCTCTTTTCGTGAATATTATTGTTATAAATTACAAATAAGATCGATAGATAAATCTTTGTTATTACAATTTGACATGTATGTAAAGCTTGAAACTCAAAGATTAGATTTTATTAGAAACAAACAAGATGACATTCGTGCTGATTTATATCAGAGAATTATTGATAGTATTGAAATTGGAGAAAAACATAGTTCGAAAATTGAAAGAAGGATTGTTTTACCAACTTCTTTTATTGGTGGTCCAAGAAATATGAGAAAAAGATATATGGATGCAATGACACTGTTACAACAATTTGGCATACTAGATATATTTTTAACAATAACATGGAATCCTAATTGGTGTGAAATAAAAGAAGAATTACAAACATATGAGATTGCTCAAAATAGACCTGATTTAACAACATGTATATTTCGAACAAAATTAGAGGAATTAAAATATGAAATTTTGCAACAACAAAAAAATATTCGGTAGTGTAACAGCATATGTTTATGTTATTGAATTTCAAAAAAGAGGTCTCCCACATGCTCATTTTTTAATTATTTTAAAATCTAATTCAAAACTGGTTTATTCATTAAATTTTGATAAAATTGTGCCTGCTGAATTACCAGATATGAATAAAAATGTACATCAATATTCAATGGTTGTTAAATATATGATGCATGGGCCATGTGGCAATTTAAATCAATCTAATATTTGTATGAAAAAGGGCATATGTAAAAATAATTTTCCAAAATCATATTCATCAAAAACTTATCTTGGGTAAAATAAATATCCAAAATATATAAGAAGAAATAACAGTCAAACTGTTAAAGTTAGAGGTCATCAATTAAATAATCAATGGGTTGTTTCATACAATCAGCTAGATGGATATCTCCACCTGAAGCAACATGGAGAATTTTCGGCTTTTATTTAAATGAAATTTATTGTGCAGTAATTACTTTGGTTGCGTTTGGTAACACTTAAAAAAACAGTTTTTTATTTAATTAATTAAAAATTTGATAATTAAACATAAAATGTGTTTGGTAACTCTATTTTTATTTATTATTTTTTTTAATTTTAATTAAAATTTATTAAATTTTGAAAATAGAATTTTTTCACTTTCAATTTTTTTTTAAATAGTTTTCAATTTTTCCTTTCTTTAATTCTTCAAACCAATACCTTATATTGTTAAACAAAAAATAAAAATAAAAGTTATCAAACGCGTTTATTATTTTTTGTTTTTAAAAACAAAAAACAAAAATAGTTACCAAACATATTTTTATTTTTTAAAAATAAAGAAACAAAAATAAAATTATATTTCTATTCTTGTGTTTAAAAAATTCAAAAACAAAAATTTTACCAAACCGACCATTTACAATTACATCTTGAAAATAAACAATTTATAACATTTAGAAAAACAGATGATCATACTAAAATTATTAACTATGATTTCGCATCATACACTTTGCTTACATAATATTTTACTATGAATAAAACTAACGAAATAGCAAAAACATTATTATATAGACAATCTAAGAATTTTGTTTGGAATAGTAGAGATAAATATTGATACCCAAGAAAAAAAGTGAAAGTTGTTGGAAGAATTGTTACAGTAAATCCAACTAAAGAAGAAAGATATTATTTACGATTACTTTTAAATCATAAAAGGTGCAACTTCTTTTGAATATTTAAAAATTGTTAACAATGTTGTGACAACTGATAGGAACAAGTTTCTTAATATGCAGAGGAATTGTGTGATGGGTTGGCCCAATGTACAACAAAATTTTTGTAACATATTTAAACTACTTTTAGATATGCGGATCCATTAATATACAGACATTAATCATAAACAAGAAAAGAATAAAGAACATACATCTTGATGTCTATCAAGTGTCATTGCTATCTTTTTGTAAAATAAACGATCTTCCTATCCAAACTGCTCCCAGGTACTCACACCAAGATCTTCCACAGCGTTCTCTACACCTCAAGAAGTGTGTGGGCACTTAGAGAATAAATGATGGTATATTTATGATTCATCTTGATGTACTCAACACACGAGATCAAGAGAATAGGTCTGAGATTGGTTCTGTAACTTTTTCAGGAAGAGATGAAAAGTATCGTTATTTTCTTAGAGCGAATAATTGAGTATGTTGTTATTTTCTGATAAGTCTAACTTATATAGAAAATATTTAAATTTAAAAAATAAATATGTAACAAATTACAATTTATCTTTTAATTAATTAATTATCTTATTAATGAAAATATCAAAACTAACTTTTTGAATTTTTTATTAATTAATTAATTAAATAAAAGTGAAAAAATCCAATCTTTGATTTCTATAGCTACATGCCACATACAGTCCAGGAATTGTGTGTGTCGTGCAGTACCCCATAAAATATGAGGATTTATTTTCTCAACCATTATTTAATTATTGTAATAATGTAACCATCAAAACTAACTTTTGACTTATCCATTAATTAATTAATTAGAAGTGAAATTTTACTATGCTACACGCCCAAGTGAGTCCTTGAGACTCCTTGGTGCGTGTATCTCCTTACAAAATAAGGTCCAAGATTTTTTTCATAATTATTTAATTATTTATTCAAACTACCTGATCAGATAAAATCTAACTACTTGATAATTAATTCAAATTTGAATCTATTATATTTTTAATTAATTATCACATATAATTAATTATTTGAATAAATATTAATCTTTTAAATTCAAATCCAATTTGAACTTGTCAGATTATTATCTCTCACTCAAATAAAGATATTCAATTAATTCTACTAATTAATTAAAACCAATTTTAATTAAATATTAATTTCGAAAATTTAATATTTATTTTATTATAATTTCAAAAATTATAATTAATTATTTATATAATTTCAAAAATTACACAATAATTAATTATTAATTAATTTTGATAATTACAACTAATTTATAATTAATTAATTAATCACTATCATCACATAATTGCATATTTGGCCTGAAGAACAAATTTCTTCTTAAATATGTATTTTTACCATTTTACCATTTATATCAACTCTTGCATTGAATAGTGTTGATAGAGCCAATGTGGGGACCTATGGACCTATAATTTCAAGCTCCAATAAATTTGTGATTATTAATTAAACTATTTAATTAAATATTCTTAATTTATTAATTTCATGATTACTCCACTATAAATATGAGGCTGCACTCTTGTAATTATAGACATTTCATTTACTAGGTACTTTATAACAATAAAGCGTCCATTGATTAATCATTACATACAAATTAACCATCTAATAATAGTTCATAATTAATCGGGAATAAAATTACCGTTTTACCCTTTTAATTATATCTTCTTTCCTTAAGTACCATCGAATTTACTAGTGAAGGTTAATTCACAACCAAATTATGAATTTGAGCTCAATAACCTTTCAGTCCCAAAAGTCAACCCTTAAAAGAACCATTATTCAATCTCTTGCAAGAAGGTATAGATTCCTTATCTGTATACTATGTCCCCAACCATTTACATTAATGAGTTCCCAAAACAAAATTTTCTAGCCTGATCATTCTGACAAACCCTAACGAGTGTGTCAAAGAACTCATATAACATAACACAGGAGTTCATAGTAACTTCAGGATTAAGATCTATTTTTATATGGTCATCAATTGATATATTTAATTAATACTTCGAAACAGTATTTAACTAAGTATTAATAAACATATCTGGTCCAGTTCTACATATTCTCTAATAGATAAAGTACCTCCACTAAAGTGTCCTACTACACTAGTAATCTGAATCTAGATCACATGTATTCATAATACTAGTGGACCGTACTTGTAGTAATTAATCTAAAGGTTCCATAACTTTATTTAACTGCGAGCTATTCAAGTTCATTTATCTCAAACACAATCATCCCGTACCAATACGTGGTTGAGATCACATATATGAACTTAGGAATTTTTCTGATATTTACTTAATATTATCACAGAATAATATAGTCCATAAAATATATGCACAACAAATTCAATTTATTTATTTATTTCTTAAAACAATGTCTACTATATATGCTTTCAGGGCAGAATTCCCAACAACAACATCATTTTGTGAGGCCGCTCTATTACATGGATTACTAAAAGAGGATAATTATATATGTTTAAGTCTTGAAGAAGCTACATTGTATCAATTACCATATAGTTTATGTCGTTTATTTGCAATAATAATAGTACATTGTGAACCAAATAATCCCAAAGCAATATGGGAAGAAATTTAAAAATGCAATATCTGAAGATTTTCATAAAATAAATAGTGACTCTATTGAAATAGAAAATAAAGTATTAGAGCAACTAAATTATATGTTTGAATCTATGGGAAAAAATATAAATGGTTATCATTTAACATATTATAAATTGGACTTATCTAAAGAAAAAAGACTGAATATGGAAATAAATGAAGAATCAACAATTATTGTTGCTGAAGAAGATATATTAGCTGCCACACATTCAAATGAAGAACAAAAATACGCATATAATTTAATTTTATCTAAAGTATTTACAAATGAATCAACAATATATTTTATTGATGGACTAGGAGGAACATGTAAGACATATTCATATCTTGCTATACTTGCTAATGTTAGGTCTAAAAATATAATAGCATTGGCAACAACTTCTTCTGGAGTTGCTGCAGTAATATTGCCTGGTGGACGAACTGCTTATTCAAGATTTAAATTTCCTCTTCAAATAGACAACAACATTTCATGCAATATTAGCAAACAATCAGGTTTAGCTAAATTATTGCAAATAACAAGACTTATAATATGGGATAAAGCTCCAATGATAAGTAAATATGTAATAGAAGCTTTAGATGTCACATTAAAAGATATAAATGATTGCAATTTACCTTTCGGGGGTAAAATGATAGTACTTGGTGGAGATTTTCGTCAAGTTCTTCCTATTATTCCAGAAGGAACAAAAGAAGAAATAATAAATGCAAGTTTACCAAAATCTTATTTACGGCCATCATTTATTAAAATACATTTAACACTCAATATGAGAGCAAGCAATCATCCTATATTTTCGAAGTTTCTTTTAAATATTGGTGAAGGAAAAGAACAACATGATAAAAATGACGACATCAAATTACCATCAAATATGATAATACCATATGAAGAAGATATCTTATCACTTCAAAAATTAATAAAAATTGAATTTCCAAATATAAATTTGTACCACAATAATTTAAACTTCATGAATAATAGAGTTATTTTAACTCCGAAAAACGATTATGCGGATGAAATAAACAAACTATTAATTAATCAATTTTCAGGAGATCCTGTTAAATATTATAGTTTTTATGAGACATTAGATACAACTGCACAATCTTTCCAAGAAGATTTTCGCAACAGCTTGACACCAAATGGAACTTCTTCTCACGAATTAATTTTAAAACCAAACTGTCCTATTATTTTAATTTGTAATCTTAATTCTTGTGAAGGATTATGTAATGGTACAAGCTTAATTTGCCGACATTTGGAATCAAATATAATTGAAGTTGAAATCATTAGCGATTATTATACTGGAAAAAGAGTATTTTTTACCACAAATACCTTTTATACCAATTGAAAATAAAAAAAAAATATTCATTTCCTTTCAAAAGAACTCAATTTCTTATTCGATTAAGTTTCACAATGACTATAAATAAAGTCCAGGAACAAACTTTAGATTTTGTTGGTTTATATCGTCCCGAGCCTGTGTTTTCACATGGTCAATTATACGTTGCATTATCTAGAGCAAAAACATCTGAATGTATTAAAATTCTCATTAAACCTGATACAATAAATTCAACAAATATCACACACACAAGTTTATAAAGAAATATTATTGCATATAGATTGAAACCTTCAAACTATAAAGTATGAATGTGTTTTATTCTGAATTAATCAATTTCTTTTTAACTCCACAACAATATATAAATAAAATTAATATTTATTTAACACTTATAGTTGACAATATTTCTCCCAATAGTTTTTTAAGAGATTATTTAATTAAAAAGATTCCAATTCAGCTCTAAAATATCAAGGAATAAAAAAAAAATCAGTTATGAAGTAAAAAAATAAATGGTACGTTTTTCCAATTCCCTTTTAGTATTTATTTTTAATTATTTAACTAACATTTGTTTAAAACTTACGAAAACTGCATCATAAATATATACTTTTTTTCTTATATATATTTCCTATTATAAAGTATTAAAATATTAGGTTGTTAATGATGAAGGAAATGGACACGTGTATATATATATATATTAGATACAAATGCATTTGTTTAGTTTTATTTATAAAATTTATTAATTATTTATATTAAATTTATATTAATGTCATATAAATTTTAAATAAATATTTTATTTTAATTAAATAATTTATTTATTTTTGTTTAAGTTTATGTTTGTTCTAGTTTTTGAATTTGAGAGTGACAACAAGAGATTATATATTATGTGTTTAATGTAATATTAAATATTATACGTTGATTTTAAATTTAAGTTTCTTGTTAGTAATTTAAAAAAAAATTAATTTGTTGATAATTCACAGTAGATTATATTATATGTTTAATATGATATTATTCCAATAAGTGAGTTTAAATTTAATTAAATTTTATTTAAGTTATAAAAAGTATGATTTTATTATGTTTAAATAATTATCATTGTAAAATATCTCAAAAATATTATATTTTAATTTTTTTAATTATTTATTATTTTTAAATAATTATCATTGTAAAATATCTCAAAAATATCCTATTTTAATTTTTTAAATTATTTATTTTACTTTATTTAAGTTTAAGTATTTACAAACTACCGATAAATATAAAAATATTATGTTAAATACAAGAATATTCCGTTAAAGTTAACATTAAAAAAATTAAAAAAACTATTAAAACCAAGAATTTTCGTTATCTACACACTTATTATATAGAAGATATATATATATATATTAGATACAAATAACACGTTTGACTAATTTTATTTATAGAATTCATTAACTATTTTTAGTAAATTTATATCATTGTTATATAAATTTTAAATAAATAAACAATGTTATATATAAAAGGAGAAAAATTAAACCAAAACAATGTTTATAATTTTTAAAATATATATATATAATATGATAATATTTTTAAATGATAACTTTTTAATAAAAATTAAGATTATGCATTATGTATTATTATAATGATATTTTATAATATATAAATTTATATTAATACAAGTATTAAATATTTAGTTTTTTATTATATATTATTATAATATTTGAATTTATATTAATATAATTAATAAATATTTATTTTTAATTACCTTTAAAAGTATATTCCGCTAAATATTGAAAATATTCCGTTAAATATTCAGAACATTCTGTCAAAGTTAACAAAACAAACCGTTATAACTAAAAATTTACTTTATGTACCCACTTTTTATATAGAAGAAATATATATATTTCCTATTATAAATTATTAAAATATTAGTTTCTTAATGATGAAGGAAATGAAAACGTGTATATATATATTCCTATTATAAATTCTTAACATATTAGTTTCTTAATGATGAAGGAAATGAAAATGTTTGCTAAAAAAAAGCTGATGAAAACGTGTCAAGTATGCACACATTTGATTTATCATTATTTTCAATGCTAACAAATTTTGACACGATTTCATTTCTATAAACCTTTCCTTTTATATATTTTTTTCTTTCTTTATCTTTATTTACTCCTCAGCATTTCCCAACTTTTTTTCAGCATTTCAAAACTAGGTTGTCACACAAAATGTCATTTTACAGCTCCGGTGAATTTTATTTCACATTTTTCATTGATAAACAGAGGAAAAAAAAATAATGACTTTGTTCTTTACCTCTTTATTTTGCTTCTTTACTCTCCTTTGATGGGTATTATAATTGTTCTATTTATTTTTGTAGGATTCTATACATTTCAAATTTTATTTTTGATGGGCTTCAGTTAAAGATATGTGAGAAGTAAGATTTTTCTTTATTCCATCTTTTAATTAATATCCTAATTTACTTATATTTATTTTGCTCTATAAAAACGATATGTATAGAATAATTTTTTGCTGAAAATAACTTTCTTGTTGAGGAGAAAAATATTCAATTTTAGTAACTTGTTAACAAAAAATTAGGCAAAAAAAACTACCATCTATTTATTTCATAAGTTCTGTACATTTTAAACTGTTTCAATAAAAGTTAATTGTTTCACAAACCCCATAAAGAAACAAAAGAGATTTTTTTTTATTTATATAAAAAATTATAATTAAAATTAGATAGACCAGAAAATAATTTCAATTATTCTTAAACTATGATTTAGATATTTTACTTAAATTTTAAAATCTTAATTATATCATTAGTTTCATTTTTAGTGATATTTAAAATGCCCCCAACATATATATACTGTGTATTGATTTTGCCATTTACGTTTAAAATCACTCATCCACTTGTCCTCCATATTTATCAACATTATATAATTACATCTATATATGTATATATATATCATTAAGTTATATATATAGTCATTATAATATATATAACTTAATAATATATTATACTACTTTATTAGTTTCATATATTAAAATTTACAAATTATGCTTATTATTTTGTAACTATTTATGATATTAAATGAATTTGTCTCCAAATAATCATTAAACATTTTAATTTCACAACCTCTTGCTTGTGTTAAAATACATTTTTCTTTGGTTAGTTATATTATTTCAGTTGTATGAATGAATTCTCATCTCATATGCAATACAGTTTTATTTTATTCTCTGTTTTTTTTGTTCACATTACTAAATACATATATTGATTGGGCTCTTACATATCTTTAAATTTTTGAATGATATTATTATAATAAACATATCAGTCACCACTCTTATTAATTATAAAAAAATAATTTGCTATGTATATTTAGGTTTCAATGGCAATACAAGAGAAATTCATCAAAAATATTTTGCCAACCGACACAAAATGGAAAGCTAAAGTGATCCTTATAGAGAAAGGAATGCAGAAAATTGCTCAATATACTACCAAAAAATACATGAATTTTATTTTATGCGATTCACAAGTAAGTTAAACAATTTAGTTATATGAAAATTTTGTTTCCTCCTTTAATTTTCTGATTTCTCATTCTCAAATATTTTATTTCATTATTTTCTTCATTTCTTTAGGGTACAAGAGTACAAGTAACTATCTATGATAGGGAGATCGATACGTTTGAGAACAGACTGATCACCTTCAACAAATATTACATATCAAACGTAGAAGTCAAAGAAAGCAAGACACAATACCGAGTCGTAGACAATCAATATGAATGAGTGATTACTAGATAAACTTTGCTTGAAGAAGTTGAAGACAACACAATGCACACAATGGCATATTACAATTTCACTCATTTTCATAATTTGTCCCCCCATATGGACCAAATGACCTCAATTGGTAAAGTGAATCATTTTTCTATTTTCTCTTTATTTATATTATATTTTCCTAATATAAACAACAATTAATTATTGTGAATTTATTTTGCTCTAGATCTTCTGGCAGTTGCAATAATCCTCAATCCCAAAAAATAAGTATACATCAGGAACAATTTACAAGAAATACAAGAAATAATACTTGTTAATCAAGAGTAAGAGAATTACAATTATATTACTGATATAAATATTTCTTTCATTTAATTCTACAAATGACTAATAATTATTCACCAATAGGGAGAAGCCAATATTACTAACATGTTGGGATCAATTTGCCACAGTTGGCTGTGCTGCAATTGAAGATATAGTCAGCACCAAACCTATCATTCTTGCAATGTGTTTGAAGGTTACATCCTTCAATGGTCAGTGATTTTTACATTAACTTATTGTCATTTTAAATGCTTATTTTTTAGTTGACACATATATAATAATAGCACAATGTCTGTTTACTTTAAAAATTGCATCTTAGCTTAATAAAAATTAAAAATTGCATCTTAGCTTAGTAGAAATTGAATTAATATATTTGAAAATAGAAAAGAAATCATTTCTCTTAGGTTGTATGTTTACTGAAGATACATTTTTTCTATTCTCATAGTTATTCCTACATAATTGTAGCATTACAAACTAAAAATCTAATTTTAAAGTTTTATTGATGAAATAGATATTGCATATTATGTTTATTTATTGCTCTTATATCACTAAAGTGTATTTATTAAATTTATTATACTATGATATTACATTATTGAATATAATAAATATTAATCTTATGGAATATTTATTATAATATCAGAAATATCATTATCAACAAAAATAGGTATTTCCTTCATGATCAACCCTAATGTACCTGAGGTGTAGATTTTGCATGATTGGTAAAATATATACTACTAAATTTATAATTTCAATATTAATGTACTTATTATTTTATTTGTCAATATATTTAATAAAAAAATAATTAATTTTACACTTGTTTTAGGTGCAATAAAAATGAGGCCTGTCTTGAAGACCTTATCAATAAAAAATCACATATACAATCATCCTCTATTATCACTGAGCCTCCACTAAATCTTATGACAACAATAGATATGTTACATAGAGGTAATTTTTCTCTCATATTTATTACTTTTGATATACATAAATACAACATATTATACTAATAAATATAAAAAAAAATACATTTCAGGAAAGAGCATATTGGGTTACAACATCAGTTACAATCATAAAGCCAAATCAAACACTATGGTACATGATTTGTAATAAATGTAAAAAATTCACAGGTGTTGATGCAAATCAACCTTTCATTTGTAATATTTGCTTGAAAAAAGAATGTCTACTTGAACTAAGGTTCATTATCTTTACTTTTCTACTTCTTCAATCAATTACACAATCTATTTTCCAATACTATAAATATTAGTCCTACATGTTATTCTAAATGATTTTTATATTTCTAGGGCTCGAATTATGGTTGAACTTCGTGATCAAACAGAAACTTTAGAAGCCATTATGTTTGGTAAAAATGCTGAAATCTTCTTGTCCTGTTCTGCAAACACGTTAATGAATTACACCATTCAAGTATCACATACTGACCATTACTTTCAATTATATTCTTTTATTAATAAAAAAGATATTTAGATATCACATGTTGATCATTATCTTCAATTATATTCTTTTATTAATACAAAAGCATTTTACACCATGTAATTCTTAACATGGAGGAAACAACAAACCTTTTACACAAAATAAATCATGTACCAACCAACACAAAGTATTGCATATATCTGAGAACAATGAAATCTGTTGTTAGTACTAAATCAGATGTGCAGTATATTGTGACTACATTCCTACCAATATCAACAGAGGAAACAAAATCAGTTAGTCAAGTAGAAATCAAAACAACTGATAAAGAAGAAGCAAAATCAACTCACTGTTCAACTGCTAAAGAAAGTTCTTTTTAAGAGCATAATGAGCTTTTTGATGCATCAACCACTTCTCTGGATAGTATTTCAGGAATTTCATGCAGTGAAGTTAACAATCCATAGTCTAGCTTGCTACTTTGGCACTTGTATATATTTCTTTTTTGACTTTATGTACCACTTCTGTGTCAAATAGTTTTTGGATTATATATATAACTCACAATAGTCTTCAGATAGTCAACAATAGTTTGAAATTATGTTGCTAGATATGTTTATTTTTGTCTCAAATAGTATTTGAGCATGTATATAACACTAAAATTACTCTCTTGCTTTTTAAAATTATATCAACATTTCTACATGTTTTTTATCTACATATTTAATGTTATTTCTTCATTTTTGTGTATAAAGTACTTATGTAGTTTTAATATTTTCTTTAGTTAACGAGTACGTGCCTTATTAACTAGTATATATATAGTAGTAACAAAATAACACTTATAATAATAAAAAAATACAGAATTTTAGAATTATAATCCTTAAAAAAAAATCACATCTAAGAAAAAAATTAAATATATTACATACTTGGGATATAAATTTCCTAATTATATTAGAATTGGGTGATTAACAATTCATTGTTCGAAAGAAAGGTTACTGGATATATTAGATGTAAGTAAGAAATATTTTAAAATTAAGCTACCAGCTAAAGAAAAAGGAATCATATCATGTTGTTGATCATATGAAAGACAAAGGTACTGTTAGATATAATATAGTAGAGAAGAACGAAATATATATTAATATATTTAATTGAATAACAAAAATGCAAAAATACAATAGAAGGAATAAACCAAAGCCGAGGCACGCGAAACGTGCTTTCCTTAAAGCACATTTCTCCCCTCTACCTGAACAGTGCTAGAGGATTCGCGAGCAACCACTTTCCAGGATACAACAGCTATCAAGCAGTACGAAAGCACCACTCTGTCTGCTTAGGCGAAATCGAAACAAACATTCCCTCTATCACCAGAAAATAATGCAAAGACAAAAGAGAGAAAGAGACTAAGACTATTGTGTGTGATACTCTGTATCTGTGTATCCTATAATGAGAGGAGAAGCCTCCTTTTATAGGTGTTGACGCCGTTTTTCGTCAACTTAAATCTGAAAAGCAATAAACAAAGATTCAGAAGATAAGAAAAGAACAGTAGGATTTTTACGTGTTTCAGCAGTTAAAATCTGCCTAGTCCACGAGTCAATATTATTGATTTGTAATACTCTCTCAAAGATTTCTCAGAGCAATTCAACAGAGTATTCTCAATATCGGATCCTTTTTTACAAATGAAAAATACCAGGCTAGTTATAGGCCTGGTTAAGAGAATATCTTCCACTAATTCAGGGAAGTTACAATCGATTATTCAAATCTGAAATAAATGTAATTAAATACATAATATCCCATGATAACTGGGATTTAATTATCAGATAACAACAAATCCCTAAGAAATAGGGATCTCCTAATATTTCTTGCGTGCAAAACGCATTGTTCACCTCGAATGCAAGGTTAACGCACTTTCGAGATCGATCAATACTTCAAGCTCTTTATTCTAATCAGCCTTTTCTCAGCTGGTGGTTTCATCGAGCTCAATCTTCAGAGACCAATATCTTTGAGATTGCAACTAAGGCTCGAATACCATCCATATGCGTCGAAGAAGATTGTTTCTTTCGAGCTTGAAGCTTAAGCTCGAACCTTTTAAACTTGTGCTCGATGGCTAACAACAACAGGTCAGGAATCATGCTTATTCATACAAGTGTTCAGCCAATGCTTGTCATTTTCGAGCTCACGCTTTACGAGCTTACATTATGAGACTCATTTATTCATCCTCGAAATTTGGGTGTAACAGTAGGCTTCATGGATAGTTGAAAATGTGTATGAATCAAGTGCATTAATGTCCAAATATCCAACAAATCTGGAATCTTAATTTCTTAAAATCAATCAGAATTAATCACACTTATTATGGTAATATCAGTAGTTACCCAAAGTGATTTTTTGAAAATCAATCACAATTAATCACACTTATTCTGGTAATATCACTTGTTACCCAAAGTGATTTTCTGACAATCAATCAGAATTAATCACACAATATTCTAATATCTCAATTTTGACCAAAGTGATTTGCTAAACTCAATCAGAATAAATCACACAATATTATGATAATCTCATCTTTAATCAAAGTGATTTGTTGAATCATTACCATTTTAGGCATCAATTTCTCATTCACTCAATTTTTTCCAACAAACCCCCACATGAATGAAATTGATCAACATTAAGAAATAATGACTTGACACGACTCGACACAACAAGGTGATAGAGTTCTATGATTGATACCCCTGCGTAGGATAGGTGGGTGTTAGATTTGAACCTTCCCTTGAGAGAATATATTTACTTTACTAACTGATCAGTAGACGCGATGTCTTTGAAATGTTTTATCATTTGTGTAAACAATGATATATCTCACACAGATATCTTTCCGGCATAGTTTCATTTCTCATGGTTTTGTTCATTTTGGTCGTGAACATCTGTCTTGTTCTATGAGAGGTTTTAGAGAATTGAGCACCCACAATTCTCCTTCGAAGCAGAACCACTTCTCTCTCACATATGTGACCTCTTATCTAAGAGTAATCCCCCATTACTCTACTGGGACTTCCGATGTGTAAGGGTCATTAAAAGCTTTAGCTTAACCTCTTTTACAACGAGCATCAATGTTTCACCATTGGAATAGGTAGGGGTAATCCCCCACAGTGATCCTACTCGGTCTCAATAACTAGGTTGTCCCATTAAACCTAGATCTTGGGATCTTAAGTCAACTAGGTTGGGTTTCCTTTATATCGACATTAATTTCCTTTGGGCTTAAGTCCCATTCCTTTTGATGTTTTTACAACTTGATCTCTATTTAACCCTTTGGTTAGCGGATTTGCAATGTTATCTTTTGACTTCACATAATCAATCAAGATAACTCTAGTTGAGATCAGTTGTCTAATGATATTATGTTGTCGACATATGTGTCTAGACTTACTGTTATACAAAATATTTTGTGTCCGACCAATTGTTGCTTGGTTATCACAATATATGCATATTGCAGACACATGTTTAGGCCATTCTGAAATATCCTCCAAGAAATTACGCAGCCATTCTTCTTCTTCACTACATTTATCTAGAGCTACAAACTTGGATTCCATCGCGGATCTAGTGATTACAATTTGTTTCGAGGATTTCCATGAAACAGCTGTGCCACCTAGAGTGAACACATACCCACTAGTACCTTTTGAGTCTTGGATGTCAGATATCCAGCTTGTGTCAGTGGATCTCTGGTATAGTTCAACCCATAGTTACGAGTATACCGCAGGTACCTAAGTACTCTTGTAATTGCCTTCCAATGTTCAACACCTGGATTACTTGTGCATCGACTTAAAGTACTGTAACATCCTCCTAATCCAGGACCGTTACACTGCGTACTTTAAATTGTGTCAGACTTGCTAATCAAGTCATTTGGCTTAAAACGTGCATCTATGGTTAATAACAAGGGTTAGGGTTAAAACTTTTGGTTAAAGGAATCATTGACTTTTATTTAAAAAGTTTCATACATTCGTGGGATCCCAAAATATTACAACCAAATTCTTAAAGAAGTGTAGGTATATCAAAATTACATCTAGCCAACCTAAGCGACAAAACAGGGCTACAACCCTAGTTCTTCTGAGATATCCTTGGTTGTGGTGGTCGAGCAGCCGCATATGTACACGCCGCCACCAAAGCTCTCTAACTCATGGATGGTCAAGCTTTCCCTTCCCCTTACCTGCACCACAAAGCACCTGTGAGCCAAGGCTCAGCAAGAAAAATCTACATGTGCATAAACAGAAAATACCGATTTTCAGATACTTATCCAGCATGTCCAGCAATAATAACCTACACATACAGTCATTCAGCTACAAACCAATGGTCATTGGACCAGTTTGGGGCCGTTGCCCTGAACAGTTGACCATAGAGCCAACCCCGGGGCCTATGCCCTAGCTATGTGACCATAGAGTCACCTGGGGCCCTCGCCCTTAGCTCTGAGTAACTAAGCATAGAGCTAGCCCAACACCTTTGTTTTTCTAACAACCATAGGGTCAACCAACGTAATAGTACATTGCTGATTTAGGCCTAAGCCTTTCGACTAGTGCACAGTGCGCTTTTGCCGTCCTTGACTAATAAGCCAAGCCCTGATCCAGGTATTCAAACTTCAAAATAGAAACAGATATGAATAGGCATATCCCAACAAAACGAGTACACATGCATGTTAATCACATAACACCATCGACTAATTGTACTCACAAGATTAATCATACCTATTTAATGGGGCCTCAGGCCCTAACCACAAAATCCAAGCAACAAACATGAAACACTTAAGCAGATATATAATATTCAAGTAAGATCAATCAACATGTGAAACAATAGCTTAAACATAAATGTTCTAAGGGCCCAAGCCCTAATCATAATTATTGATAACAGTCGGGCCAAGCCCTTTTCACATATAACATGTATTGATAACAGTCCGAGTATGGCGTAAAATAAGGACGACCCTCGAGCACGATCCTGGTTCCGAGCCCCTAACGATAACCTAGTCACAACCATAATATAGGATTCCATCAATAACAAGCAAATAAAGGCTTCCAGACCAAGTCCTAGCCTCCGGGGCCTCGAATTCCACTAAACCGGGTAGTGGAATCGATCTCGAGCCCAAAGGAAAAGGTTCCCGTCTTTAAAAACTCCCTTAAGGCCAAAACTGCCCAGGCGGGCTGCGACTTGACCTTGAGGGTCGCGTTGTGCCCCCTCTTATCCGAGGCCTTCTCCCTCTACCAAAGGGATGCAGGTCGCGGCCTGCATAAGAGGGTCGTGGGGCGCCTCCCAGACAGAGGCCTCCCAGGGCCCTAGGTTCAGCTGAGTCACAACCCCTCAAGAACAGAGCCGCGACTTGGCCCTGCGAACCCAGATTTTCTCCATTTCCCAACAGCCAAATCCAACCTAAATTATCTCAATCTTACCCCCAAAACCATAATTAAATCACCATAGTAGCTCTAACATCCTTTTAGTAGCAAAACCCAACAAGAACCTAATAACAAAACTCATTAAAACACCAAATTCAACTCTTGAGCCATAAAGTTCAAGAACACCTTAAAACAACCAAACCAACACAAAATTTCAATGGAAAGCATGACCTAATGCTTACCTCAGAAGTTAATTCTCAATGTAATGCCCCAAATTTCCTAATAAGGTTTAGAACCTTGGTTAGGAGGCCGGGAGGGCCATAATTGATTTATTATAGTATTTAATGATTATATGCATATTTATGTGAATTATATTATTATATGATGGTGAATGCATGCGTATGGGAGAATTTATTATTGTAAGAGTATTTTGGTAATTTGGCCACTGTGGGCGTAATTGTATATTTTGGGTGCATGATTGTGATTAATTAATATAGCCACATTATAAGGTGGATTGGTTCAAGCTATCGACATGAGACGATCATGAGATGTAAGTGTTCGGTCTAGTCATAACGGGTTTAAGCTCGGGGCTCGGGGTGAGTCTCGGGGTGATATTAATGATTATAGCGTTACCGGGGATTTTAGGGTAACAGAATATGAATTATTGGTGTTTGAGGATATTGAGATTAGCAGGAATTGGGAAGTGTTAATTATGATTAACGGGTTAAGCAAAAAGTACCAATTTTACCCCTAGAATGGTTTTACAGGCTTAAGATGACACAAGGGTAATTTGGTCATTTTAGGGGTGGATATATATGATTTAAAAGGCTGCTGGCTGAGGAAAGTGGTAGATTAAAACAGAACAAAACAGAGACTTGCTTATTCCTTCCGTACATTATCTTCTTCATTTCTCCTTTGGTGTTCTTGAGCTCTAGGAGAGGTTTCAAGCTAGGAAAACTTAAGGCTGGGTTGGTGGCTTGATTCAGCTTGTGAGGGAGGTCCAAAACCGGTTACAAGGTGAGTTTTAGACTTTGGTTTCAGGTGTTGCTCTGTTTTCGTTTTAGTTTTCAGCTCATGATTTTTGATGTAGAAAGTGGGAATCAAAGGGAGTTTTTGTGTTGGTTTGATTGGGATTTGATGAGGGTGATCTATGGGTGTTATTTGGGGGTTTAATTGTATGATTGGAGGAGGTTTGGAGTTGATTTGAGAGGCTGGTTTGAGAGGGAAAACGCAGGGTTAAATTTCTGGTGCGTGTGGCCGTATTGTTGGTCTGGGCTGGGCGCCGCGGCGCAGCAGGGGTGCGCCGCGGCCCTTGGCGTCTGGCAGAGGGAGAGCCCTCTCTGTTTGAGGGCGCGCCGCGGCCCTTAAGGCCATTTTGACCAAAAACATGTTTTTAGCTTGGGGATTCAAGCCATAGGCCTCGGGGTTGAACCTAGTACCCTGTTAAGTGGGGATTGATGTCCCAGAGGCTAGATATTGGTTTGGAACTTATGTTGATCATTTTTATTGATGATACCTTATATTTGGTTATGGCTAGGTGACCGCTAAAGGACTAAAAGTTGATCGTTCTCAAGGGTCGTTCTTTAAATCGTTCTAGCTCGACTTTGAGGTAAGAAAACTGCACCCTATGTATATGTGACATGCATGGCTATTATGATGCATGTTGGTTGATTACTGAGTATGACATGCGTGGTTATTATTGATGCATGTCGGTTGATTATTATGTATGACATGCATGGCTATTCTTGATGCATGTTGGTTGACTATTAAACGTGACATGCACGGCTGTTATTGGTGCATGTTGAATTGTTGAATATATTGCATATGATGCATAAGAAACATGTGATTAGGACATGCTTTGTATGCTGGGTGTGATATCGTTCAGAGCTTGAGCCTCTGTGTTAATGCATAGTCCTAATTGTACTAATATCTGTTAAGTAAGCATGCTGAATACCTTGTTTATGGATATTGGACATGTGATATATGTTTGGTGGCATGGCTTACCTGTGTATGGCGCTGACTTATTAGTCAGAATCGACAATGGTGTCAGATCCGTCTGTGAAGCTGTGACTTATTAGTTAAGTTCACCACGGGCTGAGCACTGGTCGTGTTTTACCGACCCAAGGGTCAGAGGTGGCAGTGCGTTGTGAATGCCGGGCCAAATAAAGATTAGATCTAATTGAGGTCGGCATTGAATGACTCATATGGGGTATTAATGTTGGACCGACCAGAAGGTCAATGAGAACTATAAGCGCTTGCCTGGTCTAAGACCAGATGATTTCAGCCAAGGTATATGACCCCGGTGACCGTTTGTCACATGGCTAAGGGACGTTGTCCATAGTTTCGACTCTAGAGTCATGAGGAAGGTTATGTTGGTGACTAATCACCTTGCACCTGTCCTAATCAAACTTAAGGAAGAATCACTTATCGGTTAAGCCCTGGTGACCCTATCGTCACGTGGCTAGAGGGAGCGATGCTCATTATTGTGACTTTTGGCTATTGTCACCTATTGGCTTGGACTGATAGTCCCGAATGGTTATTATGATCGCTGTTGGTATTATATCATGCTCTATTGTGTTTTCTTGCTGGGCTTTGGCTCACGGGTGCTACGTGGTGCAGGTAAAGGCAAGAGGAAGCTGGACCATCCTTGAGTTGGAGAGCTTAGGTGATGACGTGTACATATATAGCTTCTCGTCTGCCACGGTCGAGGTTTAAAGTGGAACTAGGGTTGAACCCTGATTTGCTGCTTAGAACGGCCTGTTGTAAATGTTTTCTGTAATAGACTTTGAAACTTTATTTTCGGGATCCCAATGTATAAATTAAACGTTCTAGTGAAACGTTACATCTTAACCAAAGTTTTTAATCCCTAAACCGCTAATCATACTTAGTTCACGATTTTGGCCAAATGACTCGGTTAGCGAGTTTAGCACTGTTTACAAGGCACACCGTAACGGTCCCTGGGGTTTGGGGCGTTACACTCAAGCTGCAACAAAACTAATCCCCCAAGTTTAGGCCTTCAATTCCCTAGCCTTCAACAAATAATTCTTCAAGAAACCCTTCTAAATTTTCCAAAACCAGGTTAAGGAAGCTTAGAGAGAAAGAGAGTGTGAGAGAGAGAGTTTGAGTCAGCCAGTAGAGTATTTCTGAGTGTTTCTTTTTGTTTCCTAAGGTTAAGTTTCACTTAAGTTAATCCAGAGGCTCGGGGTACCAAAAACGTCCCTGAGGGCAAAATGTTCAAATTCTCCGATATTCCCTCCTAAACTCACTAACTTTAAATATATCATCAATTATTCATTCCCATTACCCGATAACCCAATTAAATGCCAAATACCCAAAATACCCCTTGACTCGCCCCGAGTTGGGTATTGGGTTCCGTTGTGACTTTCCCGCTAATTTGCTCCCCAGGATCGTCTCGTGTTGTGTAACTCAAATAAACACACATAATAATGTGGTTTCACACATATATCACATATATGCGCATGTATATATATAATTAGGCCCATAACGGGCCAAATTATCAAAATTTCCCTTCTAATAAGAAACGGGCCACATACAAATTTAATACCCCTAAACATGCACCACTAGTTATATTATATCACATAACTCACATAATCACAATCAAATATATCAAATAAACATATAATTCAATGTATTGCCATCCTGGCCCCTTAATCAAGGCTCTAAGCCCTATTAGGTAATTTTGGGACGTTACAAGTACTTACAGTGTAGGCAATATCTGGTGTTGTACAACTCATCAAGTACATTAGACTATATATCACTCTAGCATACTCTGCTTGAGAGACATTGTCGCTTTTATTCTTGGACAGATGATGACTTATGTCATTTGGTGTTCTGGACACACCAGAATCATTTTTACCAAATTTGTCAAGAATCTTGTCCACATAGTATGACTGACTTATACTAAGTCCAACTGGCGTCCTTGTCATCTTTATTCCTAAAATTACATCAGCCAGTCTCATGTCCTTCATGTCAAACCTTGAGTTCAACATATATTTGGTAGATTTTACCATTCGTTGGTTGCTTCCGACAATGAGTATATCATCTACATACAAACAAAGAATAATATATCCATCATTTGTATTTTTGATATAAACTCATTTGTCACACTCATTGATTTTGAAGCCACTTGTCATCATGACACAATAAAAATTTCCATTCGCATATATATATATATTACTATATAAAACGTTCATGCTGCATGTAATATATAAAATTTCAAGTGAAGGTAACTTAAACTTAAATTATATAAAATATGTGCATATATGTATGTAAAATTCATATACAATTGTATTCATATAAATATATATACTAATATGCATAAATCATACATATATAAGGAAAAATAAATCTACATAATATGTTCATAATTATCGTGCTGATAATATACTTCCATATATATATAAATAAATATTTGTAATGACAATACCAATTAAGATAAGTGAATATGCATATACCTTTACCCATTTATTACAAGAATATGTGGAGCATTTCATTAATATGCATATATGTATTTAAACTAGACATTATACCAAAACCAAAAATATATGATATATGTTCAAAATTATAGAATACATTAAGCATATATGACATATATATATGTTTCATGCATATAAAACAAATGATATATTCCATATGGATACAACAGAATATAAAAGTACCAAAAAAATGCATATAACATATATACAAAACTTTCATATCAATACATATATGAGATAAAGAATTTTGGCAGATAATCGGTGCAAATATTCAGTAATCAAGATATATATATATACTAAACAAAGTTGGGAGCATAGAAAGATAATAAAATATTATCAGCACCAACTAAATAGCAAAACAAACAAAATTCAGAAATGGTTTCCGCCTTCAATCTGTTCATCTTCTCTGAGGAGTCAAAATCTACTTTAAGATTGTTAGAAATAATATAGTGGAGAAGAACGAAATATATATTATGATATTTAATTGAAGAACAGAAATGCAAAAATACAATATAAATACTAAACAAAAGTTGGGCACGAGAAATGTGTTTTCCTTAAAGAAGATTTGCCCCTCTACCTAAACGGTGCTAGAGGATTCATGAGCAACCACTTCCCAAGATACAACAACTATCAAGCAGGATGAACGCAACACTGCGTCTGCTTAGGCGAACTCGAAACAAACCTTCCCTCTATCACTAGAAAATACTACAAAGACAAAAGAGAGAAAGAGACTAAGACTATTGTGTGTGATACTCTGTATCTGTGTGTCCTAGAATGAGAGGAGTATCCTTCTTTTATAAGCTTCATGGATAGTTGAAAATGTGTGTGAATCAAGTGCATTAATGCCCAAATATCCAACAAATCTGGAATCTTAATTTCTGAAAAATCAATCAGAATTAATCACACTTATTCTGGTAATATCAGCAATTACTAGGGGTGCACACGGGTCGGATTTTCGGGTTTCGGGTTCATCGGGTTCGGGTTTTGAGGGTTTCGGGTTAAGAAAAATGGTACCGAAACCGATCCGAAATTTTTCGGATTTTTTCGGGTTCGGGTTCAGGTTCGGGTGTAATTTCGGGTTTGATGGGCCATTTGTGATTTTGGGCCAAAAAGCCCAGATTCGCAAAAATGCCATATTTTTTTTCAAAAATGCCATTTTTTTTTTCAAAAATATCATCTTTTTCAAAAAATATGTATGTATATAAATACATGACTAATTTATTAATACTCAACTACTAACATAAAGAAGAAGTTGTTACTACAAATCTTAAATTTAGAGAGCTCCTAAGAAAAGAAGAATAGTTGGGAAAATGTGCTATCAATTTTTATGTACATTCCCTGACTCTGAATAAGTTGCATATAAATATATATTACTAACACAACCATTAGCAATCAGCACACCACTATGTTATTGTGAGTAGTCTCATGTCAAGTTTGATTCTAAAACTATGTTATTCCTCAACATAATTTTTTTTTTCAAGTGCAAATTCAAAGAAGGTGGAAAGGATATTGAAGACTTGATTGGCTGCAGATTAAAAGTCCGGTGGCCTATGGATAAGCAGTAAGTTCTCTCTTGATAACACCCTTCATTTTTTTTCTTTTCTTTTTGACCAATATCACCATTCTTTTTTTAATACCAGCATAAAACCTACCCTTGGATTGGAGTTCAGTTATCGGAACAAGGCACAAACAAAAAGGAAAAAAAGATACTCAACAAATTGTAAAGCTGAAACTTATTATACATCCTTTAATTTAAAAAAAATAAGAAAAGAAAAAAGAAGTTAAAATATAATGTCAATCAAATCAAACACTTAAAATACAAACAAAGTTCAAATTATCAATTACAAAACAAACATTAAAAATGTCAAAGTCCCAAAATACAACCATAAATAAACAACGATAAAATCCATAAACTTAAGTACATAACTAGTTAACCACAAAACCAAAATAAAGTCCATAAGTCGTCTACAACCATAAACATTAAATTAAGTCTATAAAAATTCAAAATACATGAAAAGCAAAAGTCCATGCCCTTTCCTTCTTTCCTTTCCTTCATTCCTTTCAAAATTCAAATAAGAAAAATTAGTAAAGAAAAGAAATCATGGATAATAAATAACATAAAGGCAGGTAGGCATGAATAAATTCTTACAAGCAATTGCAATTCTTTTAATTTGTAGATTGTAGTGCAGCAGATGAGGCTGAAGACTGAAAATTGACAGAGGATGAAGCTAGCCCAGGCCCAACACTTGTAGGATCATTGGTCATCTCTACAAATATTTTTAATATAAAAGATAAATATTAGATTATAAAAAAACATTCACACACTTAAAATAAATATTAAAATGTACTAAACTACCTGACTCAAGATACTCTGATGTTTGAAATGCTTCTTCTTCTTCCATATAGTCTCAAACAATGATGGGTTGATGTGATCCGCTCCACTAGTTATTGAGACAAATTAATGCTTCGACCATCCTTGGGCTTAGTGAGCTTCTAAAAGGATCTAAAATTTGACCTCCTATAGAAAATGCCGCCTCAGAAGCAACGGTGGTAACTGGTATAGCTAACACATCACGAGCCATGAGTGACAAGATCTTGTACTTGCACCCACTACTAGCCCACCATCCCAAAACATCAAAATTCTCAGTTGGTCGCTCAAGTTCCTCTTCCAAATATTTATCGACCTCATTTTTTGTCACTCCATCATCCTTCTCCAATCTTCGTGCCACAAACTCATCATGCAAATTTCGTGACTTCTTGTTGGCACTAGGTCGACCACTAACAGGCATGACGAATGTGGATGAAGAACTAACAATAGAGGTTGATTGTAGCTGAGTCATAGATGCCAATGGATGAAGACTTTATGTTGTTTCATTATATTGATCAAACATTGCCCGCATTGTCTTCTCTACCTTTTTCACCATCTCTTTGCACGTCATCTCATCATAAGTAGCACTAAAGCAATGACTGAGATAGTCAAGCTTGTATCTTGGGTCAAGGACCAAGGCAATTAGAAGTGCCTCATTGAAATTATCAAGTTTTCCCCAATACTTGTCATACTTTAGTTTCATGCTCATTGCCATTGTCCTCAATAACTCATTCTCATCATCGTCAGCTACTAAGTCACACAGTTCTTGTTGCATATTGGAGATCTCAATGAAGTACTTATTAGCAGTAACATAAGTAGACCCACTAAACTTTAATGTTACTTCGTAAAAAGTCTCCAAAAACCTCAAAAACACTGAAGCATTTTCCCAATCATCAACAGTGGGGGGCCCCTCCTTTGGTATTCCATCTTTGTCAACCTCATCAAAATATTTCATATAATTAGCATCTCTTTTCATCCTGTCAAATGCCTTCCGAAATTTCATTGCACAATTGAGCATTAGATATGTGGAGTTCCATCTTGTTGGGACATCTAAACACAGAAGCCCTTTACATTCAATCTTTTCCTGCATGACACGCTCCTTAAAATTTTTTAGCCTAGCAGGAGAAGACCTAACGAACCTCACAGCATTTCTAATTGCTGCAATTGATCCATGTTTTTCCTTCAACCCTTCAGTGACAATTAGATTCACAATATGAGCGCAACACCTCATATGTAAAAACTTTCTATCCAAAATTAGGCCTCTCTCTTTCTCCTTGAATTGTTGCCTCAAGTATCTAATGGAAACATCATTAGACGAAGCATTGTCTATCGTAATGGTAAACAACTTAGAGATGCCCCAATCTAAAAGACATAAGTCGATCTCATGGCCAATGGTTTCCCCTTTGTGATCTACCACTTGGAAAAAATTGATAATTCTTTTTTGATACTCCCAAGAATTATCAATCCAATGAGCAGTGATGACCATGTAATTCAAATTTTGAATGGAAGTCCAATTATCGGTAGTAATCGATATCCTCTCACGACTCAAAATATTTTTCAATGTTGCCTTCTCCTCCTTATATAACTTCAATACATCTTTAGCAACAGTCATTCGAGAAGGGATCTCAAACCTAGGTTGGAGTGTTTTGACAAATCTTTTGAACCCTTCACCCTCGACATGTCTAAATGGCAACTCATCCAACACAATATATTGTGTGAGGGCTACCCTACAAGCTTCTTTGTTATAAGCTACCGCTACTAAGTTTGTCTCCCCCTCTTTCCCTCCCTTTACATGCTGAAAGCTTAAAGTCTTTTGTCTCTGCTCATCAATCTTATACGGACTTAGGTCACATACTTTCTTAAAAAGGTTCCACAAATGACTAGTCCCATGTTTTCTACTGTCACACAAGAAGTCAGACCCACAATAATTACATATGCACTTGGGGGGAGGAGACTCTTCGTTAGGATCTGTCGAGGGTGGAGGAGGATCTTCCTTAGTAAAATGATCCCAAATAGATGACCCTTTTCCCTTTGGTTTCCAGGTACTACTAGCACGAGGGATGGGGGGAGGTCTAACCCTCTTTCTACTAGCTCTAGTTTTTCTACCCTGATCAGTAGGAGGAGTAGGGTTTTCAGTTTGAGTGAGAGGTGGTTGATCTTGATCATCTATTGGGGGAAGAGTTTCATCTACCTCATCAATATCCATTACCTAACAAATCAATGGAAATTCAAGTAATTGTTATTGCTAGACAAAAGAAGAAGTAATAATCACAATACTGTTATGAATACAGAGATTTAGAAGCAAGTGTGGAAACTTTAGATTGGTCTAAATTTAAATCATAAAAAGAGTCCTTTTCTTAGTTATTCCTCTTCTTCTTTTCTCACTAGTTAGTAAGTTCTAAAAAAGATAAAATAATAATACTCTTCACACACTTTCTTACGGCATATGAAACTAGTTTAAAGCATATTAGTAATAGTAATTTATCACACAAGTAGAAGTTTTGTGAGTTCCCTTGGTCTCTGTTCAAGCTTGGACTGAATTTTAAACTTATGAAACAATTTAACCCTTTGTTTTGATTATGAACAAAACACACACTGATATACACACAAAAAATATACTTTGACCATCGCATACAATAAAGTTTTAGTCATTGGTCCTTATTGATGCATCATATGTTCATTTCCTAACAAAAGTTAAACTAATTGTATAACAAAATATTCAAACTGAACCCACATTGCCAATTTCAAACCCAAAATCTCTGACTTTTGTGTACAAGACTTGCCCTTATTTCCAACCAAAATAAAACTTTAACTGCCTAACTGTTAGACCATTTCTTAATGGTTTGACAACTGACTAACATATATATATGAATTCATTAGGAAGAAATTTGAATTATATTAAGTTAATGATTTCATAATTTCATCTGGTTACTTAATGGTTTCTACCAAGAAATGATTTCATAATCTCATAATTTGAATTATATGAAATCTGAATTATGAATTCTAACTTAATGGTCTAATGAAATGGTGACCTGAAACCTGCCTAACATATATATATATATACATATATATATGAAATCTGAATTATAAAATTCTAACTTAATGGTCTAATGAAATGGTGACCCGAAACCTGCCTAACATATATATTATATATATATACATATATATATATACTAAATGTAAATATATATAGCTGTGCTTACCGGACCGCTGCTGGCGAGGCGAGGCGTGTCGCGCCGCTGGTGGTGGCCGTGAGATCTGGTGGTGCCGCTGCGTGAGAGCTGAGGATGAGGGAGGCTTCGGGCTCTCGTCTCGATGGGTTGGGTCGGCAGGCAGTGGCACTCGGCTTCTCTTCTTCTCTCCTACTTGCTACCATGCTAAAGCTTGAACCAAGAGGGAGGCTGTCGTGCTTGATGGTGCTGAAGCTTGAATCAAGAGGGAGGGAGGCTGGGCTGCCGCTTGACTGAAACGAAGGAGAAGAAGACCAAAAAAAAAAAGGAGTCGGGTTCTAAAGTTTAGAGCTTAGATTTTTTTTTAGATTTTATTTATTTATTTTATTTTTTAAAAAAATTCGGTCGGGTTTCGGGTTACACCCGAACCCAACAGCACATATTTTATAAACCCGAATCCGACCCGATTTTTTCGGGTTCGGGTCGGGTTAAACCCGATTTTGTCGATTTTTTCGAAAAAATGGGTTCTCCGGGTTCGGGTCGGGAGGGTTTTGCGGGTTTTGCAGGTTAAATGTGCACCCCTAGCAGTTACCCAAAGGGATTTTCTAAAAATCAATAGAATTAATCACACAATATTCTGTTATCTCAATTTTGACCAAAGTGCTTTGGTAAAATCAATCAAAATAAATCACACAATATTCTGATAATCTCATCTTTAACCAAAGTGATTTGCTGAATCATTACCATTTTAGGCATCAATTTCTCATTCACTCAATTTTTTCCAACAGGGACATTACTTGAGACTTTGTTAGGTGTTCTCTTTAACAACAACAAACAACAATCTCTAATAAAAGTTAGACACCAAGGCTAATTATTTCCTTAAGTAAATATAAAAATAATTAGTGACTTCATTTGTAACACCTTGGATAACCAAAACCGTTACACTGTGTGTTTAAGATAGTGCAAGACTTGCTAATCAAGTCGTATGAACACAAATGTATTTCTAAAGTCAACTGACAGGTTAGGGTTAAAAGATTTTGATCATAAAATATTTGATTTTCATTATAATAAAAGTTTGATACATGGGATCCCAAAAATAATGTTTATATGGTGGATACAAGTTGCATAACACATATGTTCATTTACAGGGGATCTCAGTCCCATTCACAACTCGAGTGTAGTTTTCTTACCTCGAGTCCCGAGCGAAGGATGTAGAGCGGTCCCGAGCACGATCATCAATCCTAAGCCTTAATAGAAACCCTAGTCACAAGCGACAATTGATAACTATTAAAAATCTAATCCAATTAAAATGTTTTGGAATAAAATACTAGCCTTCGGGACCTCAAATTCTACTAAACCGGGCAGCAGAATTTGTCCTGAGCGCTTAGGTTTAAGGCCCCGAGCCCAAAGATCTATTTTGGTTAAGGTTGCCTAGGCGAGCTGCGACCTAGCCCTAAGGGTCGCAGCGTGCCCCCAAGTCAGAGGCGCCAGCCTCAAACTCCTGGGGTAGGCGGGTCGCGACTTGCCCTCTAGGGTCACGGCGTGCCAACGAATCAGCAAGCCCCTCCCAGGGCCTTTTTGGTCATGTGGGCCGCAGCGCACCCCCTGAACCCAGAAATCCTTGGGTTTTTCTGCATTTTCCCCGAGCCCAAACCAATAATTTACACCCCAAACACCAGCCAAACTTAGACGTAAGCCTAAAATCTTCTTTCATACAGCCTAAACATCACAAAAATTCCTAAACAATTACATACCCTCACCCAACACTCAAAATCAGACTTAAAATCTACTTCCATGCAAGCCTAAAGTTTTAATGGAATTCAGCAGATTAATCAACTTAAAATCCTTACCTCAGTAGTATCTCCACCCCTTGAGTTGATTCCCAAACATAACAAGCCTTCCCCCCTTAGTTTCTTAGCCTCAAGTCTTCAAATCTCAACAAGTTCTACATACCAAAGAAAGGGAGAGGGAGAACGTGAGAATGAGTGTGAGAGAGAGAGCTGAGAAATTTCTATTATGTTCTGATCACTTCCTAAGGTCCTTTCAAGCTTATCCCCCTACAAAAGACCAAAGTACCCTTGGTATTAACTCATCCCCCTAATTTCCCTTAAGGGTAAAATGGCCATTTCCCCGTTTCCCGCTAATTCCTTGAGTCATCCTACAAATTCCCAATCAATCCCGACATACCCAACTAATCACCAAATAATTACCCATTACTCGATAAATCCCCAAATACTCACTAAGTTTCTAGAATACCCCTAGGCTCACCCCATGCCAGGTAACCCACCGTTATGACTATTCTGCTAATCCGCTTACTAGGATCGCCTCGAGCCGAATACTCCTACTGACCAGAGGAGTCGTCTTGTTCCTTAGAACCTTGTATTTCCTATCTAAGATCTGAATTGGTCGCTCCTCATATGACAAATCTGTTTGTAGCTCCAAATCCTCGTATCCCAATACATGGGTCATATCTGATACATACTTTCGAAGCATAGAAATGTGGAACACATCATGAACTCCTGATAATGATGGGGACAAAGCCAATCTGTAGGTGTTATCCCCATTTCCTGCATGGGCTCGGGGCCATCGTCCTGGCCTACTATCAGGGGCCAGGTCAGCACGCGGGCCTGGCCCAAGGCCTCTTGGTATGTAGAGTGCCCAAGGGGAAGGGTATAGACCGGGGATTCATGTCTGGGACCATTGGAGAGGTCCGGAATGTCCCTCCGGGTCCGTCCTCCGCGACGATGGTCTGGGCGACGTACAGGGCGTTCGAATAGGTAAATGGACCCTGGACCTGGACCCTGGCACTGTCCAGGCCAAGGGTAAATGAAGCGGGACAAAGGTAAATGGACCCGGATCACCTCGCCCCCGGTTGAAGAGGCCAGGCGTCCAGGATCCTGACGCCGCTTCGCTCCACGTGGGCGTTGTCCCCCACTTTTCACCTGCAGAAAAGGCCACCTCGGGATTGCACGTTGATGTGTCAGGACTGCGCAGCCAAGTACTCTGACTGGTCTTGTCTCCTGAATCTGCCTCGTGACTCGAAGTGATCAGACCCAAAGCGCCGTTTTGTCGGGCGAGACGTAGTTCTAAGGTCAACCTATTGGGCCTTAGCTGGCTTGGATTTCATGTATTTTGTATCTTTTTGTATTGGGCCTCCACTAGAAAGGCCGCTTATATCCATTTCCCCGATGGCCCTGGGTTGGATCTGGCCCAGACCCGGTATTCCCATACGCCTATAAATATAAGCTACAGAACACTGTAAAAGGGGTCTCCTTTTTCACGAAAAGGACAGAAACTCTGTCAAAATATAGAGAGAAAACTCCATTGTAAAAGCTTCTTCAAGCTCTAATAATATACACTCGTGGACTAAGGCTAGTTAACGCCCCAACCAGGTAAAAACCCTGTGTCAATCTTTTGTTTTCATTATTATTATCAGTAAATATTACTCATTAATAGAGTTGCCGAAAATCTCGGTTAACAGTTTGGTGCTTTCATTGAGAGCTGAAGGAAGTTAGTGCTAACGTCAAGCCTTTACTACGATGGTGAACACACGACACACCACCTTCGAACCTACCAATCCAGATCAGGGCAACGGAGACCCGCTGCCTTCGCAGCATGTTCCTCAGGACCTGCCTAAGGACGTGCCTCCTCAAACATCTCACCAAGACGAGTCGCAGGACTACGAGGGTGGGATAGAATACAAAGTGGAAAACGAGGAGGGGTATTATGAGGAGGAAAATGAGGGGGAATACCACGATGAAGCTGCGGATCCCAGGACCCCCCGCGATGATCAGCAGGACTTGGAAGTGACCAGACTAAGGCAGCAAGTCCTGGATCAGGAAGCCAGGATCACTGAGCAGGCGGAGGCGCATCGCCGGATGCAAAAGTCTCTCCAGGCCCTGCAGGCGCTCATGGCCGCGCAGGGTCCGGCAGCCAACCCCACAGCTGGCCCACTTCCAGAAATGCAGCCACCCGCTCCCCGGGAGCAAGCCGGGGTCCCCAGAGGTGCCAGCCCGGCCCATCCCCCGGAGCCTTTTTCCGAACCGGCTCCAGGCGACCCGGACAAGGAGCGACGGAAGACCCGGGAGAAGACCACCCCCGTCGAGAAAGCTAGGGCACGTTCACGGCCGCTACCCAGGAAAGAGAAGGTGCGCCCCGTCACAGGACGAGGCCACCCGATCGATCCACAGGGGACGCAGCCACGGAATGGACAGCCCCGGCACGCCCCAGGGCCAAACGGGCGGGAAAGGTCTTTGCACCCAAGAGCCTCGGTCAACAAGAACCACCGAGAGCAGTCTCGCCTCGAGGAGCGCCACGCCCTCAGTTCTGGGGACAACACTTCCCGGATAGATTTACGTGATAGACTGAATGCTCGGAAGGAGCGGGCCCGCAAGGGAAAAATCCTCCCTCGAGACGGCGACCTCAGGAACGACATCAACGACAGGAGGAACGAAAGAATCCCCCTGGAGGATACCATGGCCAAGCTTCTCATGGAGCAGATGGCCGCATTAAAAAAGGTCACCGATCGCCTGGTCCGCAAGCACAAAGGTGCAGACATTGACTCCGACGAAGAGGATAAAGAGCCATGCACGAGGCACATCCTAGACGCCGTACTACCCAAGGGGTTCAAGATGCCGAGCCTCACTGCCTATACTAGAAATACCGATCCCAGGGACCATCTGTCCCGGTACAACCGACTCATGATAGTAGCTCATGTCAGCGACGACGGCAAATGCCTCTGCTTCTCAATCAATTTGGGCGGTCCTGCCGAAGAGTGGTGGAAGAGGCTTAAACCGGGGTCCATCCAATCCTGGTCCGGACTGCAATCTGCGTTTCAAAAGCAGTTCGTGGCCACCATGAGGATGGATATGCAAATCAGCGCTCTCGCCAATATTAAGCAGCTCCTCGTGGAGACATTGAGAGCCTACATCCAACGCTTTCCTGAAGAAGCCTCCAAGACGAAAGTCAACGACGGGCAGCGCCTGGTGGCACTGCAGTCCGGGATCCGGGCCGGGTCCCCCCTTTGGGATGACATGCAGCGCAGCAAGGCCGCCACTTTGGAAGAATTCATCAGAAGGGCCCAAGGATTCATCAACTGGGAGGAAGCTCAGATCCAGGTCTTTGGGTGGCCCCCAGCTCCTCATCCCATCTCTCAGACGATTTCGGGATATACGGGACAATTCCCGGCGCAGTCCTATGCCGCGCCCCCCATTGCCCCGGGATCGGCCATCGCGCCCGGAGTCAGCTACACCCCTACGATATACGACCCTGCCACTTCGGGGTACGCCCCGTCCCAGTCAACCCACTTCTCCGGGTATGGCGTCGCGCCAGCAGGACACAGCATGGTCCCCGTCGTGGCCCAGCAGTCACAGACGGGAGTGACCGAGGCAAGTGTGAATCCCGCCCAGGGGAAGCGATCAGGCAAAGGCCAGAACCGGCCCGAGCCGGCCAAGAAGGGGAAGAGGGGCTACGAGCCCCAATATTCAGAATACACAAACTTGGTGGACACCAGGGAAAACATCTACCTGGCGACAGAGAGGGCGGTCCACTATCGGAAGCCTAGCCCCATGTTTAAGGGGGGAAGGAATCCGAGAGACACCAGCAAAAGGTGCGCCTATCACAAAGACGTGGGCCACACCACCAACGAGTGTCGGTAGCTCAAGGATGAGATCGAAAATCTCATCAAGCTGGGGCACCTCCACCAGTGGGTAAGGATGCCCGTGGGAGTCCCGGGCATGTCAGCAAGCCTTGGGCAATCCACGACCCCGGTAACGACTCGGGCATACCCCCCCCTGGGAGGGTATGCACAGGGACCTCCAGCGTAGGCCCCTCAGGGGGCCCTTGCCGCGCAAGTTCCCTACCCCGGAATTCCCTATCCCTCCGGGGCGGCACCCCCTCGAGTTGACGGGCATATGGCAACCATCTTGGGCGGACCTCACCTGGGAGGGCCTTCGCGAAATGACCAAAAGTGCTATCTAAGCGAGCTGGACCACGGCCAGGAAGTTTGCGCCCTTGTCCAGGCTCCCGCTCAGTGCCCTAAACTGATGAACCTACCCATCACCTTCACGGAGGATGACGCCCGCAACATCCATTTTCCACACCATGACCCGCTGGTCATAGATGCGCAAATCACCAACAAATTGGTGTCCCGCGTGTTGGTGGATGACGGAAGCTCTGTCAACTTGTTGTTCATACCCTCCTTCACCACCATTGGCCTGACGGAAGCAGATCTGGCGTCCTGCCCGACCCAAATCTACGGCTTCAACGGAGATGCGCTTCTCCCCATGGGAAAGATCCAGCTGCCGGTTACGCTGGGGGGTGAATTGCAGCACTCATTCAAATTCTGCACCTTTGTTGTGGTGGATTGCCCCACCGCTTACAATGTTTTCTTTGGTCGGCCTGCACTGGTCGAGTTCGGGGCCGTCACCTCCATCCGCCATCTTTGTATAAAGTTCCCATGCGACTACGGAGGGGTAGGGACTGTCCGGGGAGACCAAAAAAGCGCCCGGAAGTGTTACCACGTCTCTGCCCGGCCCATATACATGGTCCGAGAGGAACCCGTCGAACCAGCCCTCCTCCCTCCTGCTGAGCGAGTGGCCCAGGAAGAGGATGATCTAGACCCGCGGACAGGGGACGATCGCGTCCTGGAGCCAATGGACGAAATAGAAGAGGTGTGCATCAGCGAAACCGACCCGGCCAGGATCATCCAAGTAGGAAAGAGCCTGCCGGCAGACATTCGGGCCGCCATCATTGCCCAAGTCCAGGAAAACCAGGACCTTCTGGCCTGGTCCCACTCCGATATGACCGGGATCGACCGTAATATCATCTGCCATACATTAAGTATTGACCCAAACGCGATCCCGGTCCACCAGAAGCGCAGACCTTTGGGGACGGAGAGGGCCGAGGCCCTTAAGCTGGAGGTGGAGAAGTTGTCTTCCATCAACTTCACTCGCGAGGTTGTGTACCTCGTGTGGTTGGCCAATCCCGTCTTGGTGCCGAAACTGAACGGGACCTGGAGAACATGCATTGACTTCACAGACCTCAACAAAGCGTGTTCGAAAGACTGTTTCCCGCTCCCCCGAATCAACCAAATGGTGGATGCCACGTCTGGTTACGAGATCTTGAGCTTCATGGATGCCTACTCCGGCTGCAATCAGATCTCTATGCACGTGGCGGATCAGGAGCACACCAGTTTCCAAACCGACAAGGGCATCTATTGCTACATAATCATGCCTTTCGAACTCAAGAATGCCGGAGAAACGTACCAAAGGCTCGTCAATCGGATGTTTCGGGCCCAGCTAGGGCGAAACATGGAAGTATACATCGATGATATGCTGGTCAAGTCTAAGACATCCCGGAACCATTCGGACGACTTGGCAGAGGCTTTCGCGGTTATCCGGAAGTACGGGATGAAGCTGAACCCTAAGAAGTGCACTTTCGGCGTGGCCTCCGGGAAGTTCCTGGGATTCATAGTGAGCTTCCGGGGAATAGAAGCCAACCCGGACAAGATCAAGGCACTGATCGACATGGCCTCTCCCCGGAAGCACAAGGACATGCAAAGCCTGACGGGGCGAGTGGCCGCCTTGAGCCGTTTCGTTTCTAAAGCCACGGATAAGTGCGTCCCTTTCTTCAACGTCCTTCGGGGAAGCCAGCGTTTCGAGTGGTTGCCCGAGTGCGAGGAGGCCTTCCAGAAGCTGAAAGAGCACCTGGCCAAAGCCTCTATCCTGGCGAAACCAGTAGAAGGAGAGTCACTGTATCTATACCTAGCCGTGACCGAGCACGCGATCAGCGCCGCGCTGGTGCGAGAAGAAGAAAGGACGCAACTCCCGGTATACTATGTGAGCAAGCGGCTACTAGACGCCGAGTCTCGATACCCATTGATCGAAAAGCTGACTTTCTGCCTGTTGATGGTGTCCCAGAAGCTTCGACCCTACTTCCAGGCTCATGCCATAAAAGTCTTAACCAACCATCCCCTGCGGCAGGTATTGCAGAAACCCGAGTCGTCGGGAAGACTCCTGAAGTGGGCAATGGAGCTGAGCCAGTTCGATATATCTTACGTGCCCCGGGTGTCCATCAAGGGACAGGCCCTGGCTGATTTCATCGTCGAATGTTCCAGGATTTCCCCGAAAGAAAATATTCCCGAGGCCTCCGCGGCGCCCATGTGGAAAGTCTTCGTGGATGGAGCCTCAAACGAGAATGGGGCTGGGGCCGGGATCATCCTGGTGTCACCGCAGGGGCACCAGCTAAAAAATGCCCTCCGTTTCCAGTTCAAAGCATCGAACAACGAGGCGGAGCATGAAGCTGTCCTAGCCGGTTTGCGCCTGGCCCGGGAGGTAGGGGCAACGAACCTAGAAATTTACAGCGATTCCCAACTAGTCGTCAGACAAATCTCAGGGGAGTATCAGACCAAGGGAGAGAGAATGGCGGCATACGTGACTCAATCGAGGGAAATGCTCCAAACGTTCGCAGCGCATTCCATCCACCAAATCCCCCGGGAGTAAAATGTCTTCGCGGATACACTGGCAAAGCTAGCGACCGACGCAGAGGCCGAGCTGGCCGGACTGGTTCCCGTCAACCATCTCCCCGTACCGAGCATCAGGGCCTCCATCGTCCACACCATCGACCACTCCACTTCCTGGATGGGACCGCTGATCCGATACCTGTCCACCGGGGAAGTTCCAGACGATCGGGCCGCAGCCAGGAAACTCCTGTACCAGGCCCACCGGTACGTCATGATGGACGGAAAACTCTACCGCCGGGGGCTATCCATGCCTTACCTCCGGTGCGTGTCTGGGACTGCGCTGAGTGCCATCATGCATGAGGTGCATGAGGGTTTTTGTGGAGATCACACGGCTGGGCCCAGTCTGTCCAAGAAGATCCTGCGCCAAGGATACTTCTGGCCCACCATGAAGAAAGAATGTATAGACTACGTCCGTAAGTGCGAACAGTGCCAGAGGTACGCGAAGATCCCGCGGGCCCCCCCCCCGACAGAGATAACCTTGATGAATAGTCCCTGGCCCTTCGCAGTATGGGGGATCGACCTTGTTGGATCCCTCCCGACCGGGAAGGGAGGGGTTAAGTATGCCATTGTGGCTATGGATTATTACACAAAATGGGTTGAGGCAGAGCCCATGAACACAATCACTTCCAAAAAGGCCCTAGATTTCGTCATCAACAACATAGTATGTCGGTATGGCCTCCCCTACAAAATCGTGTCCGACAATGGGAAGCAGTTCGACAGCGCCCACTTCACGGATTTTTGCGAAAGGCACGGTGTATTGAAGAGTTTCTCCGCGGTTGCCAGACCTCAGGAAAACGGGCAGGCAGAAGCCGTGAACAAAATCCTAAAGGGGACACTGAAGAAAAAGCTTCAGGCCTGTAAGAGCAAATGGCCCGAGGAACTCCCCCGCGTACTGTGGGCCTACCGGACGACTGAGAGGACGTCAACCGGGCACACCCCCTACTCTATGGTCTATGGATGCGAAGCCGTCATCCCAATCAAAACGACCGTCCCGTCCCACCGACGCGACACATATGATCCCACCCAGAACCACGCCTTACTCCAGGAATCGCTAGATCTCATCGAAGAGATCCGGGAAGAGTCGCAAGTGCAGCTGAAGATGTACTAAGGCAAAATCGCGCGGCATTTCAACTCCAGAGTCAAGAGCGGTAAGTTTGCAACCGACGATCTAGTCCTGCGAAGAGTCTTCCCTGCTACTCAAGATCCGGGAGTGGGGGTTCTGGGCCCTAATTGGGAGGGGCCATATGAGATCCAACACGAGGTATGCCCCGAAACGTATCGCTTGAAGCAGCTCGATGGTTCAGAAGTCCCGCGAGCCTGGAACGCGGAGCATCTCCGCAAATACTATCAATAGTCCTAGAGCTTTTCCCAATTTAACATTTTCGTTGTAAACAATGTATGCCTCAGGGCGACTTTCTTTCGAACAATGGAAATGACGTGTGCAAAACGTCATAAAGGGCTATTGTCACAACCATGCTAATCCCTCTCAAGTGACCCCAGACCCGTCTCCGCTCACTTGCAGGGGGTATCATCCCAGGTATAAACAAAATATCTGGCGGGGCGCAAGCTTAGGCTAGTCTTGGTTCGGACCACGGTCCGGGAGACGAAACCCCAAGGTCGGTCCCACCCTGGACGAATGACGTCCGGGGGTATAAAAGAAAGGACCGAGCCCAAGGCCGGTCCCACCCCGGACGAACGACGTCCGGGGTTATAAAAGAAAGGACCGGGCCCAAGGCCGGTCCCACCCCGAACAAACGACGTCCGGGGGTATAAAAGAAAGGACCGAGCCCAAGGCCAGTCCCACCCCGGACGAACGACGTCCGGGGGTATAAAAGAAAGGACCGAGCCCAAGGCCGGTCCCACCCCGGACGAACGACGTCCGGGGATATAAAAAAGAGGACCGAGCCAAGGTCGGTCCCACCCTGGACGAACGACGTCCGGGAATACAAAAAAGAGGACCGAGCCCAAGGTCGGTCCCACCCCGGACGAACGACGTCCAGGGGTATAAAAGAAAGGACAGGGCCCAAGGTCGGTCCCACCCCGGACGAACGATACCCGGGGGTATAAAAGAAAGGACCGAGCCCAAGGTCGGTCCCACCCCAGACGAACGACGTCCGGGAATACAAAAAAGAGGACCGAGCCCAAGGCTGGTCCCACCCCGGACGAACGACGTCTGGGGGTATAAAAGAAAGGACCGAGCCCAAGGCCGGTCCCACCCCGGACGAACGACGTCCGGGGATATAAAAAAGAGGACCGAGCCAAGGTCGGTCCCACCCCGGACGAATGAGGTCCGGGAATACAAAAAAGAGGACCGAGCCCAAGGCCGGTCCCACCCCGAACGAACGACGTCCGAGAATACAAAAAAGAGGACTGAGCCCAAGGCCGGTCCCACCCCGGACGAACGACGTCCGGGGGTATAAAAGAAAGGGCCGAGCCTAAGGCTGGTCCCACCCCGGACGAACGACGTCCGGGGGTATAATAAAGAGGACGGAGCTTAGGGCCCTTCTGATCCAGACAAATTGACCTCTGGGATATAAAAGCATCTGGCTAGCCCCAGGGCAAAGTCAGGGCCTAAAAACTGGTAAAAGGAGAACAAAACTCCAGGTTAAACCAAGCCCCGAGGGCCCTGGACTGAGTGCCAAGACTAGAGACTTTGAAAATGAAGTCGTTGGGTCTAGTCCCGACCATTGGAACCGGAGCTAAAACCCTGCAATCAGTTAGTCACGGCAACAAAGTGGAATTTCTATTGAACGATGGAAGGGAGCTTTCGTAAAAACCAAAGAAAGTAGCAATGTTTTAAATTTAATTACAAGCCAAAAACACTAATAAAAGTACAAGGCCAGGGGTCGGGCCTACAACGCATCTGCCCGGAGGTCCGCATCCTCCCTCTCCTTGGCCTCGTACTCGACCCGCTTTGACTCAGGATCAGGGAAGACAAGGAGGTTCATACTCTTATCCTTGCACCAGGCCATGTAGATGGCCTCATCAAAGGTGACATCCAGTAAGCCCTCAGCCTCCTCTTTTTCGTGAGGGGTCATTTCATGCGCCGCCTTCTCCTGAAGCAGAGAGTCGCCCAGTTCGCAGACTCGGGCTTTCAAGGCCAGGATCTCCTCCTTATCTAGGGTGGATTATGCCGCGGCCATCTCCAAGAGCGTCGCCCGTTCATCGGCATCCTTTGTCTTACGAGACAACTCCTCTTCCAACCCGACCTTGGCGCGGCCGAGCTCCTCACGCTCCGCCTGCACGCGGGCCACCTCTGCCTGGAGGCGGGCCGTCTCCCGGCCAAGGGTCTCCTTGGCGGCCTCCCTCTGATTCACGGCTGCCATCAACTCTAGCTTGGCCGTCTCGATCTTTATGGCAAGCTCGGCCACCAGGTCCACACTCCGTTGGGACAACAGATCAACCTGGAGCAAAGAAAAGTTAGAAAATAAAACCATCATCAACAAGTAAGGAAAGGAGTATAAGAGAAGTAAAAATTACCGCGGTGGCCTGGTGGCGGAGAGCCTGGGAGATGAACAGCACGTCCGGGTTGGCTATCGTGGCATACCTCTTCAGCTTAAGGTTGGACATGGTGCTCCCAACCTGGTCCAGCAGATCAGCCGTCAGGGGCGCTGTGTCCTGGCCGAGCTTCGGGCGGAAGCCCGCTTCGACGACTAGCCGGTCCACGATCAGCTGGGGAGTGCTAAACTCGGCAGGATGATCCGAGAATTCGACCTGGCGACGGATCATCAAGGCCTTGTAAGTGTCGTCCCTCCAGCACCGGCCGTTTTCCCAGGTTCGGTTGATCAGCCGGGACTGCTCATCCTGCAAGGCTGACTCCCCCTCCTCGAGAAGAGTTGGGCAAAGGGGAAGAACTGGCGGGGCGGGGATTTCCTTTGCGGTCAGCCGACTCTCCCCGTGTGATTCTTCAGTCGAGCCTACCCGCGTCGTCCGAGGCCTCTTCCCGATGTTACCTTCTCCAGCGTCAGCCTCCGGGCCCCTCTTCCCGGAGCTCCGGCTGACAGCCGCGCCCGCCTCCAAATCAATCATGGGGGGTTGGTCAGAAGCGAAGTCTGCAGCAAGCTCCACGGCCTGGAAGGGAACCACGGCCAGAGCTTCTTCACCTAGACGGAGCTCGGTCTTGGGCGTTTCCCTGGTAAGTTGGAGCTCCAAGCCCGTCACCTCATTTCCTTTCCTGGCCGCCTTCTTGGCCGCCCTGTCCTTGATGAGTCTCCTCATTTCGCTGGCTGGGTTTGACATGTCGGAGTCCTCTGAAAAAGTACAGAAAAAGGAGTTAGGACAGTAAACCAAACAGATGAAAACGCAGAAAGCAGTTAAAAACGACCCGGGACGAACCCTCATCTAGGCCCCGGGCGAGACTCAATTCCCTTAAAGGAAATGAATGGACTCGATCCCCTATGTCGTCTGGGTTCAGGAAGCACCCGTACTGGAGGAACCCAGGTAAGAACATTAGGACCTCTGAGCCTACGGGGACGGGAACTGAAGGCCTCATCTCCCCATCGGCCCCAAACGCGGGGCCCGAGGGTACTAGCCTATCCCTAGCTAAGTCCCCGACTCGGGGAGCATAAGTTAAGATTAAAGGGGAGTTACCTCGCCCCGATACGCTAGCCCCGGGAGTCCCGATGTTTGGCAGGGCATCTTCGAAGAGCTCCTCCAACTCCTCTTAGGTGGCCACTTCCGCCGGGGGCTGGTTCTTCTTACGCTGGGCCGCGTCGGCCCGCGCCGCCCTTACCACAGTCGCAATGTGGTCGAGGGCCAACTGCTCCCGGACGTCGACGTTCTTCTCGCAGGGGATGCCCCGAAGGTTCAGGATAACAATGGTCTGGGTGGCCGCGAGCATCCCAACCAACTAGAGATTATCGTCCGTGACGTAGCCCCCTACGTCCAGATCCTCCGCGGTCAACTTAGCATAAAACCTCCTCTTCTCCAGGATGAACTCGGTAAGGGGGCTTTGAGCAAAAGGCCCTGCCACCCGGAAGACATGATAAGAGACGAGTAGAAAAGAAGGATAAAAGAGAGGTCCAGGGAAATACTTACCCACTCGTTGGAAGTCCAGCAACAGCGTGGGGTTCTTGTCCACGAGGAACCCAGACGTCATGAACCAATAATGCCTGACATCCGGGGGATGCCTCCAGGAGCTGGTAGGAGTAGGGTAGCTGCTCCGCGGCTGCAACCTGTAAAAGCCGTCCAGGGTCTTGTCCTTGACGTTAACCTGCGGCACCAGCTTGTAGAAGTACAAGACCTCCACAGGGGAAGGCTCCGCGATCTCTTTCGCGGCGCAAAACACCTTCCACCCAGCAAGCAGACAGTACGCTTGTGGCAGAAGCTGGAATGGTGCGATTCCCACGTACGTCAGGAACCGCACGAAATAGTCATGAAGCGGGAGCGTAGCTCCCGCGCTGATATGGCCAGCACTCCAGGCTCCAAATCCTTCCACGGACGTATGCGCCCGCTCCTCGAGCCTGGCCAGGCGGTTGTGAAAGAGGCCCGGAGTTGATTCGATGCCCAGACGCTGCTCCAGGAGCAGCATCATCCGGTAATTCTGGAACGAGTTGGCCGTCACGTCCATTTCCCACCTATTGCCCTTAGGCGTCTTGGATCCAGGAGCGGTGACAGGGGCCCTATTGACCTCTTCTTCGGAGTGGAGCGTAACGCCCGTTGCCATAACTGACTATCTGAGAACAAAGAAAGAAAGACCAAGCAGTCAGTACCTAGACCTAAGAAAGTCGGTTAAGGTACGGGGAGTCTCCTAAGGACTGCTTGGAGTTCCGTCGGATCAGGTCCGGGACTCCGGAGAGCCCTGGAACCCTGATCGGGAGAGGAGACTACTAAGGCCCGCCCCTTGTCCAGGAGGCATCCGGATATAGAGCAACCCGAACCAGGCAGCATTCCTAGCAATTTCTAAAGCATAGCCTAAACGCACGCATCAAAAGAACATAGGTTCACAAAGTTGTCAAGAGAGTTAAAAAGACTTACTGTGTGGTGTCGATCGTAGAAGATGATGGTTGTCTGACTGTAAGGACGGCAGAATCTCGTTCTTGAAATGGTGCAGCCGATGTAGTAGTTCGTCAACAGGGCAAACCCGAGATAAGTCTTCAGGTGGAAGAACGGAAATTGGGGTTCTGGGGAACAGGCGGCGGCACAGAGTGAGCAGGTGGCAATGTATGTCATCGGTGATGTCGGACATGCAAGGCTCGAGTAGTGCTTATCGGTTTATACGCTGGTTCGAAGAGGTAAAAGTGCCAAATGTGGTTTTCTTCGGGTATTTATACTAGCCCCAATTTCTAGCCCACGATCCTACGGACAGGTGTCTCTTCATCAGACGGTCAGGAGTCGCGCAGGGAAATTTATGAGTCCTTTCAGGTTGGATCCTCGCCGCCTCAGATCTGACGGCCCAGGAGTGGCGGATGCCAAAGGTCGCCCCATCCTACGGTCCACCTCGTTCCAGGGACATTGATGATGCCCCCCCCCCCCCCCCCGTGTGGATGGGACGCCTCGAGACGTGCGCTGACACCCTAGTCTAGGCCTAGTGACCCTTGGAAGACCTAGGCGACCTTTCAAGACCCATACAGCAATCACCTGATGACACGTGTACCCTCGCCGTAAAGTGGGACAAAGGTAAACGTCCCCGAATAGTGGTGAACGATCCGGGCTAAGCATCCAACCAATGCCACGGCCTCCTGCCCGGACCCACGAACTCGGGCAAGAACTGGGGAGGAAACCTAGCGAGCGTCAGGGGGACAATGCAACCCTCCTCCCGGCAGACCCGGGCGAAGGCTTGGGGGGTAAATGTTATCCCCATTTCCTGCATGGGCTTGGGGCCATCGTCCTGGCCTACTATCAGGGGCCAGGTCAGCACGCGGGCCCAGCCCAAGGCCTCTTGGTATGTAGAGTGCCCAAGGGGAAGGGTATGGACCGGGGATTCATGTCTGGGACCATTGGAGAGGTCCGGAATGTCCCTCCGGGTCCGTCCTCCGCGACGATGGTTCGGGCGACGTACAGGGTGTTCGAATAGTCGCGGCCTACGTATCCCGATCTCGGACCCTGGCACTGTCTGGGCCAAGGGTAAACGAAGCGGGACAAAGGTAAATGGACCCGGATCACCTCGCCCCCGGTTGAAGAGGTCAGGCATCCAGGATCCTGACGCCGCCTCGCTCCACGTGGGCGTTGTCACCCACTTTTCACCTGCAGAAAAGGCCACGTCGGGATTGCACGCTGATGTGTCAGGATTGCGCAGCCAAGTACTCTGACTGGTCTTGTCTCCTGAATCTGCCTCGTGACTCGAAGTGATCAGACCCAAAGCACCGTTTTGTCGGGTGAGACGTAGTTCTAAGGTCAACCTATTGTGCCTTAGCTGGCTTGGATTTCATGTATTTTGTATCTTTTTGTATTGGGCCTCCACTAGAAAGGCCGCTTATATCCATTTCCCCGATGGGCCTGGGTCGGATCCGGCCCAGACCCGGTATTCCCATACGCCTATAAATATAAGCTACAGAACACTGTAAAAGGGGTCTCCTTTTTCACGAAAAGGACAGAAACTCTGTCAAAATATAGAGAGAAAACTCCATTGTAAAAGCTTCTTCAAGCTCTAATAATATAGACTCGTGGACTAAGGCTAGTTAACGCCCCAACCACGTAAAAACCCCGTGTCAATCTTCTGTTTTCATTATTATTATCAGTAAATATTACTCATTAATAGAGTTGCCGAAAATCTCGGTTAACAGTAGGCCACCTGCCCGATCCTCTCCAGGATCTCGAAAGGTCCTACGAACCTAGGGCTCAGGTTGCCCTTTTTCCCAAATCTCCTTACTCCTCGCAATGGCGAAACTTGCAGAAATACGTGGTCCCCAACTTGGAACTCCACGCCCCTACGCTTGGGATCAACATAACTATTTTTTCTACTCTACAAAGTGAGCATTCGAGCTCAGATCTTCTCAATAACTTCATTATTCTTCTGAACCATCTCCAATCCCAAATACTTCCTCCCTCCCATCTTATCCCAATGAGTGGATGAAGTACATATCCTTCCATATAACATCCCGTATGGTGCTACTCCAATCGTTGATTGATAACTATTGTATGAAAACTCAATAAACAGGAGGTACTTACTCCAAGACCCCTCGAAGTCTAACACACATGCTCTAAGCATGTCAATTGTCCTCTCAGACTGTCCGTCTGTCTAAGGATGAAAGGTTGTACCGAACTTCAACTAAGTTCCCATAGCCTTCCGTAAACCACCCCAAAACTTGGAGGTAAATATGGGATCCTGGTCCAATACTATAGACTTAGGAACCCCATGGAATTGTACAATCTCCCTCAGATACAGCTCCACATATTGGTCCACAGTATAGGTCGTCCTCACTGGCAGAAAGTGAGCTGACTTGGTGTACTTGTCTACTATCACCCACACCAAGTCATGTTGCCTCACTGACCTGGGTAAACCTCCCACAAAATCCATGGTAATATCTTCCCACTTCCACTAAGGAATACCCAAAGGCTGTAACAACCTCGTTGGTTGCTGGTGTTCCGCCTTTACCTGCTAACAGGTTAAACACTTGGCTACGTATTCAACCATGTCCTTCTTCATTCTAGGCCACCAATATAAAGTTTGTAGATCCTGGTACATATTTGTGGTGCTTGAATGGAGTGAGTATGGTGTTGTATGGGATTCATCAAGAATCTCTCGTCTAATAGCCATATCCATCAAAACATAGATCTGATCCTTATACCTCAATAAACTCATCTCTAAGATGGAATAATACCTAGCCACTCTAGCTAGGACATTTCCTCTAACCTCCTGCAACTGTGCATCACCCATCTAACCCTCTCTTATCCTTGCCAGGGTAGACTGTAAAGTAATATTGGTCAACTGGCCCACAACCAAGTATATCCTCGCTCTAGTCATCTCCTCCACTAATTCCTTCGATATATGCTTCGAGCTAAACAACTGTCCTGGACCCCTCTAGCTCAAAGCATCTACCAATACATTGGCTTTTCCTGGGTGGTAAAGGATGTCACAATCATAATCCTTCACTAATTCTAGCCAACGTCTCTGTCTCATATTTAGGTCCTTCTGGGTGAAGAAATACTTTAAACTCTTATGATCGGTGTATATCTCGCACTTATCTCCATATAAATAATGTCGCCATACTTTCAGTGCAAATACAACCGCTACTAGTTCCAAATCATGGGTAAGGTGCTACTGCTCATATTCCTTTTGCTGTCGTGACGCGTAGGCAATAACCTTCTCATTCTGCATCAACACACATCCCAATCCCAGTCTCGATGCATCGCAGTACACTACAAACTTGTCCTCATCCGAAGGAAGACTCAGTACCGGAACAGTAATCAATCGTCACTTCAACTCCTAGAAACTATCCTCACATTTGTCTAACCATGTGAACTTAGTCAACGGTGTGGCAACCTTTGAAAACCTTTCCACGAACTGTCTGTAATATCCAGCTAGTCCAAGGAAACTCCTAACCTCTGAGGCGTTCCTTGGCCTCGGCCAATCCTTAACTGCTTCGACCTTGGTCGGATCCACCTTAATCCCATCTCCACTGACAATATGTCCAAGAAATGTCACTTCCGACAGCCAAAACTCACACTTCTTAAATTTAGCATATAACTGATGTTTCCTTAACCTCTGCAATACCAGTGGGAGATGTTGCTCATGCTCTACCTCTGAACGAGAGTAAACCAGGATGTTGTTGATGAAAAAAATCATAAACTGATCTAAGAAGTCCTTGAACACCCTGTTCATCAGGTCCATAAACGTTGTTGAGGCATTGGTCAATCCAAATGACATGACCAAAAACTCATAGCGCCTGTACCTCGTGCAAAAGGCTGTCTTCGGAATATCCTCATCCTTGATCCTCAGCTGGTGATAACCAAATCGAAGACCAATCTTTGAGAATACCGTTACCCTGCAGCTGATCGAACAGGTCATCTATCCTTGGTAGGGGGTACTTGTTCCTGATAGTTAACTTGTTCAACTCCCTGCAGTCTATAAACATTATTAGAGTATCCTTCTTCTTCACAAATAAAACCGGAGCACCCCATGGCAAGAAGCTAGGTCTGATAAATCCCAAGTCTAGTAGCTCATGCAACTTTATCTTCAACTCCTTTAGCTCTGTCAGAGCCATTCTATATGGTGCCCTTGACACTGGCTTTGTACCCAACGCTAACTCAATAACGAATTGAATTTCCCTATGCGGCGGCAATCCCGGTAACTCCTCAGGAAACACATCCAAGAACTCGCATACCAGTCTAGTCTCTCCCGGCCCCACTAGCGTAACTCTTGTGGTATCTACTACACTGGCAAGAAAACTTATACAACCTCCTTGTAATAGGTCTCTAGCCCTCAACGTTGATATCATAGGAATGCGGAGTCTATGCATTGTACCCACAAAAACAAAGGGGTCCACACCCTCTGGCTCGAAAGTCACCTTCTTTTTCCTACAGTTTATAATTGCCCCATGTAACACCCTAATCTCCAGAGACCGTTACGATGTGCATTTTAAACAGTGCTAAACTCGTTAATTGAGTCATTTGGCCATAATTGTGTAACTAAGTATGATTAATAGTTTAGGGTTAAAAATTTTTGGTTAAGATACAACGTTTCACTAGAACGTTTACCATATACATTGGGATCCCAAAAATATAATTTAAAGGTTAATTACAACAAAATATCTACAACCAGCCGACCTGAGCGGAAAAATAGGGTTTAACCCTAGTTCCTCTTTAAACCCTCGACAGTGGCGGTCGAGCAACCGCATATGTACACATCATCACCTAAACTCTCCAACTCAAGGATGGTCCAGCTTCCTTTTTCCTTTACCTGCACCACATAGCACCCGTGAGCCGAAGCCCAGCAAGAAGACTCAATATGCTCATGAACAAGTAATAACATGTTACTAAGTCTTAATAGGCATGCCTAGTAGTAATAAACCTACTAATGCATGCAAGCAGGTACAAACAAATGTTTGTGAAGTCCTGCGCTCTAAGTAGATGACTAATAAGTCTCCTGCTCTGAGGTAAATGACTAATAAGTCTCTCTGGGGTAGATGACTAATAAGTCATTCTTTGAACAGTTGACTAATAAGTCACTCTCTAAATAGATGATTGATAAGTCTATCTCGGTCAGATGACTGTTAAGTCTATCTCGGTCAGATGACTGATAAGTCTATCTCGATCAGATGACTGATAAGTCTATCTCTGTCAGATGACTGATAAGTCTATCTCAGTCAGATGACTGATAAGTCTATCTCGATTAGATGAGTAATAAGTCTATCTCGGTTAGATGACTAATAAGTCTATCTTGATCTGATGACTGATAAGTCTATCTCAATCAAATGACTGATAAGTCCATCTCGATCAGATGACTGATAAGTCTATCTCTGAGGTCCCATACCCTCCTAGCCATGTGATGTGTAGGTCACCTTAGCCTTTCCTGCTCTGGCTCTAAATAACTAACCTTTAGACTAGACAAGTGCTTTTGTTTTTCATCGAACTTAAGGTCGGTTAGGCATTAATGCTCATGATGAGTCATTCAATGCTTATGTCGATTAGATCTAATCTTTTCGGCTTGCGTTAAACACGCTAATACTGTTCTTGACTCATAAGACAATACCATACGACCAGTGCTCAGTACAACTGTCGAACTTGACTAATGAGTCACAACTTCACAGTTAATACCGACACCATTACCGATTCTGACTAATAAGTCAGTGCCATTCACAAGTGAGCAAGATTTACTAAGCATTTGATATGCAATAAATGTCCACATTTAAACACTCAACATGCCTCAATAATAACCATTCATGTCACATATGGGGTGCAATTTTCTTACCTCTGGTTCGAGCGAGAAATAACAAATAAACGACCCTTGAGAACGATCAATGTAACGCCCCGGTTACCCCAAGACCGTTACGGTGAACGTTGAACCGTGAATTTAACTCGCTACCCGAGTTCTTTGGTTAAAAACGTGCTTCTAGGTGTTGTTAACAGGTTAAGGTGGAAAACCAATCAAAAGGAAAGGATATATTTTATTTAAAACATAAAACTGTTCATGGGCCCATCAAAACATTTACAACTTATTTACAACTCAAAATGGTCATTACAATTTAATTTACAATCCGCCGACCTAAGCGGCAAAAATAGGGTAAACACCCTAGTTCCTCTGAGAAATCCTTGGTCGTGGTGGTCAAGCGGCTGCATATGTACACATCACCACCTAAGCTCTCCACTCAAAGCTGGGTGAGCTTTTCTGTCCCTTTACTTGCACCACATAGCACCCATGAGCCAAACCCCAGCAAGAAAACACAATATTTCATGAATATAATATCAACAATGATCATAATAATCATTTAGGACTTTTAATCCAAAATAGAGGAGTGACAGTTGTAAAAGTCACTAAGGTGGGTTCCGTTCCCATTAGCCATGTGACGATAAGGTCACCTGGGCTTTACAAATAAGTGATCCTTTCACTAGCTTAAATAGGATAGGTGTTTGATGAACTAGTCACCAACATAACCTACCGCGTGACCATAGAGTCACAACCATGGGATTCCGCTCCCTAGCCATGTGACAAACAATCACCTAGGCCTTTGGCCCTGGCTCTGAGTAACTAGTCTTAAACTAGTCAAGCGCTTATAATTTTCATCGACCTTAGGGTCAGTCTAGCATTAATGCTCCTAGAGTCATTCAATGCTGATATCGATTAGATCTAATCTTTTATCGGCTCTGCGTTCATGACGCTTATGCCGTTCCTGACTCCCAGGTCAGTAATACGCGACCAGTGTCGATTCTGAATAGTCAGCGCCATACACAAGTAAGCAAGATTTGCTAAGCATTTAATATGCAATCAATGTCCACATTTAATAACCAACATGCCTCAACAACAACCACGCATGTCATATACACAGGGTGCAGTTTTCTTACCTCTGGTTCGAGCGAGAATGAGTAAAAGAACGACCTTTGAGAACGATCTGCCTTTTAGTTCCTTAGCGGTCACCTAGTCATAACCAATTATAACCTTCATTAATGAAAATCAACAATGAAAGGGTCTTGACCTAAACCCCACTCTCGAGACCTCGAAATGTACCCACACGGTGAGTAGATTCAATCCCAGGCCTTAAGGATTGAAACCCCGAGCCAAAAACCCTTAAAAACACTCAAAATGGGATTCTGAAGGAATAGAGTAGCGCCCCAACGCCACTCACTAGCGCCCCGACACTCTACTCAGAACCAAAAACGCCCAAAGCCAACCCTGGGTAGTGCTGTAGCACTCCCTTGTGGGCGCTATAGCACTACACCCAGCCTGAAATGCCCATGAACCTTTCTCCTTCGACTCCTTCATTTCCAACTTGATTCCAATGCTTCCAAACATCAAATTAAGTTTCAAATGAACCCAAAAACCACCCCCACATGTCCTAGGCATCACAACCCCAAGAACCCTAGCCAAAAACTCCAATCAAATCCATTCAACCTACCTAAAAATCCCAGCTGAAATTCAAAGCAAAAATAGAATAAACCAGAGATTTAATGGCTAGAATCTTACCTCAAGCTCATATTATGATGCTCTTCAATGGAGGAACAAAATCCCAAGCCCTGAAGACTTACTTCCCAAGCTTGAATCCTTAAGTTAGACTCAAAAATCACAAAGAAAATGGAAGAGAAAATAGGTACGGGAGAAAGGTATTTTCTATGCTCTGTTTTCTTCAAACTTCCACAGCCTTCATGGCTTAAATCAATCCTAGGGGTGAAAAGACTAAAATACCCCTAAGCCAAATAAAAGTTTCTAAAGGCTCCCAAGGACAAAACCATCATTTCCCGCCTATTTCGTTAATCATAATTAACACTCTCCAATTCCCGTTATTCTTGATATTCTCAATTACCAATAATTCATATCCCTTTAATTCCTGGCAACGTTCAAATCTCCAAATTACCCTGAGACTCGCCCCGAGCCTCGAGCCCCGAACTTAATCTCGTTATGACTAAACCTCTAATTTGTACTCAAAGATCGTCTCATACCGAATGGCTCGAAAAAATCCACATTATCATGTGGCCTCAACAATAGATCACCGACATGCATACAAATATACAATTACGCCCTCAATGGGCCAAATTACCACAACACCCCTGTAATGAAATGTGGACCCACATGCATGCATTTAACATCATATTATAATATAATTCACATAAACATGCATATAATAATTTAATGGCATAATAAAACAATTATGGCCCTCCTGGCCTACTAATCCAGCCATTAAACCACATTAGGGATTTCAGGACATTATAATCAATCCTTTGATCCCTTAGCGGTCACCTAGTCATAACCAATATGGAATCCATCAATAAAGTAAATCAATAAAAGGTTCATAATCTAACACCTCACTCCTGGGACTAATCCCGAGCTCTTGGGACTTCCAATCCACCCAAACGGGGTAGTGGAACCATCCCCCGAGCCCCCAAAGTCATCCCGAGCCCTAAAAATATGCCTTGCTGAAAATGACCTAGCGCTGGGGCGCTGCTAGGTTGCGTTGGGGCACTGTCCCAAGTCAGAGAGAACCATACTCTCTGCCCTGCATAGCGCTAGGCGCCAGAAGTGGTGTTGGGGCGCCACTGATTGACCAGCAAATCTCTGGTATTCTCCCCTGCGATTTCCCTTGAAAACCAAGCTTTAAAACCAATCCCATGTTATATTATTTTATAATATAATATAATGTAATATTATATTATATTATAATATAATGTTTAGATTAAATAAATGTGACAAAGTGTGTCACATATTGTAACATATAATAGAGAGTTACAATATTTAGATATATGAGATATATCCAAATAATGTAACATATTTGGTGTTACAAATTTGTAACTTCCAAATATTACCCTTTATTGTGTAAAATTGTTGTTACACAATATTGAGATGAATTTCATAAAGCCATATGCGATATGGTTGTTAGAGATATGATTTTAACCCCAATAATGTGTTTTGGGAGTTACAAAATCATTTGGGAGGGTTTGGAACCATTTGGAAAAACAGAACATTTTTAAGTGCTGAAATTGGTCGGTGGCCACGGCCACTGAATGTTGGTGGTCGCGGCCTGTGGGACAGAGATCAGTGGCCGCGGCCACTAATGTCTTTGGCCGCGGCCACAGGCCAAAAACTGACCAATTTTCAGTTTTTTTAATATTTGTTGAACGGCTCAAAAAACCGAATAACTCCCAAATCTCCTTTTTGATTCCATATTAATCCAATTAAACATTGGTAACAGCCATGGGGGTTGGTGGAATTTGAAATTCAAAGGGTGTCTCTAAACTCTATAAATAGGAGCCTATAGCTCACTTGTAAGACACAATATTTCTATCCATTAGAGCACTTGGCTAGAAACACCTTGAGGCTTGATAATTCCATAAAGCTTTTCCAATATCTAAGAGAGATCCCTTAGTGCTTGAGTTAGGGGGAAATAAGCTTTTGGACAAAGGTTTTAAACCTTGTTCAAGTTGGTGATCCCCAACCCTCTTCACTTAGGTTGTGTAAGTGAGAGTTTCTTGTATTTTTGTTCTTCTTTCTATTGTATTCTTTTCTTCTTATTCTCTTGTTCTTTTTTACTTGTATTTCTTGTTCAAGAGTTGTAATCATTTCTTTTCTTTTGTTTCAAACACTTTACTTTATTTGTAACCTTTTGCTTAGAGTTGTATTTTACTATTCTCTTCTTCTTCATCATCTTCTTCATTTCCTTTGTTTATTTGTAATTTTCAGTTATAGAGTTGTAACTCCTTTTAATCAATAATTATTTATTTGTAATATATTGCATGGAGTTGTAATATTATTATCAATTTCCATTGAGGCAAAACAATTTTTCATAACATTCAAAAGCTTATCCCTTTTTGTTTCAATGGAAGGGGAGACAACCAAGATCATGAACCAAGACCTAGTGAGATTGGATAGGTTTGATGGATCCAATTTTACTAGGTGGCAAGACAAGGTGAGGTTTCTTTTAACCACTCTTAAAATTGCCTACATCCTTGAGTCATCCTTGGCACCTCTAGCCGAGACATCCGACAAAGACACTCCCGAGGTGGAGAAGAGAAGGAAGAGGGAGGAGGACAACCATCTTTGTAGGGGTCATATCATCAACGCCCTATCCGATAGGCTCTATGACCTCTACACCGAGACCAAATCGGCCAAGGAGATATGGGATGCACTTGAGAAAAAGTTTAAGGCGGAAGAGGAAGGTACCAAAAAGTTTTTGATATCTCAATACTTCGATTTCAAATTTTTTGGTGATAAACCTATTCTTCCTCAAATTCATGAATTGCAAATTATTGTTAATAAATTAAAAGTGTTAAATATTGAGCTTCCCGAGGCCTTTCAAGTTGGTGCTATAGTGGCTAAATTACCACCAACTTGGAAGAGCTATAGAAAAAGAATCCTTCATAAAAATGATGATTATTCTTTGGAGGAGATCCAAAAGCATATTCAAATTGAAGAGGAATCGATATGTAGAGATAAACTTGTGGAGGGGTCTAATGGAGAGACTTCCAAAGCAAATGAGGTGTCATAACCAAAACATCCCCAAAACAAAGGGAAAAAGGGTAATGAGAAACCTTTGGGTCCAAAAATCAACCCAAACAAGTTTAAGGGCGAGAAAGGTCCTTGCTTTGTGTGTGGGAAAAAGGGTCACTATGCTAGAGAGTGTAGGCATAGAAAAGATTAACAAGGACCTAAGGTGAACACAACTCAAGAGGAAAACATAGTTGCTACCCTTAGTGAGGTGAATGCGGACCAAGGCAAGGTGAAAGGGTGGTGGTATGATACATGTGCCACCGTCCATGTCACCTATGACAAATCATTGTTCAAGACCTTTGAAGAGTCAAAGGGCAACCATGAGATACAAATGGGCAATGAGGGAAAATCCAAGGGACTTGGCAAAGGTACTATTGATGTCTACTTCACCTCTGGCAAGAAAGTTACATTAGTGAATGTACTTTATGTTCCCGAAATGAGTAGAAACTTGGTAAGTGGTGATTTGCTTGGCAAGCCCGGCATTAAAGCCATTTTTGAGTCTGGTAAACTTATACTTACCAAATCAAATGTATTTTTGGGAAAGGGGTACTCTTGTGAGGGTATGGTTAAATTGTGCACCAATGATGTAACGTTCAATGTTATCAATAAAAATGCTAATTCCGCCTATATTGTTGAGTATGATTCTTTATTTTTGTGGCATCTTAGACTATCGCATATAGGTTTTTCTACCATGAAAAGAGTAGTAAAATGTGGTATGATTGCATGCAATATTAAAAACTATGGTAAATGTGAAACATGTGTTAAGGCAAAAATGATTAAGAAACCATTTCCTAGTGTAGAAAGATCATCTAATTTACTAGATTTAATCCATAGTGATCTTTGTGAATTAAATGATGTTTTAACTAGAGGTGGTAAAAGGTATTTTCTTACTTTTATAGATGATTTTAGTAGATATACCTATATGTTTCTTTTAAAGCATAAAGATGAAACTTTTGATGCTTTTAAATTGTATAAATTAGAAGTTGAAAATCAACTAAATAAAAAGATTAAGGTGCTAAGAAGTGATAGAGGAGGAGAGTACTTCTCTAATGAATTCAATACATTTTGTGAAGAAAATGGTATAATTCATGAGTGCACTACACCTTATACACCACAACACAATGGTGTTGCCGAAATGAAAAATAGGACTTATCTAGAGATGATAAATTCTATGTTGTTGTTTTCTAAGTTGAACTTCAACTTATGGGGTGAAGCGCTTTTAACCGCTTGTCACATTCTTAATCGAATACCGATGAAGAAAAATGAGATATCTCCATATGAGTTATGGAAAGGAAGAAAACCCAACATAGGGTACTTCAAAGTGTGGGGGTGTCTTGCATATTGCAAGAAAAACGAACCTAATAGAACAAAGTTAGGTTCAAGAGTCATAAAGTGTGCTTTTGTTGGTTATGCCAACAATAGTAAAGCTCATAGGCTATTAGACTTAGAGTCTAATATTATGATTGAATCTAGAGAAGTTGAATTCTTTGAGAATATGTTATGTGACAACAATTCTCAAGCTTCAACATCTCTAAATGAGAATTTTTTATATGAGAACAATTCTCAAGTTTCTACATCCAAAGTTGATTCTCAAGAGGAGAATTCTCAAAAGAATGTAAAGCAACCCTTTGAACCTAGAAGAAGTCAAAGGCTTAAAAATCATAAAATTCTAGTAGTGGATGAGATAGATTCTCAACGAATTTCATTCTACATGGTAGAAGGAAATAGAGAGGAAGTCATTAGGAAAATTCCTATTGTACTTCTCGTTGAGGATGATCCTAAGACTTATAGAGAAGCTATGCAATCAAGAGATAGTGCATTTTGGAAAGAAGTCATCAATGATGAGATGGATTCCATTCTTTCCAATAACACTTGGGAATTGGTAGACCTCCCACCGAGGTCTAAGCCAATTGGGTGTAAGTGGGTATTTAGGAGAAAATATCACACTGACGGCACTATCCAAACCTTTAAAGCTAGATTAGTAGCTAAAGGGTTTAGGCAAAAAGAGGGTATCGATTATTTCGATACCTATGCGCCTGTTGCAAGAATAACTTCTATAAGAATTTTGTTCGCTTTAGCTTCTATACACAACTTGTATGTTCATCAAATGGATGTCAAAACGACATTCCTTAACGGTGACCTCAATGAGGAGGTCTATATGGAACAACCCGAAGGGCTTGTCCTACCAAAATATAAACATAAAGTTTGTAGACTTGTAAAATCCTTATATGGATTGAAACAAGCTCCTAAGCAATGGCATGAGAAATTTGATCAAGCCATCATGTCTAATGGGTTTAAACATAACAATGGAGACAAGTGTTTGTATTCCACAACTTGTAAGGGATATGTGATCATTGTTTGCTTATATTTGGATGACATGCTTATTCTAAGTAATAGCATGAAAGGGATAGAAGAAACGAAGAGGTTTCTATCATCAACCTTCAAGATGAAAGATCGTGGAGAAGTTGATACCATACTCGGTATCAAAGTAAAGAAACATAGTGGGGTTTGCGTTAGGGCATGCCCATTATGTTGAGAAAATATTGAACAAATTTAACCATCTCAAGGTTAAAGAAGCCAATACTCCATTCGATCATAGTGTAAAACTAGAGAAAAATGAAGGAAGAGCGGTGGCTCAATTGGAGTACGCTAGTTCTATAGGGAGTCTAATGTACGCTGCCCAGTGTACTAGACCTGATATAGCATTTGCGGTAAGTAAACTTAGTAGGTTAACAAGTAATCCAAGTGTGGATCACTGGAAGGCAATTGGAAGAGTCCTAAGTTATCTTAAGAAAACCAAAGGACTAAGCCTTCACTACTCCAAATTTCCTTCAATTTTAGAAGGATATACAGATGCAAGTTGGATATCCAATCTTGGGGACAACTTGTCCACAACTGGTTGGGTATTTACACTTGGTGGAGGTGCAATTTCTTGGGGTTCCAAGAAACAAACCTGTATATCTCATTCCACTATGGAAGCAGAGTTCATAACTCTAGCTGCTACCGGCAAAGAGGCCGAATGGTTAAGGGATCTGTTGATAGAGATTCCCCTAATCAAAGATAATGTATCTAGTATATCGATACATTGTGATAGCCAAGCGACATTGGCTAGAGCACACATCAGAGTGTATAATGGGAAGTCTAGACACATTAGTCTAAGACATGGATATGTAAGAGAATTGATTCAAAGATGAGTCATCTCAATATCCTATGTGAGAACAAGTGAAAATCTGGCGGATCCTTTCACTAAGCCACTAACGAGGGATTTAGTGGCTGCATCATCTCGAGGGATGGGACTTAAACTCCCTAAAGAGATTCACGATTGATGGTAACCTATCTTAACACTAGTTATTCAACTAGTGTTAGGTTCAATAGGTAACAACAAGTCAATCAAGTGAATATTAGTTGTACTCAAAACAAGTCCCATTTGAGATATTGAGTACTTGTGTGTTACCAAGTGGAGGGTTAAAACCGAAAGGTTTTTTAATAGAATTCAGTCTTGTAAAGACAAGTATTTTTGGTAACAAAATACTGTAAGAATTCTACTTATATGGACCTAGGGGTGGTGCCGCCTCTCATGAGAATTGGGAGTATTCTCAAGAACGTCCATGAATGGAAAGTGCACATGGCCATTAACGGTGCAAAGCGAGACATAGATGTCTCAAGTGAACATCACATAGGTGTGTGTGTTATCACTGATTTGTCATCATGAAAATATGGTTCAATGCCTAGTGCAACCTAATTTTCGACAAATTTTGTGATAATTACACTATAGTAAAGTTCAAGTTGAAAAACACTTTGCTTTATGCACTAATGCAAAGACTCCTATAAGAGAGAGTTCTTATTTAATCAAGTGGAGGATATGTTATATTTTCAAAATATAATGATTGATTAGATAAGTGTTACAATAGATGACTATTTAATCTAGTGGGGGAATGTTATATTATTTTATAATATAATGTAATATTATATTATATTATAATATAATGTTTAGATTAAATAAATGTGACAAAGTGTGTCACATATTGTAACATATAATAGAGAGTTACAATATTTAGATATATGAGATATATCCAAATAATGTAACATATTTGGTGTTACAAATTTGTAACTTCCAAATATAACCCTTTATTGTATAAAATTGTTGTTACACAATATTGAGATGAATTTTATAAATCCATATGTGATATGGCTATTAGAGATATGATTTTAACCCCAATAATGTGTTTTGGGAGTTACAAAATCATTTAGGAGGGTTTGGAGCCGTTTGGAAAAACAACACATTTTTAAGTGCAGAAATTGGTCGGTGGCTACGGCCACTGAATGTTGGTGGCCGCGGCCTGTGGGATAGAGACCAGTGGCCGCGACCACTAATGTCTCTGGCCGCGGCCACAGGCCAAAAACTGACCAATTTTCAGCTTTTTCAATCTTTGTTGAACGGCTCAAAAAACCCAAATAACTCCCAAATATCTTTTTTAATTCCATATTAATCCAATTAAACATTGGTAACAGCCATGGGGGTTGGTGGAATTTGAAATTCAAAGGGTGTCTCTAAACTCTATAAATAGGAGCCTATAGCTCACTTGTAAGACACAACATTTCTATCCATTAGAGCACTTGGCTAGAAACACCTTGAGGCTTGATAATTCCATAAAGCTTTTCCAATATCTGAGAGAGATCCCTTAGTGCTTGAGTTAGGGGGAAATAAGCTTTTGGACAAAGGTTTTAAACCTTGTTCAAGTTGGTGATCCCCAACCCTCTTCACTTATGTTGTGTAAGTGAGAGTTTCTTGTATTTCTGTTCTTCTTTCTATTGTATTGTTTTCTTCTTATTCTCTTGTTCTTTTTACTTGTATTTCTTGTTCAAGAGTTGTAATCTTTTCTTTTCTTTTGTTTCAAACACTTTACTTTATTTGTAACCTTTTGCTTAGAATTGTATTTTACTATTCTCTTCTTCTTCATCATCTTCTTCATTTCCTTTGTTTATTTGTAATTTTCAGTTATAGAGTTGTAACTCATTTTAATCAATCATTATTTATTTGTAATATATTGCATAGAGTTGTAATATTATTATCAATTTCCATTGAGGCAAAACAATTTTTCATAACATCCTAAACATCATCCAAACCTATAATTTAACCCCAAAACTTCATCCATAGCTCAACCTCATCAAAACCCAAGCCAACTTTCTCAAAAACCTCCATGAATTCTCAACTAATCACTTCAAAATTCTCAGCTGAAAACTAAATGAAAAACAGAGTATAACCATAATTTCATGGCTAAATCCTCCTCAATAGTTGAACTAAGGTTCTAAGCTCCAAACCTTGATTCCCACACTTAAATCCTCAAACTTAGCTTCAAAATTCCAAAGGGAAGGGAGAGGAAGAGATGATCGTGAGGGAGGGAAACTGTAATGCCCCAAAATCCCTAATAAGGTTTAGGGTCTTGATTAGGAGGTCGGGAGGGCCATAATTGATTTATTGTGTCATTAAATGATTATATGCATGTTTATGTGAATTATATTATAATATGATGATAAATGCATGCTTATGGGTCCATTTTTAATTATAAGGACATTTTGGTAATTTGGCCCGTTGAGGGCTTAATTGTGTATTTTCATGCATGTGGGAGAATTATGAATAACACCACATTGTATGCGGATTTTTTTGAGCCATTCGGCATGAGACGATATTTGAATGTAAGTTATCGGTCTAGTCATAACGGGGTTAGTTTCGGGGCTCGGGGTGAGTAGCGGGGTAATTTGATGATTAGAACATTACCAGGAATTAAAGGGTAATGGGATGTGATTTATGAGTATTTGAGAATATTGGGAATTGGAGGATGTTAATTATGATTAGCGGGATTAGATGGGAAAGGACTATTTTATCCTTGGGGGCTGTTAAGGAAAGAAGATAAGCCTAGAGGCATTTTGGTCTTTTGACCGAAAGGATATATATCTTTAAGAAGCTGTTAAAGCTTAAGAAAAACAGAGTGTTTCCTTTCCTCTCTCTCCCCGATTATCTCCCTCTTCCTTCCTTTGGATTTTTGAAGCTCAAGTTTAGGGTTCAAGCTCGGGAATTGAGGCTTAAGGGTTTAGGCTTGTGTTCAGCCATTGAAGAGGATTCAATTTGAGTTTAAGGTAAGGTTTTAGTTCAATTTTCTGGTTCCTTACTCTGTTTTTTATGTTAGTTTTGAGATTGGAGTTTTCATCATTGAAATGGGTATTTGATGAAGTTTTGATTGGTTTAAGGCTTAGGTTTTGATGGTTATATGGTAGATAAGTTACGATAATAGTTGGTGGCTTTGCTTTGTGATATTGGGGGTGTTTTAATAACATCTTGAAATGAGTTCGAAGGGGAAAAACAGGGGTTTTTAGTTGAGTTGCTGGTGGGGCCGCAGCTCTGTTCTAGAGCGCCGTGGCCCAAGCTTGTTAAAGAGTAAGGGTGGAGCTGCAGGGTCGTTGGGTCGCGGCATGGTGAAGGAGGGTTGCGACCCGTGTTAAGGATTGAAGGGTGGCCGCTTCTGTTTGAGGAGGCGGGTCGCGGCATGGTGGTGTAGGGTCGCGACCCTTAGTGGCATTTTGGCCAAAATTGAGTTTTTGGCTTAGGGAATCAAACCTTAGGCCTCGGGATCGTTCCTACTACCCGGTTTAGTAGGATTCAATGTCCCGGAGGCTAGGTTTTGGTCCGGGAACCTTTTTTGATTCATTTTATTGATGGAATCCCATAATTGGTTATGACCAGGTGACCGTAAAGGAACTAAAAGGTCGATAGTTCTCAAGGGTCGTTCTTAACGTATTTCTAGCTCAAACCAGAGGTAAGAAAACTGCACCCAGTATGTGATGCATGTGATGCACGAGAAACATGTGGTTAGGGCATGCCACGAAGGTTGAATATGAGATTGATCAGAGCTTGAGTCTCTGTGTTTGTGCATGATCCTAATTATGCTAGCAATTGTTAAGTAAGCATGCTGAATGCTTTACATTTGGATATTTGACATATGATATGTACCTAGTAGCATTGCTTACTTGTCTGTGGCACTGACTTACTAGTCAGAATCGGCAATGGTGTTAGAATTGACTGTGAAGCTGTGACTTACTAGTCAAGTTCGACAGCAGTACTGAGCATTAGTCGTATGTTATTGACCTATGAGTCAGGAGCGGCATAAGCGTCATGAACGCAGAGCCGAGAAGATTAGATTTAATCGACATCTGCATTGAATGACTCATCATGAGCATTAATGTCGGACCGACCTCAAGTTCGATGAAAACTATAAGCGCTTGTCTAGTCTATGGCTAGTCACTCAGAGCCAGGGCCAGAAGGCCCAGGTGACTGCATCGTCACATGGCTAAGGGTACGGAACCCACACTAGTGACTCCTTAGTCACTCATCTAAAGGTGTAGATCCCATGTTAGTGACTTGATCATCAGTCACTCGTCTAAGGGTACAGATCCCATGTCAGTGACTTGCTCATCAGTCACTCATCTAAGGGTGCAGATCCCATGTTAGTGACTTGCTCATCAGTCACTCATCTAAGGGTGCAGATCCCATGTTAGTGACTTACTCCTCAGTCACTCATTTGATTAGGGCTATAAGCCCCAACAAGGTTATTAGAACCTCAAGTGTAAATCACTCATCTGTTTAGGATTGACTTGATAGTCATCCATATAGGAGGGCAAGGCCCAAAACTATCATTATTTGAACTTATTTGCATGCATGATTAAGGCTATCATTGCTAGGCATGCACATTATGATTTGATGACATGTTATTATTGTTCATGAGCATATTGAGTTTTCTTGCTGGGCTTCGGCTCACGGGTGCTATGTGGTGCAGGTAAAGGCAAAAGAAAGCTGGACCATCCTTGAGTTGGAGAGCTTAGGTGACGATGTGTACATATGCGGCTGCTCAACCGCCACGGCTGAGGGTTGAAAGAGGAACTGTTATATTATTTTATAATATAATGTAAAATTATATTATATTATAATATAATGTTTTAGATTAAATAAATGTGACAAAGTGTGTCACATATTGTAACATATAATAGAGAGTTACAATATTTAGATATATGAGATATATCCAAATAATGTAACATATTTGGTGTTACAAATTTGTAACTTCCAAATATTACCCTTTATTGTGTAAAATTGTTGTTACACAATATTGAGATGAATTTCATAAAGCCATATGTGATATGGCTGTCATAGATATGATTTTAACCCCAATAATGTGTTTTGGGAGTTACAAAATCATTTGGGAGGATTTGGAACCGTTTGGAAAAACAACACAATTTTTTGTGCTGAAATTGGTCAGTGGCCGCGGTCTTTGGGACAGAGACCAGTGGCCGCGGCCACCATTGTCTCTGGCCGCGGCCACAGGCCAAAAAGCTGACCAATTTTCAGTTTTTTCAATATTTGTTGAACGGCTCAAAAAACCCAAATAACTCCCAAATCTCTTTTTTAATTCCATATTAATCGAATTAAACATTGGTAACAACCATGAGGGTTGGTGGAATTTGAAATTCAAAGGGTGTCTCTAAACTCTATAAATAGGAGTCTATAGCTCACTTGTAAGACATAACTTTTCTATCCACTAGAGCACTTGGCTAGAAACACCTTGAGACTTGATAATTCCATAAAGCTTTTCCAATATCTGAGAGAGATCCCTTAGTGCTTGAGTTAAGGGGAAATAAGCTTTTGGACAAAGGTTTTAAACCTTGTTCAAGTTGGTGATCCCCAATCCTCTTCACTTAGGTTGTGTAAGTGAGAGTTTGATTGTGTTCCTGTTCTTCTTTTTATTCTATTGCTTTTCTTCTTATTTTCTTATTCTATTTACTTGTATATTTTGTTTAAGAGTTGTAATCTTTTCATTTGGTCTAAACACTTTATTTTACTTGTAATCTTTTGCTTAGAGTTGTATTCTCACTATATACTTCTTCATCATCATCTTCTCCCTTTCTTTAGTTTATTTGTATTTTCAGTTATAGAGTTGTAACCTTATTTAATCAATCTATATTTACTTGTAATATTATTGCATAGAGTTGTAATATTATAATCATTTCCATTGAGGCAAAACAATATTTTACTAACAGGAACTAGGGTTAAACCCTATTTTGCCGCTTAGGTCGGCTGGTTGTAAATATTTTCTTGTAATTAACCTTTAAATTATATTTTTGGGATCTCAATGTATACAGTAAACGTTCTAGTGAAACGTTATATCTTAACCAAAAATTTTAACCCTAAATCGCTAATCATACTTAGTTGCACGATTATGGCCAAATGACTCGATTAGCGAATTTAGCACTGTTTAAAAGACACCGTAACAGTCCCTAGAGTTTAGGGCGTTACAAAAACCAGTCTCTGTTTTGCTCCTAAGGTTTCTACAACCTTCCTATTTTAAACATATCTCTTGGTCAAATGACCAAAATTCCCCCAAGCATATCTTATTTCCTTAACAACCCCCAAGGGCAAAATAGTCATTTCCCATCTAATCCCGCTAATCATAATTAACGTCCTACAATTCCCGTTATTCTCAATATTCTCAAATATCAATAAATCATATCCCATTACCCTTTAATTCCCGATAATGTACTAATCCTCAAATTACCTCGAAACTCACCCCGAGCCCCGAAATTAACCCCATTATGACCAAATCGCTAACTTGCATTCAAATATCATCTTATGCCGAATGGCTCGAACGAATCCACATTATAATGTGGTATTATTCATAATTCACCAACATGCATGAAAATACACAATTATGCCCTCAACGGGCCAAATTACCAAAATTCCCTTATAATGAAATGTGGACCCATATGCATGCATTTATCATCATATAATAATATAATTCACATAAATATGCACATAATCATTTAATGGCATAATTAATCAATTATGGCCCTCCCAGATTCCTAATCAAGGTCCTAAACCTTATTAGGAAATTTAGGGCATTACAACTATCCCCTCCTTACAAAAATTTCATCCTCGAAATTTATCTGAACCTCTCAGAATAAAAATTCCGCACAACTGATTCTAGTTTTTCCCCAGGTCGTTCCCTCGACCTCACTGTTTCTGTAACATTACCTTGACTCAAGGTATAATTTTCTTTCTCAAAACCTTATTCTTTCTGTTAAAATCTGAACTGGCTACTCCTCAAAGGATAACTTAGCATCAGTCTCCAGATTCTCATAACTCAACACATGAGTCTCTTCTAACCCATGTTCTCAACCTAGAAATATAAAATACATTGTATACAGCCGACAGTGCCAAAAATAAGGCCAATCCATAGGCAACCTGACCGATCCTATCTAGGATTCAAACGGCCATACTAATCTAGGGTTCAACTTGTCTTTATCTCCTCACCCCTTTCCATGGTGATACTTTAAGGAAGATACAATCTTCTACTTGGAACTCCATGTTCCTGTATCCCAAATCAATATAACTTTTCCATTTACTCTGAGAAGCATGCTTCCAAGCCCCAACCTTTTCAAAAACCTCAATGATCCCTGAACTACCTCGGGATCCAGATATAATATCTCATTCATCCTATAAGATGCCCTTCTAATAATAATTGGATAACTCTCTCTGATTTACCATCAGTTTGAGAGTAATAAATTGTATACTCATTGCCTTCTACAACCCTTCCCAAGACTTGGAAGTAATAGCAAAGTCTTCATCTGATAAGATAGACCTCAAAGTCTATGAAGGCGTACCACCTCTCTCACACAAAGATCTTAATATTAATCAACTGTGTTACTTGTCCTTACTAATAGAAGTGAACTTACTTTAATATTGGTCCATAATGACCTAATCCAAATCACGCTAGCCCACTATCCTGGGCAGCCCCACCACGAAACTTAGTGCGATGTTTCCTTATTTCCACTATGGAATACTCAAAGGCTATAATGACCTTACTGGTTTCTGATACTCTGTCTTGACCTGCTAACAGGTTAAGAACTTTGCCACATATTCCATTATGCCCCTCTCCATCCCAGGCCACCACTATAAAGCTTTCATATCCTGTTACATCTTCCATGATGCCTGAATGAAGAGAATAAGAGGTAGTATAAGATTCATCAAGAATCTCCCATTTAATCTTAGTGTCCATTGGATCCCAAGTCCGATTCTTATATCACAATAAACTCATACCTGATACTGCATAATCCTTAGCTAATCCAGCTAAGACTTTCCCCTCAATTCTTCCCATTTATGGGTTCACTTAATTGTCTTTCCTTGTTTCCTTTCTGAAATAATAATCTCAAGCATAAACCTGGCCACCTGGCCCACCAGTAACTCTACTTTAGTTCTGGTCATATCCTTTAACCAACATGATGCATAGGCAATCACTTTTTCCCTATTACTGAGGTGTCATAACAACCTCAGTACATATAATATCCCGATTCTAATCTGTAAGAAAACTCAGAACTCATCCACAAAGTACATATAATATCCTGCCCGTCCAAGGAAACTTCTGCCCTCTGAGGCATTCCTTGACCATGGCAAATCTCAAACGGAGAGTATACCACAATACCGTCGATCAAGACGATCACAAATCCAATTTAAATAATCCTTGAATACTTTGTTCCTCTAATTCATCCAAATATAACTTAGCGTTAACCAATTCCTCAAAACATAACACAACACTCCCAGTGCCCTTATCTGATATAAAAAAATAGTCTTCTGCATATCCTTCTCCCTGATCTCTAGCTGGTAATAACCAGATCAAAGATCCACCTTGGAGAATACTATCTTACTCAATAACTGAGCCTTTAGGTTTTACAATTTTGTTGAAGTCGTACAAAACAGTGCCCTAGACCTGATTTCATTCCTGGCACCAATCCAATCACCATAATATCACTTTGTGTAAAGGTAACCCCGGAGAATCCCCTGGAAATCCATCTAGAAACTCACAGACTAATCCAGTCTGTCTTGATCCGGTGTCACAACCTAAGTGGTATCCACCACACTAGCTAAGAATTCTATGCATCCTTTGCAATAGATCTCTAGCTCTAAATACAAATGTCTTCAACATATAAAGTCCATGCATAGTGCCAGCTACCACAAGGTCTCCCACTCACAAGCCCCGAGAGTAACTATCCTTTCCATGCAATTTAGCATTGCCCCACACGTGGTTAACCAATCCATATCCAGGATTATACTGAAGTCAGTCATAACCAACTTTATCAAACCAACTGATGAGTCCCTCCCAACATAACCTAACTCATCACAACATAATCATGCAATTTGCATATCAAATTTATGCCTCTCTATATGCAACAAACAAAGAAACAGTATGGCCCCAAACTAGTCAGCATAATACAAAAATCAAAACTAGAAAGCTGACCTGCCACCCCTGAGGAACCAGCCTAAGTCTTAGTCTCCGAAACTGACTGCCTCTGAATGAACACTCGAGCTGGAGTCGAGCTGTCCATCCCCTTTTGCTCATCTACTCCTTGTCTTGGGGAAATCCCTCATGAAATGCCCAACCATTCCACATAAGTAACATGCCTTTGCCCGGCATTTTCCCAGATGATGTCTCTTACATTGGGCGCATTTTGGATAAGTCATCCAGCTCTTTTTCTTGCTCGCTCCAATAAATGGAGGTGCCACTGCTTGAGCTCCACGCTCTCATTTCTTATGCTCTCAACAGCTAGAGCCTTCCCTACCACCTGAGCATAGGTGGAGGTTTCATGCACTGGGGCAACTCTAATGCCCTGAGCTATCCTGGATTTCAATCCTTGGATAAACTTTTCCTTCCGAGCTACATCTATGGGTACCATATCAAAAGAAAACTTGGCCAACACATCAAATCTATTAACATACTCGGTTACTGTTGCATTGCCCTGAACCAGGTTCATAAACTCATTCATCTTAACAGTCTGGACCGCATCACAGTAATAGTTTTCATTGAACAGCTGCCTAAAGTCTTTCCACTCCATCACAGTTGTATCTCGTGTCTGGGATACTACTTCCCACCACGTCCGAGCATCATCCCGCAATACATATGTAGCACAGATCACCCTATCGTGCCCTACAAGCCCCATACTATCAAGAATGGAACTAATCATGCCCATCCATTGCTCCGCTCTAAATGGATCTAGGCCTCCCTCAAAGACTTGAGGGTAATACTCCTGGAATCTTCCACAGAGTAATTCCCACATGTTCTCAACCCTAGGCTGAGCCAAAACTGGTGGCACTCCTGGCATAACAAAGGAAGAGGTGTTCCCCGACAGATTATGTTATTGCTTCAAACACCTGATCTCTTCCTCTTGCCTCTGCAATCTTAATTGCACATCTGTAAATATTTGTTGGAAATTTTGAGGGGCAGATGAAGAACTCAACCCCTGGCTGTAACTCCCAGCCTCAGTATAACCACCATCAGGCCTCATTATCTGCCTTGGATATATACCTGCTGGTTGAATCTGCAGTCAATAACTTGACCCATTAAACATGATGAGCATATCAAGAGCTTTCCCCATGGGAAAAATCATACCAAACTACAATCACAAACCACTGCAGTGCTAAAAACATGCCCATAGCATTTGTTCATCAATCCATAACCCCTGCTCTTCCAACATACACACCATGCTTCCAATTCCAACATGCAAATATCACATTTATATATATATATATTCATGGAGCAGGTGATCATATAGTCAAGAGCCAAGCTCTATCAGAATCGCATGCTCCCTAATACAATGTGCAGGTAAAGCATTCACATTCTATTTAAGCAGTTAAACACATAACTACAGAAATAGTTACCATTCCCTGAGTGAAGCTATCTTTAGTGACGAGTGTACATGCCCAGCTTGTCTTCAGGAACCCTTAACCTTGGCTCACTCTGATACCAAGTTGTAACACCCTAATCTCCAGGGACAGTTACGATGTACATTTTAAACAGTGCTAAACTCGCTAATCGAGTCATTTGGCCATAATTGTGTAACTAAGTATGATTAATAGTTTAGGGTTAAAATTTTTGGTTGAGATACAACGTTTCACTAGAACATTTACCATATACATTGGGATCCCAAAAATATAATTTAAAGGTTAATTACAACAAAATATTTACAACCAGCCGACCTAAGCGGCAAAATAGGGTTTAACCCTAGTTCCTCTTTAAACCATCGGTCGTGGCGGTCGAGCAGCCGCATTTGTACACATCGTCACCTAAGCTCTCCAAATTAAGGATGGACCAGCTTCCTTTTTCCTTTACCTGCACCACATAGCACCCGTGAGCCGAAGCCCAGCAAGAAAACTCAATATGCTTATGAACAAGTAATAACATGTTACTAAGTCTTAATAGGCATGCCTAGCAGTAATAACCCTACTCATGCATGCAAGCAGGTACAAATAAATGTTTGTGAAGTCCTGCGCTTTGAGTAGGTGACTAATAAGTCTCTCAGGGGTAGATGACTAATAAGTCATTCTTTGAAGAGTTGACTAATAAGTCACTCTCTAAATAGATGACTGATAAGTCTATCTTGGTCAGATGATCGGTCAGATGACTGTTAAGTCTATCTCGGTCAGATGACTGATAAGTCTATCTCGGTCAAATGACTGATAAGTCCATCTCGGTCAGATGACTGATAAGTCCATCTCGGTCAGATGACTGATAAGTCTATCTCTGAGGTCCCATACCCTCCTAGCCATGTGATGTGTAGGTCACCTTAGCCTTTCCGGCTCTGGCTCTAAACCTTTAGACTAAACAAGTGCTTTCGTTTTTCATCGAACTTAAGGTCGGCCAGGCATTAATGCTCATGATGAGTCATTCAATGCTTATGTTGATTATATCTAATCTTTTCGGCTTGCGTTAAACACGCTAATACCGTTCTTGACTCATAAGCCAATACCATACGACCAGTGCTCAGTACTACTGCCGAACTAGACTAATGAGTCACAGCTTCACAGTTAATACCGACACTATTGCCGATTTTGACTAATAAGTCAGTGCCATTCACAAGTGAGCAAGATTTGATAAGCATTTGATATGCAATCAATTCCCACATTTAAACACTCAACATGCCTCAATAATAACCATGCGTGTCACATATGGGGTGCAGTTTTCTTACCTCTGGTTTGAGTGAGAAATAACAAATAAACAACCCTTAAGAACGATCTATCCTTTGATCCCTTAGCGGTCACCTAGTCATAACCAATATGGAATCCATCAATAAATTAAATCAATAAAAGGTTCATAATCTAACACCTCACTCCCGGGACTAATCCCGAGCTCTCGGGACTTCCAATCCACCCAAACAGGGTAGTGGAACCATCCCCCAAGCCCCAAAAGTCACTCGAGCCCTTATAATATGCCTTGCTGAGAATGACTTAGCGCTGAGGCGCTACCCCAAGTCAGAGAGAACCCTACTCTTTGCCCTGCATAGCACTGGGGAGCCAGAAGTGGCACTGGGGGCCACTGACAGACCAAAAAATCTCTTTTCTTCTCCCCTGCGATTTCCCCTAAAAACCAAGCTTCAAAACCAATCCCAAACATCATCCAAACCTATAATTTAACCCCAAAACTTCATCCATAGCTCAACCTCATCAAAACCCAAGCAAACTTTCTCAAAAACCTCCATGAATTCTCAACTAATCACTTCAAAATTCTCAACTGAAAACTAAATGAAAAACAAAGTATAACCAGAATTTCATGGTTGAATCCTTACCTCAAGCTTGAATTGAGTCCTCCTCAATGGTTGAACTAAGGTTCTAAGCTCCAAACCTTGATTCCCACACTTGATTCCTCAAACTTAGCTTCAAAATTCCAAAGGTAAGGAAGAGGAAGTGATGATTGTGAGGGAGGGAAACCAGTCTCTGTTTTGCTCCTAAGGTTTCTACAACCTTCCTATTTTAAACACATCTCTTGGTCAAATGACCAAAATGCCCCCAAGCCTATCTTCTTTCCTTAACAGCTCCCAAGGGAAAAGTAGTCATTTCCCATCTAATCCCGCTAATCATAATTAACATCCTACAATTCCTGTTAATCTCAATTTCTCAAATACCAATAAATCATATCCCATTACCCTTTAATTCCTGATAATGTACTAATCCTCAACTTACCCCGAGACTCACCCCGAGCCCCAAAATTAACCCCGTTATGACAAAACCACTAACTTGCATTCAAAGATCATCTCATGCCGAATGGCTCGAACGAATCCACATTATAATGTGGTATTATTCATAATTCACCAACATGCATGAAAATACACAATTACGCCCTCAACGAGCAAAATTACAAAAATTCACTTATAATGAAATGTGGACCCATATGCATGCATTTATCATCATATAATAATATAATTCACATAAATATGCACATAATCATTTAATGGCATAATAAATCAATTATGGCCCTCCCAGCCTCCTAATCAAGGTCCTAAACCTTATTAGGAAATTTGGGGCATTACACCCCATATCTAACCATCCAATCCATCCCCAAAATCATGTCGAAATCATCCATACCCAACTCAATCAAATCTACTGATAGTTCCCTACTGTCCACCATCACTGGTAGTGCTCTAATGCATCTCCTAGAAACCACCAGCTCCCCTGTAGGCAGTATAGTCCCAAACCCCGCAGTATAATACTCACTAGGTCTACACAATCTATCAATCACTTTTCTAGAAACAAATGAATGTGTAGCACCAGAGTCAATCAATACAGTATACAAAGAGCCAGCACTAGAAAGCTGACTTGTCAATATCGAGGGACTAGCCTCAGCCCCTGCCTGTGTCAAGGTGAACACTCGAGTTGGAGTCAAGTTGTCTGCCTTCCTTGGTTCCTTTTTCTTCAACGTCGGGCAATCTTTCTTGAGGTGTCCAACCACCCCGCACAAATAACAGGCCTTTGCCTGGCATTCGCCCAAATGGAGCTTTCGGCATCTAGCACACTCCGGGTAGTTCCTCCATGTCTCACCGCCTCCCTGGGCACCCCAGCCCCTCCTATCAGGACTAGTAGTGGTCGAGGTGTCAGGGGTCTTCCTCTTTTGATCACTGGGGCCTTCGCCCCTACCAGACCCTATAAATGGAGGCACTGCCCTGCAAACATCCCGTCTCGCAGCGTTCTCCCTCCAAATCTTGTTCTCTGCCTCCTCAGCAGTGAGGGACTTCTTAATCGCCTGGGCATAAGTTGTCACCTTGGGTACTGATGTGATCCTCACATCTCAGGCTATCATAGCATTAAGCCCTTGAACAAACCTGTCCTGCCTAGCTACATCTGTAGGCACTAGATCAAGTGTAAACTTTGCTAGCCTGTCAAATTTCAGGGCATACTCATGTCATGCTGCCCTGCACTAACCCAATGAACTCAGCCACCTTTGCCACCTTGACGAAAATGTTGTAATATTTCTGGTTGAACAAATCTCTGAACTCATTCCAACTTAGAGTAGAAACGTCTTGAGTCTGGGATGCCACCTCCCATCAAATACAAGCATCCTCTCTAAGCATATAGGTGGCACGGGCCACCCTGTCATTACCTTCCACCCTCATAAAATCCAGGATGGAGGTGATCATACTCATCCACTGTTCAACCTTAAGTGGATCTGGTCCTCCCTCAAAGATTAGAGGATGTTGTCTCCTAAATTTTTCATAAAGTGGTTCCCACCTGTTCCCAATCTAAGGCGGTTGTACAACTGGTGCCACAACAGGTGGCAAGTTAAGTGCAACACTCCCTGGCGGAGCCTGCTGCCTCAAAAGGCAAACCTCTTCTGCCTAACTTTGAAGTCTAGCTTGCATATCAGCAAGCAACCGCTGCCAGTTCTCAGGGACTAGTAGAGGGTTCTGGCCCTGCTCATCATCTTTAGCCCCGACCCCGATGCCGGCTAGTCGAATTGATCACCTTGGACGCATAACTATCCAAGTTTATCTACAATCAATGACTCAGCTAGTCAGGCAATGATAATAGGTTTATATTCATTTCACAGTCTAATGCCAATATCCAAGCCACGATACACATTTGTAATGTAAACAAGTATTTTAACAGGTATTCACATAAAATAGCAATGCTAATAAGCATTGTAGTGTCTCCGAATTTTACTTAGTTAGATATTAGTAGCTTGTGCTATAGTATTTTAGTTTTCGTGGTTATTGGTTCAAGCTAGGAATTATTTTTGAAACTCATAGAGATAGTTATGGATTATATAAGTTTAACCTATAGTTTAGAAATATTAATTTTATCATAAGGTTTGATTATTGAAGTTGGTCCTATAAATATTATTTATTATAACCTAAGGTTTAGATAGAATAATTAAGGATTTGACAAATGTCACATGTATGTTTATTAAGGATTTTAGATGAATAAATTAATAAAGGATAAAACCTAGGAAGTCTAGAACCTTCCATCAGTTGTTAGGATCTCATATTACCCAGTCAAAGTGGTTTTAACAACTTCAAGTGTCCGGAAAGTGTGCAAAAATGTGTTTAAAATATCAGTGTAAGCCGATATATCGCAGCTATAGGGGCTGATATATCGCCTATGATGATACGAAAAACACGTCAACTTCGTATGAACGAAACCATGGAGCCTCGAGAATATGGGGGAGGCGATATATCAACTCCACTTGCATATTTTATTAGTTCATGGAATCCGAGCTAGAAACGACCCTCAACAACTTGGACTTTCTCTTGAACGATTTTGATCGAGTTTTGGGTATCGGTTGAGCAGAAAAATCAATTTTTATTTTTTTATTTATTCATTTAAAAGGGAGTTAGTTTCACTCCTTGAACTCTATAAATAGGACCCTTCACTCAGCCTTTTGCATCATCTTTCAAACACTTCTCAGAGCCTCCAAGCTACTAAATTCGTTCTAGAGAGAAACACTAGGGTTTTGGGGTTAAAAGATTTCAAATCTAAGCTTTTCTAAACACTTAGGAAGTAAGCTAGAGTGTGATTTCAGTATTGAGGTGTAGATCGAAGTTCTAAGCTGTCTAAGGTACTCTTAATCCTCAAGTTTAGTTCATCACAATTTCTCTTATTCTTTTCTTTTTCTTCAAATCCTAACTTGTTATAATGACTTTTGGTTAAGTATTTGATTTTTCTTGAAACTTAAGGTTTTTGGTAAGTTCTTATCTCGATGGTTTAGATCTTCTTTTCTTTAGGAAACTTATGGTTTTATCGTTTGGTTTTAGGAGTTTCCAATCCCGCACTTGTCTCCAATACCCCGGTTTTGGTAAGGAAAATAAGTTAGATTTTATGTGTAATGATTATGTTTATATGCTATGTGTATGTATGTATGTTGTTTTTATGTTTGTAGTCGCTTGGGAAATATGGTTGCTTAGATAGCAAATAAGCAAATCCCGAGATTTTTATCATTATCGTAGACTATAGTTGTGTTTAAACCTACCTCTAAATAGTAGCAAGAGGACCTAGATGGTTTCTATCACATACTACGGTAATGAGTTAATGGCCACTAATTTGTAGTCTTATGTTTTATGTTTTTACGTCTTATATTTTATGTTATGCTTTAGTAGTTTTTCCTTACTGGGAATTAGGCTCATTTCTTTTTATTTAGATGGTGCAGGTAAATGAACATGGAAGGCGAGACAGATCCATGGCAGCTTTGGCATGTGTATTGGGCGAGAAGTAAATGAATGGACTGATGGGAATGATCAAGGATGGCGTTTATGTTTCGAGTTTTTTTATTTATGTATTTGTGATTTCTGCATTTAGTATTTGAACAATTTAATTAAAGGTTTTGTTTTCTTTATGATTTTATGTAATAACAATGGGATCCCGTATTTTTTTTATTTTCTATAATAAAGTTTCATTATTTTATGTATGTATCCAAAGATAGCAGTTATTGTCTTAGTATTTTTTTAAAGGTATGAGTCATTTTAGTTAGTTAGGTCTTTACAAGCACGCCCTATCATATCCACATAACAGTCAAGGGCAAGACCCTATCAGTATATCTCATGCTCCCTAATAAACATGCAGATAAAGCATTTATATTTCATTTAAACATTCAAACATATAATCACATATATGGTTACCAAACCCTAAGTCAAGCTTGTCTTTAGCGACGGGTGTACATGCCTAGCCAGTCTTCAAGAACCCTTAAACCTAGACCGCTCTGATACCAAGTTGTAACGCCCTGGATGACCAAGACCGTTACACTGTGTGTTTAAGATAGTGGAAGACTTGTTAATCAAGTCTTTTGGACATAAATGTGTTTCTAAAGTCAATTGACAAGTTAGGGTTAAAAGATTTTGATCGTAAAATAGTTGATTTTCATTATAATAAAAGTTTGATACATGGGATCCCAAAAATAATGTTTACATGGTGGTTACAACCCTAAAAAAATAAATACAACAGTAGCCAGCCTAAATGGCAAAATACAATTTTTGGCTTTAGTCCCTGTAAATCCCTCGGCCTTGGCAGTCGAGCAACTGCCAATGTACACACCACCCCCAAAGCTCTCCAAATCATGGCTGGTTTAGCTTTCCTTTGCCTTTACCTACACCACGTAGCACTCATGAGCCAAGGCTCAGCAAGAAACCAAATTCAACAAGCATAGATAACAACAGATTGTGCATAGTAAACTTTAGATCAACTAGTTCAACCAACAACAGAGTACAAGCAATAAATTAAGCAATGGTAAATAGATTATTCCAAACATATAATTCAATCTTAATACAAATATTAAGGTGTCGGCACCTTTAGGTCGAGCCTTGTGGTTATTTAGTTGATCCCGGCTCGCTTAGGTCGAGCTGCGTTTAGTACACTCAAAATCAGCTCCGACTCCCTTAGATCATACTTTCACATCACACATAACAGATATACAAGTTGCAGAACACATATGTTCATTTACAGGGGATCTCAGTCCCATTCACAATTCGAGTGAAGTTTTCTTACCTCGAGTCCCGAGCGAAGGATGTAGAGCGGTCCCGAGCACGATCCTCAATCCCAAGCCTTAATGGCAACCCTAGTCACAAGCGACAATGGATAGCTATTAAAAATATAATCCAATTAAAATGTTTTGGAATAAAATACTAGCCTTCGGGACCTCGAATTCTACTAAACCAGCCAGTAGAATTCATCCCAAGCGCTTAGGTTTAAGTCCCTGAGCCCAAAGACCTATTTTGGTTAAGGTTGCCTAGGTAGGGTCGCAACCTGGCCCTAAGGGTCACGGTGCGCCCCCAAGTCAGAGGCGCCAACCTCAAACTCCAGGGGTAGGAGGGTCGCGACTTGCCCTCTAGGGTCGCGGCATGCCCATGAATCAGCAAGCCCCCCAGGGCATTTTTGGTCACGCCAGCCGCAGCGCCCATGAACTGGGTCGCAGCGCGCCCGCGTGAACCCATAAATCCTTGGGTATTTCTACATTTTCCCGAGCCTAAACCAATAAGTTACACCCCAAACACCATCCAAACTTAGAAGTAAACCTAAAATCCTCATTCATACACCCTAAACATCACAGAAATACAGAAACAATTACATACCCTCACCCAATACTCAAAATCAGACTTAAAATCTACTTCCATGCAAGCCTAAAGTTTTAATGGAATTCAGCAGATTAATCAACTTAAAATCCTTACCTCAGTAGTATCTCCACCCCCCTGGGTTGACTCCCAAACATAACAAGTCTTCCCCCTTAGTTTCTTAGCCTCAAGTCTTCAAATCTCAACAAGTTTTACACACCCAAAGAGAGGGAGAGGGAGAACGTGAGAATGAGTGTGAGAGAGAGAGCTAAGAAATTTTTGTTATGTTCTGATCACTTCCTAAGGCCCTTTCAAGCTTATCCCCCTACAAAAGACCAAAGTATCCCTAGTATTAACTCAGCCCCCTAATTGCCCTTAAGGGTAAACAGTCATTTTCCCTGTTTCCCGCTAATTCCTCGAGTCATCCTACACATTCCCAATCAATCCCAACATACCCAACTAATCACCAAATACTTACCAGTTACTCAATAAATCCTCAAATACTCACTAAGTTCCCAGAATACCCCTAGGCTCACCCCGAGCTGGTTATTAAACTCCCACTAGGATCGCCTCGAGCCAAATACTGCAAATTTATCCACATAATAATGTGGTCTCGATCATTTAACGCATATAATCACATTTATGCCCTCAACATGCCAACAAGAACGGACCCACAATCATATTTAATACTCATAAACATGCATTTATAATCATATTATCGTATAATCATGCATGCCACATGGTCACGTATATAATCAATTAATTACACATATATCCAAGTATGCCCTCCCGACACACTAATCAAAGTCTTATTAGCATTTTTGGGACATTACATCATTTTCTCTCTATACAATATGGCAAATGTCATAAACATACACACACATATAATTAATCAAGCATCAATAGTTTATGTAACGCCCTACTACTCAGAGGTCGTTACACTGTGTATTTTAAATAGTGCTAACTCGCTAAATAAGTCATTTGGTCATAATCGTGTAACTAAACATGATTAACGGTTTAGGGTTAAAAATTTTGGTCAAAGATACAAATGTTTCACTAAAACGTTTACTTTATACATGGGATGCCAAAATACATTTAAAAGGTTAATTACAATGCAAAGTTACAACCCGCCGACCTAAGCGACAAAATAGGGTTTGACCCTAGTTCCTCTTTAAACCATCGGCCGTGGTGGTCGAGCAGCCGCATATGTACACATCGTCACATAAGCGCTCCAACTCAGGGATGGTCTAGCACCATATAGCACCCATGAGCCAAGGCTCAACAAGAAAACTTAAACATGCTCATAAGTAGTTAATAACATGTTACCAAATCATAATAAGCATGCCTAGAAGTAATAACCCTACTCATGCATGCATACCATCCATATAAATGACTGCAACGTCATATGGGCCAATAGCCCAAGATAACCATCAATGAATCATATCAGGGTCCAATGCCCAAAATATCTGATTATGGAATCATATTGGGGCTCAGCACCCAAACACATGATTAATAAATCATACTGGCTCAGCGCCCTAGGATATGGGACTAATGAGTCACCCCGGGGCCCTTTGCTCTGTCCTCTATATAACCAGCCTTGGAGCTGGCCCAGCGTACCTAGCGTTGAGTTTTCCTCGACTGATAGGTCAGTCAAGCGTATGATGCACTTCTGGTTAGACATAACCATATCGACCAGCGCTCAGCACGCTATTGCCATCCTTGTTGGACCCAAAACGGGTATGTTTAAAAGTTTATAAATCGCAAGCGCACAAATCGTCCATATAGAATAATGATCGTGTAAGCAAGGATGTCGAACCCAAAGGAGTTGTCTAAAATCGAAAATGAAACTATTTTAAATCAAAAATAATAAATTCTAACCTAGCTCCAAAGATTGACGAGTTTTAATATTATGAACATAAAATAAAAGATTGAAAAATAAAGCTATTTAAGAGAATAAAAATAAAGCAATAATGAGTTGAAAATAAGTGTTAAAAGAAAAGATTATTAAGATACTAGAATCCACAAAATGTAAGTTTAATAATATTTATTAGTATATTGATTCCCAAGTTTTAGTGATAGTTAAAATAATTTAAACTATCATTTTCCAAAAAGATTTATAATTTTAAGCACAAATTTCTTATATAAAGATAGGATTTTTCTTCACTTTTCAAAATTATAATTTCAAAGCATTTAGTGTAAATCAATCTAATGAAATAACAAATAAATCAATGAACATTATTTATAAGGCAAAACATAATATTTTTGTTCTAAGCATGGATGTATACAATTTAATGACACATCTTACACAAAGAGTATTATGTTTATGCACTAATGAAAAACAAAGTGTAAATATGTTCTAACAATCTAAAATACAAGATATTTAAGATGAAAGAAATATATGTAGAAGAAAAATCCATAAACTTTGTTGTATTACAAGGGAAATCAACATACAACATAAATATTACCTAGTTACAAGTTGCTTTATCATGATCTTAATAATCTTATGAAAAAAATTAGAAGCACATAACTAGAGTAGAAATTACAAAATAAATGACATACATACTTGCAAAATGCTCTTGAAAAACCCAAATGGAAGAGAGAAAATGGGAGAAAAAGATGGTAACCAAAACATTAAGCCCCTAAAATGGTCTTCAAAACCCTTATTTGTAGCCAAAATGAGATTATTAAAATAATCAATTTAAATTAAGTAAATTGATTAAATTAATAATAATATGGTAAATAGGGGTAAATTGTAGGAGTGATGATGATTTTGGGGTAAAAAGTGGCATTTTGAGCATAGGGGACAAATGGTACACTTAGGCAAATTTAGGCTCAAAAAGTGGCATGCATAGCTGTAATAGGCGGCTGGGGAGCTTTGGGGCCTGCTGGGCGAGCTGGGGACTTGGGCCGGTTTGGCTGGGCAAAAGGACAGGCCCAAGGTGGTTTCGGCTGGGGATGTGCTTTGGTGATGCTGCTATGATGAGGATTTTGTGAATGCTGGAGAGAAGGGAAGCTCTTGGAGGCACATTGGTTGCTGCTGGGAGAGAAATGGCCAGGACACGTGGCAGCAGGAGGTTGCTGCTGGGCATAATTGATTGTTGGCAGGTGGAATGGAGCATCAGCGTGGGCTTGGGCCTGGCAAGCGTGGGCCTGTGTTATGGCATTTCAAGAATGCCAACTTTCCTATATTTTCTTCCAAAAATACCACTTTTCTCTCATTTTTCTTGCTTTTCAAGAGCAAATAAAATACAACAAATTCCTTATAAAACAAATATAAATTAAATTAAAACTAAATATTTTCAATAATCAAACATACCTCATAAATTCCATGAAAATATTAATTAAAACTTAATTTCTATTAAACATTTAAGTTCAATAATACAACATTTTTTTACCACTAACTTAACAATAATAATTCAAATAATTAACTACAACATTTTACAATATAATAACTATAAAAACATACAAATATATATAAAATCAAAATAAGCCCAATAAATTCAAAATTACTTTAAAATTTAATAAATCAATTAAAAACTCAAGAATTAAGCAACAATTAGCACATAAAAAGTGGTAAAATAACTCTATTTTGTAGAGTTATCACACCTCCAAACTTAAAGTTTTGCTAGTCCTCAAGCAAAAGAAAAATTAAAACACACATTTTTTTTTATTGGTGATATAAAACGGATTTTCTCAAAAATTGCACAATGAAAATAAATCTCAAAAATTATTATGAATAAAAGTTAAGCTTATGTAATTAATTAAATTGTCAATTTTGCTTTTAGAAAAAATGCTTTCATTAAAATTATTTTTCCCTTAAACTTATAGGAAATAAGAGTGTTCTTGTTAAGAAAAATGTAATTTTTGTTATAAGCAAAATTGACCCTATAATTAAAAACAAAGCTTAAGAATTATTCATATTTTTAAGAGAATTAAACTCAAACTCAATCAAGATTTTTATCATTGAAAATGAAAAATATCACCAACATTTTTTTTTTTTAAACAATTTTTTTTTTAATTTTTATTCAAATGAACAAATTTAAAAAATTAACAAAACAACAACATAAATTTTTTTTTCAAACAAACATAAATAAAACACAAAACAAAAAAAACAAAGCAAAGCAAAAACACAATAAATCATACTCCTTATTGATAATAACCATATAAACTTGATACCCCCAAACTTAATTTAAGCATTGTCCTCAATGTGTCAAAATATAAATATAATTTAAAATTGACAAGAGTTGAGAGTTTAGAATGGTTGTACCTCGATATGGTGCACCGCTAAGAGAGTAGAATATACAACAAACAAAAATTAAATCACACATAAAACAAACAAAACACATAAAACACAAGTTGTCAAGATCAAATAGGAATTAAAGAGCATGGTAAACAGGGTCCTCAAGGAGTATCTCATCCACTTCATCAGTTTTTAATTCGAAAAATGGTTTTAATTTTTGTCCATTAACTTTAAATATATCACCATTTTTAGGATTTTCAATTTCAATAGCTCCATGTGGAAAAACAATACGAACAATGTAAGGACCAGACCACCTAGAACGTAACTTTCCCGGGAATAAATGCAAACGAGAGTTGTATAAAAGGACTTTCTGACCTGGAGAAAAATCTTTTCTCAAAATATTTTTGTCATGGTAAAATTTCATACAATCCTTATACTTTTTTGAATAGTTATATGCATCATTCCTAATTTCGTCTAGTTCATTTAGTTGAAGCTTTCGTTTCTCACCTGCTTTGTCTAAAGAAAAGTTTAACTGCTTAATTGCCCAAAAGGCTCTATGTTCTAACTCAACAGGTAAATGGCACGCCTTCCCATACACAAGTCTGTAGGGTGACATGCCAATGGGTGTTTTGTACGCGGTACGATACGCCCATAATGCATCAGTGAGTCTTAAGGACCAATCTTTTCTAGTTGGATTCATAGTTTTTTCTAAAATGTGCTTAACTTCCCTATTAGACACTTCAACTTGACCACTAGTTTGTGGGTGATATGGTGTTGAGACTTTATGCGTAATGCCATATTGTTTCATCAAATGTTCAAATGGCCTATTACAAAAGTGTGTACCGTTATCACTAATGATAGCACGTGGTAAACCAAAACGGGAAAATATATTTTCTTTCAAAAACCGAAGCACAACTTTGTGGTCATTAGTGTGGCATGCAATAGCTTCAGCCCATTTAGATACATAATCGACTCCAACAAGAATATAAAGATTACCAAAAGAGTTAGGAAATGGTCCCATAAAATCAATGCCCCAAACATCAAATATGTCAATAATAAGAATAGGATTTAAAGGCATCATATTTCTTTTAGTTAAACTTCCTAACTTTTGGCAACGTTCACAAGCTTTACAATAAATATATGTATCATGAAAGATAGTAGGCCAATAAAAACCACATTGTAAAACTTTAGCAGCTATTTTCTTACCACTAAAATGTCCTCCACATGCATGATCATGACAAAAAGATATGATTTTAGATTGATCACAATTTGGAATGCATCTTCTAATTATTTGATCAGGGCAGTATTTAAACAAGTAAGGATCATCCCAAATAAAGTTTTTCACCTCAGAATAAAATTTAGATTTATCATGCTTAGACCAATGAGATGGTATTTCTTTAGTGACCAAATAATTAACAATATCAGCATACCAAGGCAATGAAGAAATATGCATTAATTGCTCATCAGGAAAAGTTTCAGTGATAGGAGTGGAATCATGTATAGTTTCAACAACTAGTCTAGATAAATGATCAGCAACAACATTTTCAGATCCTTTTTTATCACGTATTTCTAAGTCGAATTCTTGTAAAAGCAAGATCCAACGGATCAAACGAGACTTAGTATCTTTTTTCGACAAGAGATATTTTAATGCAGCATGATCAGAATAAACAATAATTTTAGATCCTAACAAATAAGATCTAAATTTCTCCAATGCAAAAACAACAGCAAGCAATTCTTTTTCGGTTGTGGAATAATTTAATTGAGCATCATTTAAAGTTTTGCTAGCATAGTAAATTACATGAGGTATTTTTTCAAGTCTTTGTCCTAAGACATCACCTATAGCATAATCAGAAGCATCACACATTATTTCAAAAGGTATTTTCCAATCAGGAGGTCGAATAATGGGTGCAGTAGTCAACAAATTTTTTAATTTTTCAAAGGCAACATGGCAATTATTATCAGAGACAAAAGCATTTTCTTTTCCAAGTAAATGGCATAAAGGCCGAGAAATTTTGCTAAAGTCTTTTATAAATCTTCTATAGAAACCGGCATGGCCTAAGAATGATCTAATTTCTTTCACAGTTTTAGGTGGGGGAAGTTTTGAAATAAGATCAACTTTAGCTTTATCAACTTCTATTCCCTCAGAAGATATTACATGACCTAAAAGAATTCCTTTTTTAACCATAAAATGACATTTTTCCCAATTAAGCACAAGGTTTTTCTCTTTGCAACGAATTAACACAAGGGAAAGATGGTGCAAACATTCATCAAAAGAGGAACCAAACACAGAAAAATCATCCATAAATACTTAAAGAAATCTTTCAACCATGTCAGAAAAGATCGAAATCATACACCTTTGAAAAGTCGCAGGTGCGTTGCATAATCCAAAAGGCATGCGACGATAGGCAAAAGTCCCAAAAGGGCATGTAAATGTAGTCTTTTCTTGATCTTCTGGGGCAATGGGGATTTGGTTATATCCCGAATACCCATCAAGAAAACAATAATATGCATGGCCAGCTAATCGTTCAAGCATTTGATCAATAAAAGGTAATGGAAAATGATCTTTTCTAGTAACATTATTCAACGTTCTATAATCTATGCACACTCTCCACCCCGTTTGTACTCTAGTAGGGATTAATTCATTTTTCTCATTTTCAACAACTGTGATCCCAGACTTCTTAGGCATAACTTGAACTGGACTAACCCATTGACTATCAGAAATAGGGTAAATGATACCTACGTCTAACAATTTTATGACCTCTTCTCTAACTACTTCTTTCATATTTGGATTTAACCTTCTTTGACATTCCCGAGAGGTTTTAGCACTCTCTTCTAGATGGATTCTATGCATACATATGGATGGGCTAATTCCTTTAATGTCTCCAATGGTCCAACCTATGGCTTCTTTATGTTTTCTAAGGACATCTAACAATTTACCTTCTTGTTCTTTATCTAAAGCGGATGCTATGATAACAGGTAAGGTTTCAGACTCTCCTAGAAAAGCATATTTTAAATTTTCTGGCAAAGGTTTAAGGTCTAACTTTGGAGACTCAGAAATTGATTGAACATGACCTAAGGGTGAAAAAGGTTCAACTTTGGTTTCATTTAAGGGTATAGACTCTAGCAAAGCATTCACATCATCATTAAAGTCATCAATATGCAAGTTCATACCAAAGTATTTTTCACAAAAATCAAGTAAGTCATTTCCATCATCTTCACAAATACTATCTATCATGTTAACTTCATGCACTTCTTCACACTCAATAGATTTTGCAACATTAAATACATTCAATTCAACAGTCATATTTCCGAAAGATAATTTCAAAACACCATTACGACAATTTATGATTGCATTAGATGTAGCTAAGAATGTTCTACCTAAAATGATAGGAATTTGAGCATGCATATTTTCCACAGGTTGAGTATCAAGAACAATGAAGTCAACAGGAAAATAAAATTTATCAACTTTTATCAAAACATCATCTATAATGCCTTTAGGAATTTTCACAGAACGATCGGCTAATTGCAGAGTTATAGAGGTAGGTTTTAGCTCACCAATACCAAGTTGCTTATAAACTGAATAAGGCAATAAATTTACACTAGCACCCAAATCAAGTAAAGCTTTGTTAATAAAATGATCACCAATAATGCATGAAATTGTGGGACACCCAGGATCTTTATATTTAACAAGACTCTTATATTGAATAATGGAACTAGCTTGTTCAGTTAAAAATGCCTTTTTAGGAACATTAGTGTTTCTTTTAACAGTACAAAGATCCTTTAAAAATTTGGAGTAGGCAGGAATTTGTTTAATGGCATCTAAGAAAGGGATGTTGATACTAACTTGTTTGAAAACTTCTAAGATGTCATTATATTGGCTGCCTTTTTTAATTGGAAGCAATCTTTGTGGGAATGGGGCTTTTGGAATGAAAGGATGGATTGGAATTTCTTTGTTTGATGAGTCATTGAGATTAGAACTAGAAGACTGACTCTTTTCTTTTTCCTTTTCGTTTTCAACCTCGGGTATGTAATCGGGTTTGACAATGTTCTTTCCAGACCTAAGAGTAGAAATTGATTTGACTTCTCCATTATGACTAGACTTTCCTATCTCATATTGACCTTTTGGATTAGGGATAGGTTGACTAGGGAATGTTCCTTTTTCTCTATCAGCTAAAGCAATGGCGAGTTGTCCTACTTGTGTCTCGAGTTTGGTAATAGATTGAGATTGATTTTGTAGGATTTGTTGGGTGGATTGCATAAATTGTTGTAAAGTATCTTCTAAGGAAGGTCTTCTTTGTTGCGGATATGGTTAATTTTGTGGGGCATGAGCTTGGTTTTGTGTGTTGTATTGGTGCCCTTGATTCATTTGGGGTTGGTTTTGTCTCCATGAAAAGTTCGGATGGTTTCTCCAATTTGGATTGTAGGTGGACGAAAATGGGCTATCATTTGGTTTCCCATAAGAATGAAGAGCATTGGCCTCCTCAGAAAAGGCTTCTTGGTAGGAAGGACAGGATTGGGCATTATGGCACGGACTAGAACATATAGAACAGACATCTTTTCTTGGTTGTATTTGAGAGTTTATAGTTTGGCTTATGGCTAAAGCTTCTACTTTTCTCGCTAATTTATCTAAAGATGTTCTTAAGTCTACTTCTTCTTTTACTTCATACCTTCCTCCTCTTTTTGGTGAATTAGTTGACCTAGACCTAGGATCAAAATAATTCCATTGTTGTGAATTGACAGATAAATCTTCAAGGGCGTCCCACGCCTCTTGTCCTTGAAATTTTAAAAAATTTCCAGTATGCATAGATTGAATCATTTGACGATTAGAGGGAGTCAAACCATCATAAAAATATTTTACAAGTTTCCATTTTTCAAAACCATGATGAGGACATTTTAATAATAAATCTTTAAATCCTTCCCAACATTCATAAAACTCTTCATTATCTTTTTGAAAAAACTCGGAGATTTCTCTCCTTAGACTATCAGTTTTAGACATAGGAAAAAATTTCAGTAAGAATTTATTATAAAGTTGATCCCATGTAGTTATAGACCCCATGGGAAGGGAATTTAACCAAGCTTTTGATTTGTCTTTTAATGAAAAAGGAAACAATCTTAGTTTGACCGACTCATCAGAAAAATTTTGAAATTTAAATGTTGAGCAAATTTCCAAGAAATCTTTGACATGCATGTAAGGATCCTCTCTATCTAACCCATAAAAAGATGGCAATAATTGAATGATTGCGGGTTTAAGCTCAAAATGAGTAGCAAAAGTAGTAGGTAAAACAATGCATGAAGGAGCATTAGATGAAATAGGTGCAAAATATTCAAGCAAAGTTTTTTCAGGCACAACATTTTCATCAACAGGATTAGCAATAGGTTCCATGATGCTCAAATTTTTACTAACACTTTCAATTTCAAACAAAGATAAACGTCTTTTTACTAATCATTTTTTAGAGTTACGTTCCCAATGATGCATACAATTTTTCACAAACAAGGCAACAAGGATAATCTCAAACAAGCAATTTTCTGATGTGGAAGATCAGTTAAAACCGCAACCACAGAGCATACTTAGAATTTTTAGAGATTTCACAACAATATAATTCTTATGGTTTACTTGTCCCCAGGCCTATTTGATTCCACTTACTCGCGCACTACTAACAACTCCCCGAGGTTAATTAGTAGAGGCGGATCGGAATTTTGTTCAAATTTCCTTTAAGCAAAAATTGCTTATGGTGAAAGGACAAGATTTAGGTTTTTTTTTTTTTTTTCAAGTATTTTTCACAATTATAGAATAATATGATAAAATGTAAAGAAAAATAAGGCAAAAATTAAATAAGATTAAAATTTAGGCAAGAGTAGGGAGGCATAGAATGCCATCAACCATAACAAAATTAAGGTAAAAACTAGGAGGCACAAGTGCCATCAACTCAAACATAAGATAGAGGACTAGGAGGCAAAATTGCCATCAACTAGTAATTTGCGAAAATTAAATAAAATAAAAATTACAACAATATAAATAAAGAAAATTACAACAAATGTTAGGAGGCACAAGTGCCGTCAACTAATAAAGATATAAAAGAAATAAAATTACAACAAAATTATAACAAAATTAGGAGGCACAAGTGCCATCGACTATAAAAATTAAAAGGATAGATAGGAGGCACAAGTGTTGTCACTAGAAAAAAAACAATAAATATAGAAATATAAGTATATTTTTTTTTATGGGTGGTTGAACCGTCCCAAATTTCTTTTTATCTCTCTTTTTTTTTTTTTTTAGTTTTTATAGATATATATTTTTTTAGTTTTTTTTTTCAAGTGCAAAAATTAAAATAACTAGTAGAAGAATTTACTAACCTTGAGATAATTTTCGTTTCTTTTCTCTTGCAACTCCCTGGCAACGGCGCCAAAAACTTGTTGGACCCAAAACAGGTATGTTTAAAAATTTATAAATCGCAAGCGCACAAATCGTCCATATAGAATAGTGATCGTGTAAGCAAGGATGTCGAACCCAAAGGAGTTGTCTAAAATCGAAAATGAAACTATTTTAAATAAAAAATAATAAATTCTAACCTAGCTCCAAAGATTGACGAGTTTTAATATTATGAACATAAAATAAAAGATTGAAAAATAAAGCTATTTAAGAGAATAAAAATAAAGCAATAATGAGTTGAAAATAAGTGTTAAAAGAAAAGATTATTAAGATACTAGAATCTACAAAATGTAAGTTTAATAATATTTATTAGTATATTGATTCCCAAGTTTTAGTGATAGTTAAAATAATTTAAACTATCATTTTCCAAAAAGATTTATAATTTTAAGCACAAATTTCTTATATAAAGATAGGATTTTTCTTCACTTTTCAAAATTATAATTTCAAAGCATTTAGTGTAAATCAATCTAATGAAATAACAAATAAATCAATGAACATTATTTATAAGGCAAAACATAATATTTTTGTTCTAAGCATGGATGTGTACAATTTAATGACACATCTTACACAAAGAGTATTATGTTTATGCACTAATGAAAAACAAAGTGTAAATATGTTCTAACAATCTAAAATACAAGATATTTAAGATGAAAGAAATATATGTCGAAGAAAAATCCATAAACTTTGTTGTATTACAAGGGAAATCAACATACAACATAAATATTACCTAGTTACAAGTTGCTTTATCATGATCTTAATAATCTTATGAAAAAAATTAGAAGCACATAACTAGAGTAGAAATTACAAAATAAATGACATACATACTTGCAAAATGCTCTTGAAAAACCCAAATGGAAGAGAGAAAATGGGAGAAAAAGATGGTAACCAAAACATTAAGCCCCTAAAATGGTCTTCAAAACCCTTATTTGTAGCCAAAATGAGATTATTAAAATAATCAATTTAAATTAAGTAAATTGATTAAATTAATAATAATATGGTAAATAGGGGTAAATTGTAGGAGTGATGATGATTTTGGGGTAAAAAGTGGCATTTTGAGCATAGGGGACAAATGGTACACTTAGGCAAATTTAGGCTCAAAAAGTGGCATGCATAGCTGTAATAGGCGGCTGGGGAGCTTTGGGGCCTGCTGGGCGAGCGGGGGACTTGGGCCGGTTTGGCTGGGCAAAAGGACAGGCCCAAGGTGGTTTCGGCTGGGGATGTGCTTTGGTGATGCTGCTATGATGAGGATTTTGTGAATGCTGGAGAGAAGGGAAGCTCTTGGAGGCACATTGGTTGCTGCTGGGAGAGAAATGGCCAGGACACGTGGCAGCAGGAGGTTGCTGCTGGGCATAATTGATTGTTGGCAGGTGGAATGGAGCATCAGCGTGGGCTTGGGCCTGGCAAGCGTGGGCCTGTGTTATGGCATTTCAAGAATGCCAACTTTCCTATATTTTCTTCCAAAAATACCACTTTTCTCTCATTTTTCTTGCTTTTCAAGAGCAAATAAAATACAACAAATTCCTTATAAAACAAATATAAATTAAATTAAAACTAAATATTTTCAATAATCAAACATACCTCATAAATTCCATGAAAATATTAATTAAAACTTAATTTCTATTAAACATTTAAGTTCAATAATACAATATTTTTTTACCACTAACTTAACAATAATAATTCAAATAATTAACTACAACATTTTACAATATAATAACTATAAAAACATACAAATATATATAAAATCAAAATAAGCCCAATAAATTCAAAATTACTTTAAAATTTAATAAATCAATTAAAAACTCAAGAATTAAGCAACAATTAGCACATAAAAAGTGGTAAAATAACTCTATTTTGTAGAGTTATCAATCCTTGACTCATAAGTTAATGCTTTTTGACCAGCACTCAACGTGCTAAGGTTGTCCTTGACTAATAAGTCAATGCTTTACGACCAGCACTCAACGTGCTAAGGCCATCCTTGAATAATAAGTCAATGCTTTACGACCAGCACTCAACGTACTAAGGTCGTCCTTGACTAATGAGTCAATGCTAGGGCCTAGCCCTAGGATAAAGGACTAATAAGTCATCCTGGGGCCCATCGACATATCCTCTGTATAAATAGCCTTGGAGCTGGCCCAGTGTACCTGTCGCTCTAGTTTTCTCGTGACCAATAGGTCGATCAAGCGTATAATGTGCTCCTGGTTAAGCATAACATCTCAACCAATGCTTAGCACGCTATTGCCGCCCTTGACTAATAAGTCAATGCTTCATGACCAACGCTCATCGCTATTGGCATCCTTGACTCATAAGTCAAGCCTTTCTCAATAACATAATGCAAACAGGCATATATCATATGTCAAATATCCAAATATAAAGCATTCAGCATGATTAATCAACAATCACAAGCATAATTATAATCATGCACATTTTCAGGCGCTCATGCCCTATTCATATTCCAGTTCAATAATTCGGGCCAAGCCATAATCACATGTATCACATACTGGGTGCAGTTTTCTTACCTTTAGTCCAAGCACAGGTTACCAATAAACGACCCTCGAGCACGATCCCAATTCTGAGCCCCTAGCAATAACCTAGTCACAACCATAATATAGAATTCCATCAATAATGAGCGAATAAAGGCTTCCGGACCGAGTCCTAGCCTTCGGGACGTCGAACTCTACTAAACCGGGTAGTAGGATCGATCCCGAGCCCTTAGGTTTGAATTCCCGTCACTAAAAACCCATTTTGGCTAAAGTTGCCCAGTCATGCCGCGACTTGCCCTTAAGTGCCGCGACATGCCCCCCAGACAAAAACTCCTCTGTCTAAAATTTAGGACACGGGCAACGACATGCCTTCTGTAACGCCCTACTTCCTTAGAGTCGTTACCAAGTGAGTTAAAAACGTGTCATTAGCTTGCTAATTGAGGTTTTAGGTTAAAAGTGTAGCTAAGCTATAATAAAAGTCGTTTAAAGCCATTTAATATAAAAATGCGGTCATCCATTGAAAACGTAAAGAGTTATACATTTGGGATCCCAAAATACTGTTTAGAAAATACTTTACATCTCAAAATACATTTAAGGTCGACTTAGGCAAAAAATCTACCAATACATTACATCTTCCCAAAATAACCATGGCCGTGGCGGCCAGGTAGGCCAAACATGTACCCGTTGCTCCACGCTCTCCATACTCATGGTTGGTCGACCTTTCCCTTGCCCTTACGCACCCGTGAGCCGAAGCCCGGCAAGAAAACTCAACACACAATATATAACATATGCATATCTATCTGCATATAACAAAATAGTCAACGGGCTAAACACACAATGACCTTGCTGTCCTAGGCGCTTTACCAGACCCTGGGTTCGCGGTCTTCACCGAGAGGGTGACTCCAGCATCCTAGGAGGGTCTCGCCCTAACAGCCTGCACTCAGCGTGCTCAACACCGATCCCAGCCCCTTGCCATACTCGACTTTCTGCCATTCTCGGCCTTCGTCGTTCCCAGCCTTCACCGTTCACTCACAAATACACATCACATAGCACAATATCAACGGATATTTAAACATATACCAAACATAAATAGTAGGGCTACGCCCTACAATTCAATCATTAGAGTCATGCCCTGCTCTACGGGTACAATAGTTTTCTTCCCTGTGTCTCGAGCTAACCGAGCACCGTAATCCCGAGCACAGTCCTTAGTCACAACGTATTCATAATAACCATCCATCAAGTTCTAATTCAATAAATAACTTTAGAATATAAATCTAGCCTCTGGGACCTTGGATTCTACCAATCCGGGTAATAAAATCCTTCCCCAGCCTAAACATTTGAGTTCCCGAGTACCAATATTTTTCATTTAAGCCGCAACCCAGCCCCCTTAAGGGCTGCGACGTGCCCAAGTCAGAGGCAAAATGCCTTTACCGAGGGACACGGGCCGCAGCGTGCTATACCTTGCGCTGCGATGTGCCTGGGCAGACAGAGGCTTCCAGCCTCTTCAACACACACGGGCCGCGACGCCTAAAGAACAGGGCCGCGGCGCGAGCATCCAAACCCAGAAAATCACCATTTTCTCAACATTTTTCTTTGAACCTAACCCTTAAATTCTCACCCCAAACACCAACTAAACCCATAACTAAGTTTAGATTCTCTATCCACACACCCTAGAAAACCCAACAAGTCCATAAATAACCCCATATACTCAAAAAACATCCAAGATCATACTTAGAACTCATTTTCATGCAAACTTCTCATCTATGACAGAATTCAACACAAGTAATTAAGTCCAAGACCTTACCTCTGAATTGTACTTGACCTTGAACTGTTTTTCCCAAGTTTTCGAGCTTCCAATCCACCAATTCTTCAGCCTAAATCCTCAAGATTTTCTCCAAAATTCTCAAACACCATGAGAAGGAGAGAGATCTGTGAGATAGAGAGAGAGAGAGAGATAGATGAAATTTCCTTTTGTTTCTTTCTAAATGACCCTAGAACCTCAGCTGCCTAAGTGATCAAATCCCTCCCTAGTCAAAAGTCCAAAATACCCCTTAAGCTTATCTAAATCTTCAAATGCCACCAAGGGCAATTCCGTCATTTGCCATATCCTGCTAACTCCTCGAGTATTCCTATAAATCCTCATTTAATCTCGACATATCCAAATCATTACTAAATTACTACCCGTTACTTGGTAATTCCCGAACACATATAACATTCGACCCCATTGTAACTTTCTAGATAAACTACTTCCTAGGACCGTCTCGAATTGTGCATCACAAATATATCACCACTCATGCATGGTTTCTGTAATGCCCCAAATTTCCTAATAAGGTTTAGGACCTTGATTAGGAGGCCGGGAGGGCCATAATTGCATATTATGTTATTAAATGATAATATGCATGTTTAGGTGTATTAAATATGCATGTGAACTCATTTCTGAGTAATTGGGTGATTTTCATATTTTGGCCATTTCGGGCATTTTGGCATATATGTGATATGTGTGTGGTGCTTTATTATTATCTGGTTATGCCAGGGTTACTCAGCACAAGACGATCCTAGGAGATAAGTTAGTGGGAAAGTCACAACGAGATTTATTCTTGACTCGATGTGAGTCAAGGGGTATTTAGAGCATTACCGAGTTATTGGGTAATGGGAGTTAATATTTGGTGATAAATTGGGAGTTAGTAAGATCAGGGGGAAATTCTTGAGGTTTTGGCTATTTTGTCCCTGGGGTTGTTTTCGGGACCCAGAGCGTTAGGATTTGGTTGAGGCTACTTAAGCTTGAAGTAACCTTTTAAAAGAATAAAAGAACGTTATGTACGTTCTCTCTCCCTTAAAGTTCCATTTTCGTCTCCCGATCGCATTTTCAAAGGTAACTTGAGTTCTAGGACTCGGAATCAAGCGAGGATCGAGGCATAGCGATCCTAGGAAAGATTAGAAGCTTATTAGCCGGAGGATTTAGTTGGAAACAACTCAATTGGAGGTAATTCAAGTTTTAAGTTTTTAAAGCTTGGATTGGACTTTGTGTTTTGGTGAGTTTTTGTTAGATTTGAAGCTTGGGTTTTATGGGTTTTGGATCATGGGGATGTTTGGGAACTTTGATTTGTGGATTTGGAGGTGTTTAGGTATGTTTTTGGGAGGTTTTAAAAGGTTGAAATCGGGGTTGTGGCTGGTTCTGGGTTGGGGGTTGCGGCCCTGTTCTTGGGCGTCGCGGCCCTGGTTCGAAGAAGCTGGTGGGGGCTTGTTGGTCTTGCTGGGCGCCACGACCCTAGGTGTAGGGTGCCGCAGCCCTTGCTCCTGGAGTGACTGGGGGCCGTGGCCCAAGGTGTTAGGGCCGCAACCCTTGGGCAGGTTTGAGCCCGTTTGGGTGTTTTGACCTCGGGAACTTGGTTTTAGGCCTCGGGATCATTCCTACTACCCGGATTGGTGGGGTTTGATGTCTTGGAGGCTAGGTTTGGGTTCCAAGATTGGTTTTAGAATTTTAACTCATTGGATCACCATTTGTGGTTGTGACTAGGTTATCACTAGAGGCTTGGAATCGGGATCGTGCTTGTGGCTCGTTTATTGGTAACCTGTGCTTGGACCAAAGGTAAGAAAACTGCACCCTATGTATGTATGACATGCATGGTTATTCTTGATGCATGTTGGATTATTAAATGTGGCATGCATGGTTAATGTTGAGGCATGTCAAGTGGTTAAATATGATGCATGTGATGCACGAGAAATATGTGATTAGGGCATGCTATGATTATTGAATATAAGAATGTTCAGAGCTTGAGCCTCTATGTTTATGTATGGTCCTAATTATGCTAGTAATTGTTAAGTAAGCATGATGAATGCCCTGTATTCGAATATTGGATATATGATATATGTTTGGTGGCATTGCTTACTTGTCTATGGTACTGACTAGTCAGGGATACTGACCTAAGAGTCAGAAACGGCATAAGTGTCCTGAATGCAGGGCCGAATGAAGATTAGATCTAATCGATATCAGCGTTGAATGACTCTAGGGCATTAATATTGGACCGACCCTAAGGTCGATGAAACTTATAAGCGTTTGGCTAGTCTAAGACTAGTTACTCAGAGCCAGGGCCTAAGGCCTAGGTGACTGCTTGTCACATGGCTGGGGAACAGTGTTCCATAGTTATGACTCTAGAGTCATGAGGAAGGTTATGTTGATGATTAGTCATCATGCACCTATCCTACTTAAGCTAGTGAAAGGATCACTTATCTATAAGCCCGGTGACCCTATCGTCACATGGCTGTTGGGAACGGAACCCACTTTAGTGACTATTATAACTGTCACTCTTCTATTTTGGGCTAAAAGCCCTAGATGATTATTATGATCATTGGTTGATGTGTTATACTCAACATTACGTGAACTCATTTGCCTGCTTGAATAGGGTTATCTCTGCTAGTCGTGTGCCTTATGATTTAATGTCATGATATGACTGTTTATGAGCATATTGAGTTTTCTTACTGGGCTTCGGCTCACGGATGCTATGTGGTGCAGGTAAAGGCAAAAGAAAGCTGGACCATCCTTGAGTTGGAGAGCTTAGGTGATGATGTGTACATATGCAGCTGCTCGACCACCACGACCGAGGTTTGAAGAGGAACTAGGGTTAAACCCTGTTTTTGCCACCTAGATCGGCTGGTTGTAAATATTTTCTTGTAATAGACATTTAAATTATATTTTTGGGATCCCAATGTATATAATAAACGTTCTAATGAAACGTTAAATCTTAACCAAAATTTTTAATCCCTAAACCGCTAATCATACTTAGTTACACGAATTTGGCCAAATGACTCGATTAGCGAGTTTAGCACTGTTTACAAGGCACACCGTAACGGTTCCTGGAGTTTAGGGCGTTACAGTTTCAATCACATTTAACACATATACCACATTTATGCCCTCAACGGGTTAAAATTACAAATATGCCCCTAATAGCCAAATGGGACCCACGTGCATATTTAATTCACCTAAACATGCATTTCTAATCACATAATCATCAAATTCATATATTAACGTAATTAAATCAATTATTGCCCTCCCAACACCCTAAGCCTTATTAGCAAATTTGGGACGCTACACCTTCCAAACAGAACCGCCTTTGTGCCCTGGGTTCACACAGGTTGCAGCGCCCAAGAACAGGGCCGCGACATGACCACACGAACCTAGAAATCCATGTTTTTCCTCAGCCAAAACCTTACCAAAAATCCCTTCCAAGCAATCCTAAAATCACACCTCAATCCCAGCATAATATTAGCACTAATCCAATAGTAAAACCCAACTTAAACACACTCAAAACACCACCAAAAACTCAATCCACAACCTTGAACTTTCAAGTTCAAGAACAACTAAAACCACAACAAAAATACCAACTAAAACAGAGTTTATAACACTTACCTTAGCTGTGAATTGAATCCTCCTAGCTGCAGCAATTCAATCCTAAACCTCAAGCTTTAAATCTCCAAGCTTTGAATTCTCTAACCTTGCCCCAAAAATCTAGCCAAGAGAGAAAGAGAGAGGAAGAATGATCGAGAGAGAGAAAGAAAAGAGTGATGTTCTGTTTTTTGTTTCCTTCAGCTAAGGGTAAGGGTGACTAAGTCACTGGTTTTGACTCCAAAATGACATATATGCCCCTTGCCCTTTTGTCTTGCCTTCCTATGCCACAAGGGCAAACTTGACATTAGCCAATTGTCCCGTTAATCAAAATTAACGTCTCACAATTCCTATTACTCTCAATATCCTCAATAATTTCCCCATTACCCGATCCCGTTAATGTACTAAATACTCAAAATACCTCTTGACTCTCACCGTGTTAAGTATTGGTCCCGTTGTAACTTTCCCACTAGCTTGCTCCCTAGGATCGCCTCATGCTGAGTAACCCAAATATATCCACATAATAATGTGGTCCCACACATATATCACATATATGCTAAATATACTCATAACAGACCAAATTACAAAAATTGCCCTATTAATTAGGAATTGGCCCATATGCATATTTAATACATCTAAACATGCATATCAAGTCATATTATAATATAACTCACATAATCATATAATGATACACATATATATCACATAATTTCTATAATTTGTCATGCTGACCCCCTAATCATGATCCTAAGCTTTATTAGGTAATTTGGGAAGTTAAAGTTTTACTCTCAAAAAGAACGTATTACTAAAAGAGAATAAAAAATGCATACAAACAAAATGAATCTTTATTTTAAAATAAATACATTTTCAATACACAATTTCAGATTTTGTATTCTAATACAACTTTTCAAACAATATACACTTTTTCAATCATAAACTCTTAAACAACCCCTATATGAAAATGTGGAATTATGCTTTTAATAGTGCAGTATCTAATAACCAAAAAAAAAAGTGAGGTTACTAAACAAGCGCAGCGCAGGGGGCCGGACTAAGACTACAGAAACAAAGAGCCTGTTTGTCATTGTTTTCTGTTATTTGTTTTCAAAGTTGTGTTCTCAGAAATGAGAACAGAAAACTATTTTTGTAGTTTTCAAAAAACAATAAGTGTTTGGTTAATGTTTTCTAAAAATGATTTTTTAGTTTTATTTTTTTTAAATCTTGAATAAAATATTAACAAATATATTTACAAAGAGAGAAATATTTTAAAAGTTTGTAATAAATAATGAGATAAAATAATTTGAAAAAAAATGATGAAAAATAAGAAGTGAGAAAGTAAGGAGAGAAAAATTTGAAGAAATTGAAATTGAGAAGAGAGAAATTGATCCAAGAAAAAATGGGAGAGAATGTGATGAGAAAGAAAGTGAAGAGAGAGAAGTGAGTAGAGAGAAAGTAATGAGAGATGAAATGACAAGAGAGAAAATGAAGATATATTAAGTGATGAGAGAGAAAATTATGTGACAATAAATGATGTTAAATAATAATAAATAAATAAATGATATGAGAAAAAAATAGACAAAACAAAATTTGAGAACAACAGAAAACAACTTTTTGTTGTTCTCAAAATTTTCTGTTTTTGATAACTTTGGGTCTGTTTGGCATTGTTTTCTGTTTTTTGTTTTCAAAACTTTGTTCTCAGAAATGAGAAAAGAAAACTGTTTTTGTAGTTTTTAAAAAACAAAAGGTGTTTGGTTAATGTTTTCTAAAAATAATTTTTTTAGTTTTTTTTTTAAATCTTAAATAAAAAATTAACAAATATATTTACAAAGAGAAAAATATTTTAAAAGTTTATAATAAATAATGAGATAAAATAATTTGAAATAAAAAATGATGAAAAATAAGAAGTGAGAAAGTTAGGAAAGAAAATTTGAGAACAATAAAAAATAACTTTTTGTTGTTCTCAAAATTTTCTGTTTTTTGTAACTTTGTTTTTAAAAATTATTTTCTGAAAACAATGTCAAGCACCCCAACTTATTTTAAAAAGCTGTTTTTAGCTTTTAAAAACAAAAAATAATTTTTTAGTTAAGGTGCCAAACACCCTCTTTGTTTTTAAAAATTATTTTTTGAAAACAACGACGAAAATTTCAAAAACTTTCCAAACAATCCACAAAGAAAATGAGGGAAGTAACGGCACTTTTTGGCGGGAAACACGTGGCAGTCATATGGGCTATCATATCACCAACTCAGATTTCCCGCCACGACAACCCTAGTATATTTATTTATTTAGCAGACCCCTTCAGACATGGTGTCTTTCTTCTCTCGTAGTCCATACTCGCCATAATGAGGTGCTCTTCGGAATCGGAAACCTCTTCCTCCGTACCCTTCACATCCAAGAAACCCCTAAACCTAATCACCAAGGCCCAAAACCTAGATCTTAACACTCTTACATCCAAGACTCCGGACAAGACGCCGGTGCTTCCTCGCCGGACCGGGAACCGAAACATAGCTTTGTCCCTAAAGCAAGTGAGAAAAGCTGCTGAAACCATCCGTTTATTACCGAATCAGGAGAGCCCCCGCGATGGCACGGACCGGGTATCTTCTGCGAGATGGAAAATCGTACTCTTTCCGGAGCAGAGCGCCGCCGCCAAGACAAAGGCCGATGCCGACATACCGAAGTTACTGGATAAGTAACATATCTTTAGGTTTCTTTGTGCACTTTAGGAATGTGACTATTACTTTATTTCCAATAACTGGGAGAAATTGTTTTGCAGGTATAAGGTTCTAGGAGAGTTTTTCATTAGTTTGGATAATTCGATTCGGTTGTTGCAGCTGAAAGGTTCGGCCACGAATTTTACTAATATTCGCCCGAAAATCGAGTATTTTACCGATAGGTATGTTAAATTTTTCTTGGTTAATGCATCTTCTAGTTGTGTGCATTGGGTTTTATTTATAATTTAGTGCTGCATATGGAAGAGGAGAACAGAAGAAAATGGTGTATATAAACTGGTTGGCTGAAGATAATCTTGGATTGAAATTGGTTATAGGGTTCTGTTTGGTTAGAGGTTTTCTGGAGAAACGAATCCAAGTTTTCATATTAACTAATTTAGTTAGCTCTAAATGAAAGATCAAACTGAACTAAGTTAGGTACTTGTAGGCTTGTAGCATTGGGTTTGGATCCGTGGCTTTCGTTCTGTTTTGTTTGCTCTCCAAAAGTTTCTTATTTGACCAAAGATATCATGATTTTAATCTTTATCTATTCATGCAAGGTGCTTTTACTGGTGTGTCATTATTAACTTCATGTATTTTTTTTTTCAGGAGGTTTACATATAGTCACTTGGCTCAATTGAAGTTTCTTTTACCTAAGGTAATCGAGATAAAGAAGACACGAATATTCAATGAGAAAACGAGTTGCATGAAGCCAGATCTTCATATTGCTTTGAATCTTGACGCATTGGAGAATGACGGGAAGTTAAATTCTGAAGGTCGAAATTTGTACCTGAGAAGGGTCTTCCAGTCCCGGCTTGCAGATTTTTCAATATCTCATCCCGAGGTATATCTAGGTTATGTTGAAGATGACATATTTGTTTCTCTGTGTGTTCATTGACTTCAAATCTAATCACAGTATTTTTTAAGAATTTTTTAGACTGTTAGGAATGAAAGTTTTCTGCCTCCATTGGCTTCAAATTTTAAAATCACATCTAGCTAGGTTCTAGATATTTGTTGATCATAAATTTTGGTCAATATATTAGAAGTTCTGTAACATTCATGTTTTGAGTAATTAATTTGGAGTTCATCATTGATATGATGCTCTACTATTTGAGACTTGGTGTGCTGGAATAGCTTATGTTGGACATATGCATTCTAAGAGGATGGAAATCAGACAGTAATTGAGAAGAGTTGATCTAATACATATCTTGTTATTTTTTATTATATTGTGCTTGTTCTCTTACCGTGTAAAGTTGTTTCGTCTGATTTTAGGCTCTTGAAATTCCAAAAGAAATGCTGCCAGAGCCATTCAATGTTCTAGGGCAAGGTGTCAATTCAGGTTTTATAGAAGTCTCTCCGTCATCTTCTTGTGAGGCAGTATCTGATGTGCAATCAGTTGATCAAAATTCTAATAAAATTCATGAGGAACTGCAGCCAGTTCAGTCTGCTCATTTAAAAGAGGATAAAGTGTGTGATTCGGCGTTGATTTTGAAGACATCATCTGAGGAACCTAAAAACCAGCATCCAGCAGTAGCATCTCTTCTGTCTCACACTTTCCGAAGACATTTTTCTCAAAGACCGAGAAGCAATGAAGTGGATAACACGTCCCAAAAATCATTCGAGCCTTCAGTCCAACCTCCAGGTGATTCAGTTGCTCACTTGGTCCCCAACACAGCTTCTTCCAGTGAGGAATTGAATTTTGGTAAGGTTTCCTGCCCATTGAATGCAACTCCAAGCAAAGTCCTATCTGCCTCCAAGAGTGAAGAAGGATCTCCAATAAAAGAATCTAGTGTTTTGTCAACTTCAGTAAAGCCTGTTTCTACACCAGTCAGGCTGATGACTGCCACACCTGCATTGTGCTCTCAAAAGAGAAGTTACATGAGCCCAGAGGATAGTTCTATTAGCGCAAGTTGGTTAGGCGCCAACCCTGTACTAGATCATTAAATTTTGACAGCCCTGTGAAGAATAACAGAGCTAAGGATGAAGTCTCTGATATAAATGGTGTCTCAATCGATAAGGACCTTCTTGATATTCTTCCTGAGAATCTTTTGCAATCGGTAAGTCCAGTACCAATTCTTAGTCTACACAAAGATGCTGATTTGATTGTATGATTTAGAAGTAACCATGTTTCTCGTTACAGATTAGAGAGAAAGAGATCAAAGCTATGGAGGAACGAGATCCAGCTATCTCGCTAGCAAAGAGGAGGCGACGGATGATTGCCAGTCTACCTAAGCTCTTCAACATGATTCATTTCTTATTTCAGTCAATAAATGGTTCTGTTATTACTAAGGAAGAGCTTATGCACAAGATAATCTCAAGCCATTTTGATATTGTCGACAAAAGTAAGACATTAGGCCTGCCCATTACACAAGATTGAGATTTGCTGTTCTGTGGAAGCTTTTCTCAGCTAAATTCTTTTATCCCGTGTTCACAGGAGAAGTCGATGAGCAGCTTAGCTTGTTGGTGGAATTGGTCCCGGACTGGATTTCTGAGAAGTTGGGATCCTCTAAGTTCCTTTTCAATACTAAAAATGACCATATACTCAAATCAACATTCTAATCTTTTTTCTTCAAATGTTTTTTTTTGACAAGTCAATATTCCAAAACAAAACAAATGTTTATTAGTCATCTTTTGTAATGTAGTAAATCCTTGAACTAGTGTTTTCTTTTTCCTACAGCATTAACAAAACAACGAGTCCTGAGTCAATTCGCTCAAGTCTTGAAGAAGCAGAGTGAGTCCATTGTCATGTCAGCTTTTTGAATGATGTTGTCAGAAGTAAAGCATTTTACTTGCAAAAAAAAAAAAGGCTTAGAGTCACTTCTGAGAGGTTGCAGTAAATATTTTGCTAATTGACTATTTATGTGAGTCACACTCTATACGAAGCTTCAACCAAATATATTCAAGAAAGTCAGAAGTTTCCGATTGAGTACCCTCATTGTATAAAGTAGTTTTGACATACAAATCGACAAGGTTTCTGGGTTGAAATTGTAGATAATCTATCTTGGAATGGAATGGTAGCTCTCTTTTGATTTCCAAAATACCTTCCCTTTTTGCTCAACACTAGCTATGTTTTGTGCACTAATAATGTAAAGTACTTGATGGGTTATATATGTTTTACGCCACAACCGGCTAGGCGGGTTGGGGTGGGGTGGGGTGTACAAGATTGGCATGCCAAAAACAACAACCCATTTTTCTCAAATAAGAAGGGTGAGAAAGAAAGTGAAGACATGAGCCAGTAGTGCACTGGGGTGGTGCTTCTCAGTCCCGTGAGCAAAGATATGTGAGGCTCAACTCAGTTCGAACACACGATGGGATCTCTCAGGTGTTTGAGCATGACTTCGATTGGACACCCATCTCGTTCAGAGAAGCAAGAACATGCCTTAAAAAACTCCTAACCTCAGCAGTAGTAGAGGATTCTTACCGAAATTTATGTTTCACAGGAAAGAAAATAGTGTAGAGATTAGATTGGATCTAATTCAAATATAAAGAGATGGCTTAGTAAGAGGGTGTTTGGTTCCTGCAAAGATTAAGCGAAAAAGGTTTGCTGTATATATACAACCTAAGCAAGAATCATTCAAGGATACATATATGCCAAATTAGGAAACACTCTTAATATACATCAAATTGGTATCCCAATTGTATCCCACAAATTAATCCCAAAATATCGTAACACGCCCCTCAAGTTGGAGCATGTGGGTTCAAGATGCTCAACTTGCTAAGGAAAAAATCAAATTGTTTATGTTAGGAAAATATATATTTTACTCAATGGAAATGATAAGAAATTACAACTCTATGCAATATATTACAAATAATAATTATTGATTTAAAAAGAGTTACAACTCTATAACTGAAAATTATAAATAAAAAAGAGAAGGAGATGTAAGATGATAGAAATAGAAAATACAACTCTATTACAAAAGATACAAATAAACTATAAGTGTTTGAACAAAAGGAAATAAAATGATTACAACTCTTAAACAAAAGTACAAGAAAATAAAACAAGAAGAAAAAGTAGAAAAGCAAATAGAAGAAAATAAGAACAAGAACAAAAACAATAAACTCTCACTCACACAACTAAAGTGAAGAGTGTTGGGAATCACCAACTTGAACAAAGTTTGAAACCTTTGTCCAAAAACTTATTTCCCCCTAACTCAAGCACTAGGGATCTCTCACATATTATAGGAAATACTTTCTGGAATTATCAAGCCTCAAGGTGTTTCTAGCCAAGTGCTCTAATTAATAGAAATGTTGTCTTACACATGAGCTATAGGCTCCTATTTATAGAGTTTAGAGACATCCTTTTAATTTTAAATTCCACCAACCCCCATGGCTGTTACCAATGTTTAATTGGATTAATATGGAATTAAAAATGAGATTTGAGAGTTATTTGAGTTTTTTTAGCCGTTCAACAAAGATTGAAAAAACTGAAAAATGGTCAGTTTTTAGCCTGTGGCCGCGGCCAGAGACATTAGTGGCCGCGCCCACTAGCCTCTGTCCCACAGGCCGCAGCCACCGACCATTTTCAGCACTAAAAAATGTGATGTTTTTCCAAACGGTTCCAAACCCTCCCAAATGATTTTGTAACTCCCAAAACACATTATTGGAATTAAAATCATATCTCTAATAGCCATATCCCATATGGATTTATGAAATTCATCTCAATATTGTGTAACAACAAATTTACACAATAAAGGGTAATATTTGGAAGTTACAAATTTGTAACACCAAATATGTTACATTATTTGGATATATCTCATATATCTAAATATTGTAACTCTCTATTATATGTTACAATATGTGACACTCTTTGTCATATTTATTTAATCTAAAACATTATATTATAATATAATATAATATTACATTATATTATAAAATAATATAACATTCCCCCACTAGATTGAATAGTTATCTATTGTAACACTTATTAAATCAATCATTATATTTTAAAATATAACATATCCCCCACTTGATTAAATAAGAACTCTCTCTTATAGGAGTCATTGCATTAGTGTATAAAGCAAAATATTTTTCAACTTGAACTTTACTATAGTGTAATTATCACAAAATTTGTCGAAAATTTGGTTGCACTAGGTATTGAACCATCTTTTCATGATAACAAATCGGTGATAACACACACACATTTGCAATGTTCCCTTGAGACCTCTATGTCTCGCTTTGCACCGTTAATGGCCATGTGCACTTTCCATTCATGAACGTTCTTGAGAATACTCCCAATTCTCATGAGAGGTGGCACCACCCCTAGGTCCATATAGGTAGAATTCTTACAGTATTTTGTTACCAAAAATACTTGTCTTTACAAGACTGAATTCTATTAAAAAATCTTTCGGTTTTAACCTTCCACTTGGTAACACACAAGTACTCAATATCTCAGATGGGACTTATTTGAGTACAACTAATATTCACTTGATTGACTTGTTGTTACCTATTGAACCTAACACTAGTTGAATAATTAGTGTTAAGATAGGTTACCCTCAATCGTGAATCTCTTTAGGGAGTTTGAGTCCCATCCCTCGAGATGATGCAGCCACTAAATCCCTCGTTAGTGGCTTAGTGAAAGGATCCGCCAGATATTCACTTGTTCTCACATAGGATATTGAAATGACTCATCTTTGAATCAATTTTCTTACATATCCATGTCTTAGACTAATGTGTCTAGACTTCCCATTATACACTCTACTGTATGCTCTAGCCAACGTAGCTTGGCTATCACAATGTATTGATATAGTAGATACATTCTCTTTGATTAGGGAAATCTCTATCAACAAAACCCTTAACCATTCAGCCTCTTTGCCAGTAGCAGCTAAAGCTATGAACTCTGCTTCCATAGTGGAATAAGATATACAGGTTTGTTTCTTGGAACCCCAAGAAATTGCACCTCCACCAAGTGTAAATACCCAACCAGTTGTGGACAAGTTGTCCCCAAGATTGGATATCCAACTTGCATTTGTATATCCTTCTAATATCGAAGGAAATTTGGAGTAGTGAAGGCTTAGTCCTTTGGTTTTCTTGAGATAACCTAGGACTCTTCCAATTGCCTTCCAGTGATCCACACTTTGATTACTTGTAAACCTACTAAGTTTACTTACCGCAAATGCTATATCAGGTCTAGTACACTGGGGAGCGTACATTAGACTCCCTATAGCACTAGCGTACTCCAATTGAGCCACCGCTCTTCCTTCATTCTTCTCTAGTTTTACACTCTGATCGACTGGAGTATTGACATCTTTAACCTTGAGATGGTTAAATTTGTTCAATACTTTCTTAACATAATGGGCTTGCCCTAACGCAAAACCCCCACTATGTTTCTTTACTTTGATACCGAGTATGGTATCAACTTCTCCAAGATCTTTCATCTTGAAGGTTGATGATAGAAACCTCTTCGTTTCTTCTATCTCTTTCATGCTATTACTTAGAATAAACATGTCATCCACATATAAGCAAACAATGATCACATATCCCTTACAAGTTTTGGAATAGAAACACTTGTCTCCATTGTTATGTCTAAACCCATTAGACATGATGGTTTGATAAAATTTCTCATGCCATTGCTTAGGAGCTTGTTTCAATCCATATAAGGATTTTACAAGTCTACAAACTTTATGTTCATATTTTGGTAGGACAAACCCTTCGGGTTGTTCCATATAGACCTCATCATTGAGGTCACCATTAAGGAATGTCGTTTTGACATCCATTTGATGAACATAAAAGTTGTGTATAGAAGCTAAAGCGAACAAAATTCTTATAGAAGTTGTTCTTGCAACAGGCGCATAGGTAACGAAATAATCGATACCCTCTTTTTGCCTAAACCCTTTAGCTACTAATCTAGCTTTAAAGGTTTGGATAGTGCCGTCAGTGTGGTATTTTCTCCTAAATACCCACTTACACCCAATTGGCTTAGACCCCGGTGGGAGGTCTACCAATTCCCAAGTGTTATTGGAAAGAATGGAATTCATCTCATCATTGATGGCTTCTTTCCAAAATACACTATCTCTCGATTGCATAGCTTCTCTATAAGTCTTAGGATCATCCTCAACGAGAAGTACAATATGAATTTTCCTAATGACTTCCTCTCTATTTCCTTCTACCATGTAGAATGAAATTCGGTGAGAATCTATCTCATCCACTACTAGACTTTTATGATTTTTAAGCCTTTGACTTTGTTGACGCGGTTCTTCGCCAACAGATAATTAAGAGAAGAAGAGAAAGGGATTAGTGCTGAAAGTAGAACCGTCACAGATGAAATCTTAGAGAATGAACTAGGTGACTCAAGACACGTTTTTAAGTGGTTCAAAGGTTAAAATCCTTCTACTCCACTAGTCAATATTATTGATATATTCTGGATTTTTGGTTATAAATTGTATATCTCTTCTGAGACTATTTTTTCCAGCCCTTATCAACTCCCAGGGTCTCCATATTTATAGGAGAAAACACCTGGAAGTTGGTAAGGAGGTCATCCCGTGACCTTATTATTTGTCATATCAACTCTGTGACACTCATGATTAATTCCTAAACCTGACACATAAGTATGGTCAAATCAATAGATAAGGAGATAATGGGTCGCACGGCCCAACCCAGTCATGGGTGTCTGAACACGCACGTTCCTGCTGCGTGTCCGAGAAGTCAGGGAGATATCGGACACGTGATGTCAGATATAGGCACGTTTATCTTGCGTGTGTTGACTTTACAAAGGGTCAGAGATCTATACGAGCTGCTTCCCTGACCCGACCTTCGGCCTCAAGGATTCCTTCCCCCAGTCTTGGGCAACCTTGGCGAGTTCTTGAGGATACCTCAAGCTAAGGGGGTACAACCTGGAAAACAAGATCTCCGACCTGGGGAAGTTTACGGACTAACCTTGATTAGTCCGAGGCTCGACCTGCTAATCAGCCCGTGGGAAAACCAGGGCGTACATCTACCCCCTAAGCTCCTGCTCGTGGTATATGACGTCATATATAGAAGACCACAGTAGGGGCTTTTAGACTTCCCCACAACCCTTCACATTCCACTTTTTGTGCAGGCATCTGATACGTGGAACGCCGTGGGTGGTGACGGTACATTTTACGAGAACCGCATTTAATGGCCTAGTCTAAGCCCAGCCGTCGTTTCGTATTTCGAGTGGAAGGCCTCGGATCCCTCACTAGGGTCATCCAAGAGCCTTCTACACGTGATCCTTCACGTATATAAAAAATGGGGTGGCCACCCTACGCACGGGCCACCCCTTCATTCAAAATTTCCCAAATTTCTTTCCTTCTTCCCTCTCTAACTTTCAGAAAAACGAAACCCTCGCCTTCTTTGCTACCATTTTCATTGTTCAAGAAGCTTAGGCGCATGAGTTTCTCCGAAGCTTTGGAAGCTATTTCACCGACGAAGCTTCTATCAACGCAGCATTCTCTTCGACCTTCCAGCCATATACTGTAAGTTTCTTGACCCTGTTCATTTTGAAAACATGCTACTGTAGCTTAGGTAAAAAAAATTACTGTAGCCGCATGCAAGGGTTTTCTGGGTTGCATGGATAAGGAGGGTGACAGCCCTCTTTAGGCTAGGACATACTTGTTGTAGGAAATCGCCTTAGAGCCTGGGTTTCAGGATGCTTTTTCTGGGACATTTTCTGGGTAGGAGTTTTGGGAATTTTGGGTGCAAAACCGGGTAGCTTAGGGAACACGCCTCATGGGCGGTTTTGCAATTCCTGCCTACTGAAACTTTCCTCCCAAGGCAAATTTTACTCTGAACCTCCTGACACGCGAATTCTGAGTAATCTGGGATCTGTTGGGAGTATACGCGCGTGTTCACTGAACCGCGTGGTTCCACTTCCCACGAGCTGGGCTTTCCTCAGCTCGTGCAAATAATAATTATTCTTCCTCCCGCTTGGGTCGCCTTTTCTAAAATGTTTTCTTGTGTTCACTAGGCGACCAGATGGCTCCAAAAAAGAACCTCCCTCAGAAGAACGTTGGAAGCTCGGCCTCCCGGCAGGAGAAGGGAAAGGCGGTGATGCCCAGCTCGTCGATCCCTCACTTTGGGCCGGCCGTGGAGAAACAAGTCGAGGTGGCCCCCGACGCTTTCTTTGAGGCGGAGAGAATCGTCTCAAAGGTAACTGATTAGTGGTGAAAAATGCACATTTGTTGATTTTAATTGTCAAAATAAATTAAGTTTCAATTAATATTTTCATAGAATTAATATGATTTATTTAATAAATGAAAATATTTGATTAGAATTTAATTTATTGTTGTTTTGTAGGAATTAAAGTGCATTTTGGCATAGAGAAAAAGAAAGAAGAAATAAATAAAACTGAAGAAATGATGAAAAGTTGGTATTTTTGTAACTTGAGGCCCAAACGAAAGCCCAGGCCCGCTGGCCTTTTTCTCCAACTTCAGCGCCATGTGGCGCCTTGTCCTCGTGCCACGTGTCCCAGCATCACTCCTGCCAGCCAGTCCACATGCGCCACGTAGCAATGCCCATCAATTCCCATCTTTAGCAATGCCCATTAATTCAACTTCTTTCAGGAAGATCAGGCCAACGTGACCATCATATATGCATATATGCATTGACCCACAACGTGACCATCCATCTCAGCGGCCCAAACAAAGCCCAGCACCATGCATCAATTCTCCAACAGCCTCTCACGCCCAAACCCCAAAATGAAGGCCCAATTCACCCCAGCCAGCCGCCTACGTGGCGCGCTCTCATTGGCTGGGAGTGGGTCAAAACCCACTTCTGCCACAGCAACTCTTTTTTAGTAGTTGGACAACGAAGGGAGTTGTGCTAGGACAACGAAGGGAGGGGAAACCCTTTGTTGTCTATTATGCAAGCCGAACTCTCAATAGTGCCCAAATGAACTATTAAACTACTGAAAAAGAGTTGTTGTGGCAGAAGTGGGTTTTGACCCACTCCCAGCCAATGAGAGCGTGCCACGTAGGCGGCTGGCTGGGGTGAATTGGGCCTTCATTTTGGGGTTTGGGCGTGAGAGGCTGTTGGAGAATTGATGCATGGTGCTGGGCTTTGTTTGGGCCGCTGAGATGGATGGTCACGTTGTGGGTCAATGCATATATGATGGTCACGTTGGCCTGATCTTCCTGAAAGAAGTTGAATTAATGGGCATTGCTAAAGATGGGAATTGATGGGCATTGCTACGTGGCGCATGTGGACTGGCTGGCAGGAGTGATGCTGGGACACGTGGCACGAGGACAAGGCGCCACATGGCGCTGAAGTTGGAGAAAAAGGCTAGCAGGCCTGGGCTTTCGTTTGGGCCTCAAGTTACAAAAATACCAACTTTTCATCATTTCTTCAGTTTTATTTATTTATTTCTTCTTTCTTTTTCTCTATGCCAAAATGCACTTTAATTCCTACAAAACAACAATAAATTAAATTCTAATCAAATATTTTCATTTATAAAATAAATCATATTAATTCTATGAAAATATTAATTGAAACTTAATTTATTTTGACAATTAAAATCAACAAATGTGCATTTTTCACCACTAATCACAACCCCCAACTAGCTTATTGCTAGTCCTTAGCAATTCAAGCGAAAAAGAAAATTGTCAAGTTGAATAATCAAGTCAAACCAAGCAAAATCATCTAAGCATTTTCAAATTATCAGCAAGAAGTCAAAAATTACTATCGAAGCTACTATAGTTGTGATTTCAGAGTTGTGTGTGTGTGCACCAAACCATATTCGTTTTCTCACAAGTCATAACACAAATAGTATCGAAAAATCTCAAAAGTATAAAGATCTCAACTCCAAATTCCTCACGGGCATTGAAAGTATTGTATGGGAAGGATTACACTCTTGGAGTTGGAAATGTAACAGTTTACGCTCAAATGAGAAAAGATAAACTTTTTAGGACAAGCAATTTGAACAAATATTGATCACAAGATAGGCAAATCAACTTATTGGAATTCAAGTGACAAACAACCTTTGGGATATACATGAGAAAACTCAAAGAACAAAATGACAACTAATTAGAAACGATAAATAAGACAATGAACTATAATGATAATTTTTTTTTATTACAAAATAATAGAAGGAAGTGTTGCTCTTGTTCTCTTATTTTTTTTTCTATATTTTTGTTTTTTTTTTATTTCTTTTTTTCTTCATTATTTTGTTTTTTTGTTTTTTTTTGACAAGAGACAACACAAAGATAACAAGGAAATTACAAATACAATACAACACAAACTTATTACAAAGACTTTTCTTAAATGAAAAACATCCCTCTAGTAAATGTCATGTTTTAAATTCCAAAGATGTGACTTTACCAACTCAAATGATAAATAAAAGTTCAAAATGTTGTTTTCTCAACTCTCACAACTCACCAAGAAATGAAAAACTTTAAACTTGAAATTTCTCTCAACTATTTGTGTTAACAACCAATTTATTTATCATATGTTTGGAAAGTGCACAAAAGAACTCTGAAAATCACTTCTTAATAGCTAAACATAGTAAGAACTGACTCAAACCAACAAATTATACTCATGCTTGGATAATTTTGATAAAATTTGACTTAAAATTCAACAAGACAATAATGTTTTCCAAATGAATGCTAATGACGTAACAATAAGATTTCCAAATGAAAGCCAATGCATGCTCACCACCCCCAACCAAAAATCAGATAGTGTCCTCAATGTCAAAATGAATAAGCAATGAAAAAGATAAGGAATGAGAACACCTGAATGATGACCATGTCCATGAGGTGAGAGCGAAAATAGCCTGGTAACAAAACCCCAAAACAAAATACAAAAACGAAAAGCATACAAAAATAAAAGAAAGACAGAAAAATAAAAAGAACAACAACAAACCGTTCAGAACTTCAGAGTGTATAGATTGGGTCCTTAAGAAGGACCTCTTCAACACGACTCACACTCTCAATGTAATGCTTCAGTCTTTGGCCATTGACACGAAAAATTCTCCCATCGGTTGGGTCCTCGACCTCCACCGAACCATTGGGAAATACTTACTTGACTACAAATGGACCAGTCCATCGCGATCGCAGTTTACCGGGATGCAAGTGCAAGCGAGAGTCGTACAGATGCACTTTTTGATTTGGCTCAAAGTGTTTTCGCAGGATTTGTTTGTCGTGAGCGATTTTCAATTTTTCCTTATAAATCATGGAATTGTCATATGCATCGTTTCTCAACTCCTCAATTTCGGACAACTGGAGTTTGCGATTGATACCTGCGGCATTCAGATCAAAGTTTAGGGCTTTGATAGCCCAATATGCTTTATGCTCGAGCTCGACAGGTAAATGACAGGCTTTTCCAAAGACGAGCCGATAGGGAGACATCCCAAGAGGGGACTTGAAAGCAGTGCGGTATGCCCAAAAAGCGTCTAGAAGTCGTGTAGACCAATCTTTGCGGTCGGGATTTACCGTCTTTTCCAGAATGTGTTTTATCTCCCTATTGGCTAACTCGGCCTGACCATTGGTTTGGGGATGATAGGCATTTGCAACTTTATGAAGTACACCGTACTTGCGCATAAGAGCCTCAAAGGATCGGTTGCAAAAATGAGTGCCTTGATCACTGATGATAGCGCGAGGGGTACCGAACCTTGATAACACATTTTCTTTCAAGAATTTGACAACTGTAGCGTTATCATTGGTTCGACATGGGACAGCCTCGACCCATTTGGAAACATAATCCACAGCGAGAAGAATGTAAAGGTGGCCAAAAGAAGGTGGAAACGGTCCCATGAAGTCTATCCCCCAACAATCAAATATTTCGATAACAAGAATTGGGTTCAAGGGCATCATGTGCCGACGAGATAAGGATCCTAACTTTTGGCACCTTACACAAGAACGACAGAAATCATTGGTGTCTTTGAACAGAGTGGGCCAGTAAAGGCCGCATTGTAAGATTTTTGCAGCGGTTTTCTTCACAGAGAAGTGACCACCACAAGCATCATTGTGGCAAAAATTCAGCACACTAGACACCTCATCGTCATGGATACATCTTCGCATGATTTGGTCGGGGCAATACTTGAATAAGTATGGGTCATCCCAAAAGAAATTGCGCACCTCCACCAAAAATTTGCGTTTGTCTTGTGAACTCCATTCAGATGGGAGTTCACCTGTTACTAAGTAGTTTACAATGTGAGCGTACCACGGCAACTTAGCAACAGAAAGCAATTGTTCATCGGGGAAATCATCATGAATAGGTGGACCGTCAGCGGGATCGCTGAATTCAAGTCGGGACAAGTGGTCCGCGACGACATTTTCAATACCTTTCTTGTCTTTGATTGTTATATCAAATTCTTGCAGGAGAAGGATCCACCGTGTTAATCACGCCTTAGCATCCTTTTTGGAAAGGAGATACTTAAGGGCGGAGTGATCTGTGAAGATCGTAATAGGTGATCCAATCAAATAAGAGCGGAATTTGTCAAGGGCAAAGACAACGGCAAGCAACTCTTTTTCAGTAGTTGAATAGTTCATTTGGGCACTATTGAGAGTTCGGCTTGCATAATAGACAACAAAGGGTTTCCCCTTCCTTCGTTGTCCTAGCACAGCTCCCACAGCAAAGTTGCTGGCGTCACACATGATCTCGAAAGGAAGACTCCAATCGGGTGACTGAATGATGGGAGCGGAGGTGAGCGAATTGACAAGCGCTCGGAATGATTCCTCACACTTAGGTGTCCACTCAAAGGTAACATCTTTGGCTAGGAGGTTGCTCAGCGGACGAGCAATCATTGAAAAATTTTGTATGAACCTCCTATAGAAACCAGCATGACCAAGAAATGACCTAACATCTTTGACAGTCTTAGGAGTCGGCAGGTTGGAGATAAGGTCGACTTTGGATTGATCAACCTCAATTCCTTTTTCAGAAACAATGTGACCTAAGACTATGCCAGAAGGTACCATGAAGTGGCATTTCTCCCAATTGAGGACAAGTCCCTTCTCGATGCATCGTTTTAAAACAGCTTCAAGATGAAGAAGACATGTCTCGAAGGAGTTACCAAAAATGGTTAGGTCATCCATGAATACTTCCATTGATTTTTCAATCATGTCACTAAAGATGCTCATCATGCATCTTTGGAAAGTAGCTGGTGCATTACACAAGCCAAATGGCATACGCCGGAAGGCAAACGTGCCAAAGGGACAAGTGAAAGTGGTCTTATCTTGATCCTCCAATGCAATCTCAATTTGATAATAGCCAGAATAACCATCAAGAAAGCAATAGAAAGGATGACCAGCTACGCGTTCAAGGATTTGATCAATGAATGGGAGTGGAAAATGATCTTTGCGGGAGGCGGCATTCAATTTTCTATAATCAATGCACATGCGCCACCCCGTCACCGTTCTTGTGGGGACAAGGACCCCTTTTTCGTTTTGGATAACGGTGACACCAGATTTCTTGGGCACAACTTGAGTTGGACTTACCCATTTGCTATCTGCTACCAGGTAAATAATACCAGCGTCTAGCAATTTCAAAACTTCATTTTTTACAACTTCCTTCATTGTGGGATTCAGCCGCCGCCGAGGGTCTCTTCGAGGGATGGCTTCGTCCTCTAGATTGATTTGATGGGAGCAAATTAAAGGGCTAATACCTTTGATGTCAGCAAGCGTCCAACCTATCGCAGATTTATGCATTCGCAGTAGCTCGAGTAACTGCAATTCTTGAGAATTTTGAAGGTTGATAACTGGAAAGGTTTCACCGTCTCCCAAGAAGGCATGTTTCAAACCCTTGGGAAGTTGGGTCAATTGAACAGTTGGAACCTCTTCGGCTGAAGTTTTCGGCTGTGCCCTCTCGCGAGGTAGCTCTTCAAAGCGAGGTTGCCAAAACTGAGTCCTTCTATGGCGTGAGTCTATGCGATCTGATATTGCAAGAGTAGACTCAATAGAACTGGGACTTTCATTCTCTGACAGAAGGAGGAGTTCGTCAAGATTATCGAAGTTGTTTCGCAATTGAACCTCCTCGGGAATTAAAGAGTCAATCATGAATGTTTGGTAGCATTCATCATCTTCTCGGGGTTGTTTCCCGATGTGGAAGATATTGACTTCTAGAGTCATGTTTCCAAACGATATCTTCATTAGACCATTTCGACAATTGATCAAAGCATTTGCAGTAGCAAGGAATGGTCTTCCGAGGATAATAGGAATTTTAGACTCCATGTTCACCACAGATTGGGTATCAAGAATAAGAAAATCCACGGGGTAATAGAATTTTTCAATTCGAACCAATACATCCTCAACGATACCCCTAGGCTTTTTGGTGGAACGATCAGCAAGCTGTAGTACAACAGATGTTGGGTTCATTTCTCCAAGACCGAGTTGCGAGTATACAGAATAAGGCATGAGATTGACACTCGCGCCAAGATCAAGTAAGGCTTGGCTGACTTCATGGGTCCCAATTTGGCAAGAAATGGTGGGACAACCGGGATCCTTGTATTTTGGCGGTGTCTTTTGTTCAATCACCCCACTCACTTGCTCGGTCAAGAAAGCAGTCTTCTTGACATGGTGCTTCCTTTTTGCAGTACAAAGATCCTTGATGATTTTGGCATAAGCGGGCACTTGTTTAATGATGTGAAGCAAAGGAAGATTAATCTTCACTTGTGTCAAGTGCTCAAGGAGTTCAGCTCGGTTATCAGGAAGTTTCCCAACAGGTTTCAAAGCCTGGGGGAATGGTACCTTTGTGGTGGCATTGAGTGGTGGATTTTCGGAAATGACTTTTGGAATACTGGGAGAGTTGGATTTAAGGGGTGGGTCTAACAAAGTTTTACCGCTTCTCGTCGTGATGTCATTTACTTCCTTGACATTTTGATCATTTGAATTTGAAGATTGGGCCATGTGTTGGCCTTGAACATTGAATTTCGGTTGGGAAGGAAGTTTGCCTTTTTCAGGAATGGCCAAGGATTCAGTCAATTTTGAGAATTGACATTTCATTTCCTTGATTTCTTCCATCATTTGGCGATTCAGTTTGGATTGTTCCTCCATGAATGCATGAAGAGTATTCTCAAGAGAATTGCGTTGTGGATGAGCATTGTAATGAGGTGCAGAATACGCCTTTGATGGTTGAACTTGTTGCTCATTTCTCCATTGGCCTCCAAACGATTGAGCTTGGTTGGAATCTCTCCAACTGAAATTTGGGTGGTTTCTCCAACCAGGGTTGTACGTATGGGAGAATGGCTTGTTATATGTCCCTAAGGCATTGCATTGCTCCTCATAAACCCCCCTCATTTCATTCAAAGCCAAGCAGTCCTTAGCTAAGTGCTCCGTCCCTCCACAAACAAAGCAAGGTTCTTGCAGTTCTACTTGAGCAATCATGTGCGACTTTTGCCCATTTTTCGTCATTAAGACCTCAAACTGCTTTTTCAAAGCTTCGAGTTGGGCCTTAATACTATCCTCTTCTCGAAGTTGATAGATCCCTGATGGTTTGTGTCGGTTGGTGCTGTCAGTAGCACTTGGACCAGTCCAGGTGTGAGATTTTTTTGCAGTTTCTTCGAGATATTCAAGAGCATCGTCTGGCTCTTTTTCGAGGAATTCACCATTGCATAGCATCTCTACAAACTGGCGCTCACGACTCGTGAGGCCTTCATAGAAGTAACTGACCAAGCGCCAGTTCTCATAGCCATGGTGCGGGCACTGATTTAACAGATCTTTGAATCTTTCCCAGACTTGATAGAACGTTTCATTGTCTTTCTGGGAAAATGTGGAAATCTGTCATTTCAGATTGTTGGTCTTATGGCTAGGGAAGTGTTTCAGAAAGAAAGATTTAGTCATCTCCTCCCATGTTCCAATCGACCTAGGTCTCAAAGAGTACAACCAGCTTTTGGCTTTGTCATTCAAGGAGAAAGGGAAGAACTTCAGTCGCACAGCATCGGCATTGTCGGCTCGGTTATAGAACGTGGCTACCACCTCCTCGAATTCTCTGATATGCACGTATGGGCTTTCGTTTTCCATTCCATGAAATGTAGGCAAGAGTTGAATCATGACAGGTTTAAAGTCTAATGCGGGCATATTAGGAGGGAAGATAATGCATGAAGGTGTGGAAGTGCGAGTGGGATGGAGGTAGTCATTGAGAGTTCTTGGTTGGATGTCATTATTGCGAGCCATTGCGAATGGGTTATTATCAGCGAAAGTTTGTGGAGAAGCAGGATTGGTGGAAGGAGTTCCGGTAGGAGTGGCAGATGAATTGGAAGAAGTGTCACTGGAAGTTTCGTGATGATTCATCCACTCTCGGAAATCAGAATTAGATGTATTTTATGTTTCTCTTTTTTTTTTTTTTTTTGATTGATTTTTTTTGTTTGTTAAACTTGTTCCCAGGTAGAATTGGAGGTTTTCAGGTGATCTCCAACGCCTTACTAGAACTCCCCGAGGTTACTGAGTAAGTATGGTGGATCACAAGTCAACCTTTTCGACCAAACAACCTTTAAGCAAAGTGAAATTGCTTATTTTGACAAAACAAGCTTGGTTTTCTTATAGTAATAAGTTCAACAATGTAATAGTGCAAAGGTAGATGCTCGAAATGTTCGCAGGCCGATTGGGAAGGTTGCCAAGGTACTGCTTTAGGCCCACACTTGTCTAGACAGAACTCCCCGAGGTTCCCAGGTAAGTGTGGAGGGTAACGCTATCACAAACCTTATTTAACAACCAATCTTTCTAGACAGAACAATATCGGTTCCTACCATTTGTAATATTACACAATTGTTCCCAATACTAAGTGTTTTATGATTGAAATTTTATGAACAATTTTTGCAATTTTATGTTTTTTTTTTTTTGAAAAACCTAAATCCTAAAGAAAATTAAGGCAAAGAAAGTAAAAGCCTAAACTAAGCAACAAAATAAAAAAAAAACACAAAAATAAAATAAAGAAAAGAGAATTAAAGTGAAGATAGAATAACAAGCTTAATCTTTTTTTTTAATATGTATTAAACAAAAAAAAATAGAATAGAAATTAAGAAAGAAAAATGGACTAAGAATGAACTAAAAAGGAAAAAAAGTGATTATATAAATATATATATGATATTTTTTTTTTTTTAAACAAAAGAAAGGAAATTTAAAAAGAAAGGAAAAAGATAAGAATAAATATATAAATGTTTTTTTTTTTTGGATTTTTTTTTTATAGTTATGTATATATATATATATGAATGTTTATAATATAAATATATATATATTGTACCGAAAAAAAAAGAATAAAAAAAAAAGAAAGAAAAGAAAAGAAAAGAAAAGGTATATATATAAATAAAGGAAATTTTGTTTTTATGATTGTTTTTTTTTTCTTTTTTTTTGTTATAATTATAATAATTAATTAAAAATTAGTAAATAATAGAAACTATACTAACACAATATTTATTCTAACAAAAACACAAATAAGGTTACTAATATTTTTGTAAAAATTTCACTAAACCTTTGAAAATTTACCTCCCCGGCAACGGCGCCAAAATTTGTTTAACGCCCAAAATATGACTACACTAAGCGGTAGCTCTAGTAAGATCGGGCGGTCGATCCACAAGGAGGTAACCTAAAATCAAAAGGTTAGTAGAAAATAGCACAAAAAGTTAGTAACAAGAAGTAAATAAAATTGTAAATGGAAAGATGTTTGAGATTTTGGTATTGTATTTTGATAAAGTGATGAAATGAGATAAGTGAAATAAATGTAAGATGTAATCAAGAGTTTGAGAAAATGAAAGGTTTCAAAAATTATCCATATGCTTGTTTAGTTACTTGGTTGCTTGATTTACAAAAATACACAAGTAAATAGTTCACATCCCAACATTTACTTGGAAAATCTAACATTAAAGTCCATAGTTTTTCTAACAAAAGTTCATTTGAGTTATAAAGTTCTTTACTTTAAAAGCACAATGTTAATCTTATGAAAAATCTAAAAATGACAAAATACCCAAGGGCAATAATGCAATAGAAGATTAGACATAAAATTATGTATCAATATTACTTTTACTAATTAGAAGCACATAGAAAAAGCATGACTAATCCTATATACTATTAGCATAAGTAAATAAAGATAGCAAAATAAAGATAGAGATGAAAGAACATAAATAACTCAAATATATTACATTAAGAACATAGTAAATCAAAGTAGCAAAATAACATCACTTGCATATGGAATCATCCCTAACCTTCCTAGGAAGATTAGGCCATTATGCTCATGATTCTCACAAAATTCTAAGAAGAAAATATGAGAAGAAAGTGAGGGGAAATTTTGCTATAGTTTCTCTACTCTAAAAATTACATACATAATGTGAAATGAGAGTCCCTATTTATAGAGGGAGAAAATGACTAAAAATAAATTAAACAACAATTTGGGGTTTACAAAATAAATCTGAAATATTAATAATAAAATATGATTTTGAAAAATCAAATCTTATTATAAATATTAACCTAGTTATTTTGGGGTATGGTCAAAATGTTGGAAGCTCGGCCTCCCGGCAGGAGAAGGGAAAGGAGGTGATGCCCAGCTTGCCGATCCCTCACTTTGGGCCGGCCGTGGAGAAACAAGTCGAGGTGGCCTCCGACGCTTTCTTTGAGGCGGAGAGAATCGTCTCAAAGGTAACCGATCAGGTGAAGATCAATAAACTCTTCCTCACCCACAAGATCCCACTGGGGAAAGCCTCAGCTATAGCCCGACCTGCTGCGGAGGGCGAGCGGAGCTGCACGCCGCTAGACGAATCGTTTGCGGCCTGGAGTGGTGAACACTTCAAGGCAGGGGCCTTCCTCCCCCTGGACTAGTACTTCACTGATTTCCTGAATTACGTGGGGTTGGCCCCTTTTCAGCTCCCCCCTAACTCCTACCGTCTGCTGGCAGGGTTGAGGTACTTATTCAAGAAGCAGGAGTGGGAGGTCCCTACTCCTGCTGATATTTTATATTTCTTTTGTCTCAAAGCCCGCCCGGATCAGCGGGGGCAAGGTGATGGGTTTTACTATTTAACCCGTTTCCCTAATACGGCGGCGGTCATCGAGCTGCCAAGCCATCCAAATGACTTCAAGGACCAGTTCTTCATGTCAACTGGGTTCCGGAACTGTGAGCACCACTACTTCAACCGTCCCCGTAAGTGAACCCTGACCTTAGCTCGCCTTTTAAGTGTTGTTTAATTTTAGCTCTTCCCATATTCCATTCTGATTCCAGCCCAATCTTGCAGCCATCTACGCGAGGACCAAGAAGTCTGCGACCCTCGGAGGTCAATATGAAACACTCGCGGGCTTACCCCCCAGTGAAAAGGACTATCGCGTGCTCGTGACGGACGAGACGATGGTGTTCTAAAAACTGATTTTTCCAAATCAGACTCTGAACCTAAAGAGGCCTCGAGGGCCGCCCCCAGCTCGCGCAAACAGACCTATCACCGTGGAGGAGGTCGCGGAAGAGGAGGACGAAACGGCTGAAGTTCCGCTCGTGAGGAATAGGAAGAGGAACTTGGAGGTTGCCCAAGGGATGGACGAGGAGAGGATCCAATCCGGAGCAGCCACGGGTCCTTCCGGCCAAGGTAACCCTTTCTTGCTTAGGAATGTAGATAGGGCCACTGCGGACCCCCGGCTGGTTAGGTTCAATCCTAGGCAGATCGTCCATCGCCACCGAAGGAACCCGGACCTGAACACACTCCTGCTCCATTGTGTTGATCGGCTCGTGCTGGATCACCAGGATAGTCGGCCTAGGGGTACCATAGTAGCAGATAACACCCTAGCTTTTAGGTCGATCATTTTTTAGGAGTATGGGACCAATTTACGCACATGGCCATCACTCCAGAGAGGTATCTATGCTCCGGGGCTTAGGCAGTATGTAGAAGAGTCTAGTCCCGAGTCAGAACCGGACCTAGAACTTGCGCCTGTTCCGGAAATAATCGTCTTAGGTTCTTCCAGCTCGGGGGGTAGGGCTCCTTTAGTATTTGTATACTTTTTGCCTTTAACCTTTTGCTTTTATTTCTGCCTGATTGCTAACTTGTAATAACCATGTTTTTTGTTTTCGCAGAAGAGATGTCTCAGCCCGAGGATAGTCTGTGGGACATAGACTTCGAGGGGAGTCCCCCGGCAGGGCCAAGATTGAAAAGGCTCCGAGGGTCCAAGAGCACGGCTGGGGGCTCCACCAAATCTCCGGCAAAGGAGAAGGAAAAAACCCCACCATCCCAGGTCGGGGGGGCAATTCTTCTTGCTGGCGGAGCAGGACACATGCCCCCACCGACCCAGCGATCTCCATCAGCCGCCCAGAACGTGGGAACGGAGGTCGTGACCCCGGCTGCAGTGGCCCTCGGCGTACGCATCACGGTTGACGCCCAGGATCTGGAGAAGATCCCAGAAGCCTTTCAGGGGACGGTGTATGAGTCGGCGAGCTACGCCGTCAAACATTTCTACAAGTTCAAAGAGAAGGAGCTCCAGGCTATTGAGACACTGAGCCCGGTCCACGTAATAGAGTCATCGATGGACATGACCCTAACGGTAAGCTGCCCCATTCTTTTAAGGCTTTACCCCTCACACACACCGCCTTATTTTTCCACTTAGCCGATTTATCTCCCATTTCTCGCAGGGCATCGCTGCCGTACACCGAGGCATCGCCAGGACCAAAGCTCAGCTCGAGGAGATGAGGGCTGGTCACCAGGCCGCCCTTCAGGAGGCTCAGGTGGCGAAAGATGCGCTGGCAACCTCGAAGGTCGAGTTAGAGAGGACCCGCTCGAAGGTCAAAGAGCTTGAGACATCCCTTGCCACCTCGCGAACTGACCTCGAGGCAGCGAAGACCGAGGCCCAGGCCGCCCTTGAAGCTGAACGGGCCACCTCGGAACAGTCCATGCAGGAACTGTTCTATCGTTGCTGGGCCCACAACCCGGAGGCTGACTTCTCCTTCATGCCGTCGGGTCTCTGGGCGCGCTTGTTGGTGAAGTTCCAAGCCCGCTTTGACAAAGAGGTGCCGCCTTCGGAGACTGGGGAAGCCTCTGGTGCGGCGGAGAAGGATGAGACCGCGACCTCCAAGGGGCCGACCGACGGGGCTTAGGGAGTTTTTTCTTCTCTTTATTTTGAAGTATTTTATGTAATCTTTAGCACGAGGTATTTTTTCCTCGAGACAATTTGCCTTGCAATTTTAACTTGTGTATTTCTTCATGCTTTCGGCTATAATACACATATTTTGTTGTTTGATAAACTTAGTTCGTGTTAACCGTTATTTATATCCCGAGCCCTTTAAGAAGAACCACGATCAATAAATTTAAGTTAACTTCTAAGTTTTATGACCCAGTTAAAACCAGGAGCTTATTTTGAAAACTTAGTTCGCGTCAACTTTTTATCCATATCTCGTGCTCTTTAAGAAGAACCACGATCAATAAATTTAAGTTAACTTCTAAGTTTTATGACCCGGTTAAAACCAGGAGCTTATTTTGAAAACTTAGTTCGCGTCAAATTTTTATACATATCTCGTGCTCTTTAAGAAGAACCACGATCAATAAATTTAAGTTAACTTCTAAGTTTTATGACCCGGTTAAAACCAGGAGCTTATTTTGAAAACTTAGTTCGCGTCAACTTTTTATCCATATCTCGTGCTCTTTAAGAAGAACCACGATCAATAAATTTAAGTTAACTTCTAAGTTTTATGACCCAGTTAAAACCAGGAGCTTATTTTGAAAACTTAGTTCGCGTCAACTTTTTATCCATATCTCGTGCTCTTTAAGAAGAACCACGATCAATAAATTTAAGTTAACTTCTAAGTTTTATGACCCGGTTAAAACCAGGATAGGACTTAGTTCGCGTTAACCCTTATACATTGATAAGAATCAACACCTAAGTCGTTAAGGAGACCTGGTTATATCCAGGTACCATATGCCCCCCAAGTAACTGGGAAAGGGTCTTTCGTGGTTACTTTAAGATTACACTTGCAAAAAAAAAAAAAAAACTTGATTTTTATTAATACATAAAAAGTGGCCTTCCAGGCCTTACAAGTGGATCATTGATAATATTTCTTCAAGTGGATGGCGTTCCAAGTCTGTGGGACTGCCCCTCCATCAAGTCGAGCTAACTTACAAGTTCCTTCCTTGATGACTTCAAGGACCTGGTATGGTCCTTCCCAGTTCGGTCCTAAGACTCCATCCTTGGGATCTTTTCCGGCCAGGAAAACTCTTCTTAGGACCAAGTCGCCAACGCTAAAGGTACGTTTTTTGACTTTAGCGTTGAAGTAGCGAGCGATCTTTTGCTGGTAATGGGCGAGCTGGAGTTGCAAATCCTCTCGCCTTTCATCGATAAGGTCTAGGGAATGGCATAGGAGCTCGTGGTTCCTATCTTGGTCGTAGGACTGGACTCTATGCGACAGAACTTTAATTTCCACGGGGAGGACTGCTTCATTCCCAAAGGTTAGGGAGAAAGGAGTGTGACCCGTAGGAGTTCGATGCGAGGTCCGGTATGCCCAAAGGACCTGGGGAGCTGTTCTGGCCAGACCCCCTTTGCCTCATCTAGCCTCTTCTTGAGGCTCGCCTTTAGAGTTTTGTTGACAGCCTCGACCTGGCCGTTTGCTTGAGGATAGGCCACAGAGGAGAAGCTTTTCACAATCCCGTGCCTTTCACAAAACTCAGTGAACAGGTCGCTGTCGAACTGAGTGCCGTTGTCGGAGACAATCTTCTTCGGCAGGCCGAACCGACAGATGATGCTTTTAACCACAAAGTCGAGTACCTTCTTCGATGTTATTGTTGCCAACGGCTCTGCCTCGGCCCACTTAGTAAAGTAGTCGATGGCTACCACGGCGTAGCGGACCCCGCCCTTTCCGGTAGGCAGGGCGCCTACTAAATCTATCCCCCAAACGGCGAATGGCCAAGGGGCTGAGATCATTTTCAGTTTGACTGGAGGAGCTCGGGCAACCGCAGCGAAGCGCTGGCACTTGTCGCACTTTTTCACATATGAAATCGAGTCTTTGGACAGAGTTGGCCAGTAATAACCTTGCCTGAGAACCTTCATGGCCAGGCTTTGCCCCCCAGCATGGTCTCCGCAGAATCCTTCGTGAATGTCCTACAAGATGGCCTGTGCCTCACCTGGATGAACGCACCGGAGGAGAGGTAGGGAATGTCCACGTCGGTACAACACACCATCGACCAGCGTGTACCTCGGAGCTTGATACAAGACTCGCCGTGCATCGCTACGCTCTTCAGGCAGCTTGCCTTCGACGAGATACTCAAGAATGGGGGTCATCCAGGTCGGCTTGGCATCAATCATCTCGACCTCTGCCCGATCTCCTTCTATACTTGGTTCTTGCAAGAATTCTATTGGCACTAACCCCAGGGTTTCTGTCTCTCCCGAGGTGGCGAGTTTGGCGAGAGCATCTGCGTTGGCGTTCTGCTCCCGAGGTATCTGTTCGATCGATCCTCGCTCAAATGCAGACAGCTCAGTTTTTACCTTCGCCAAATAGGCGGCCATCTTGGGTCCCCGCGCCTGATATTCGCCCAGAACCTGGTTTACCACGAGCTGGGAGTCACTGAAGCACTGGACGGAGCTCGCCTTTAACTCCTGAGCTACCCTTACCCCAGCTAACAAAGCTTCGTACTCTGCCTCATTGTTGGACGCCTTGAACCCGAACCTTAGCGCCGAGTGGAACCTATGTCCCTCGGGGGATATTAGAATGATTCCAGCCCCGGAGCCGCTCTCGTTAGATGAACCATCAACAAAGATCTTCCACGACGAATGCGGCGAGGCGACTTGAGGTAGGCCTTCTGATGGATCCTCCTGGAATCCCGTGCACTCCGCCACGAAGTCAGCCAACGCCTGACTTTTTATGCCAGTTCGTGGAGTATAGAAAATCTCGAACTGACTGAGCTCGACCGCCCATTTTAACAAACGTCCCGATGCTTCAGGCTTTTGCAAAACCTGCCTTAGAGGCTGATCGGTCATGACATGTATCGAGTGGGACTGGAAATACGGTCTGAGCTTTTGTGAGGCTGTGATTAGGCAAAACGCCAGTTTTTCCATCAGTGGGTACCGTGATTCTGCTCCGAGGAGTCTCTTGATGATGTAGTAAACTGGCTTTTGAACTTGGTCCTCTTCTCGTACCAGCACAGCGCTAGCTGCATCCCCAGTGACTGCCAGGTAGAGGAAAAGAGGCTCTCCCGCCCTGGGTTTGGACAGAATGGGCGGTTCAGCCAGATGCGCCTTCAGATCGAGGAATGCGCTTTCGCACTCTACTGTCCACTCAAACTTCTTGTTTCCCCGGAGCAGGTTGTAGAAGGGCAAACACTTGTCGGTCGATTTGGAAATGAACCGGTTGAGTGCTGCCACTCTTCCTGTGAGGCCTTGGACGTCTTTCCGCGACCTGGGGGAAGGAAGCTCGAGCAGTGACCTGATTTTGTCGGGGTTCGCCTCGATTCCTCGGGTATTGACTATGAACCCCAAGAATTTCCCCGATGCGACACCGAACGTGCACTTCTGAGGATTAAGCCTCATGCCGTATTCCCGTAATATTTTAAAACATTCTTCCAGGTCGGAAACATGGTTGTCGGCAGTCTTTGACTTGACGAGCATGTCATCAACATACATTTCCATGTTCTTTCCGATCTGGTCCGCGAACATTCTATTTACTAGCCTCTGGTAGGTAGCTCCGACATTCTTCAGGCCAAAAGGCATGACCTTATAGCAATAGACATTCGTTGGGGTCATGAAGTTGGTATGTTCTTGGTCTGCCGGATTCATCGCGATCTGATTGTAGCATGAGTACGCGTCCATGAAGGACATGAGCTCGTGCCCCACCGTAGCATCCACCAGCTGATCGATCCTAGGCAATGGAAAGCAATCCTTGGGGCAGGCTTTATTCAGGTCGGAGAAGTCAATGGAGGTCCGCCATTTTCCGTTGGGCTTTGGAACTAGCACGGGGTTGGCGACCCAAATTGGAAATTTGGCTTCGCGGATAAAGCCACACTTTTTGAGCTGGGCCACCTCTTCTTCTAGGGCTTCAGCTCGGGTTGTTCCTAAACGCCTCTGCTTTTGAGACTTGGCAGGAACGCTTTTATCCAGATGGAGCGTGTGCATGATGACACTCGGACTGATCCCCACCATGTCCTCGTGGGACCATGCGAATACGTCCAAGTTATTCTTCAAAATCGTGATCAGCTCCGCCTTTCTCTTGTTGAAGAGGTTCTTCCCCAGCTTAACCGTCCATGACGGATTTTGTGGATCGATGTTCACCTCCTCGAGCTCCTCAATAGCCTGGAGCTCGGACCTATCTTCGCCTATTCGGGGGTCAATGTTCTCACTAAGGGCGACACTTTCCCCTTGGGCGTTTTGAGGTTTTTCAATCTCAGGAGCCACCAAGGGCTCCTGGGATTCCTCTTCACTCGAAATGGGCATAGCCAGCTGCTCGGGTTTAGACTTTCCGTTCATGGAAATGCTGTAGCATTCCCTGGCAGCGAGTTGATCGCCCTTGATGATGCAGATCCCTGTTGAAGTAGGAATTTCATGGCGAGGTGTCGAATGGAAGTGATGGCCTCGAAAGCTATGAGCGTAGGTCGGCCCAAAATGGTGTTGTAGGCAGCGGAGCAGTCAATGACCATGAACTCAAGTAGCTTGGAGACTGTCCGAGACTCTTCTCCTAGGGTGATCACCAGCTCGATCGTCCCTATCGCTGCCGATCCTTCTCCCGAAAAACCATACAGCATCATGGAGGTCGCCTTTAGCTCTGCGACGGTTAGACCCATCTTTTCTAATGTGGATCGGAATAAAAGGTTCACCGAGCTTCCGTTGTCCACCAACACTCTCCTCACTTTCCGGTTGGCGAGCTGGACTGCTACGACCAAGGGATCATTATGGGGGAATTGGACGTGACCTATGTCTTCCTCCGTAAAAGTAATCGGTTGCTTCTCTAACCGCTGCTGTTTTGACTGACGCAGCTCCGGGATGAACTCCGCTCCGTTGTGGGCCTTTAACTCATTCATATACCTCTTCTGGGCGCCTCTGCTCGTGCCAGCCATGTGCGGTCCTCCAGAGATGGTGGATATCTCTCCCTCGATCACGGGAGGAGGGACGTCTTGATCTACCCGAGGCCCGGGCTGACTGGCTGGGACGTCTGGAGCGGGTCGACCCGCTGGGACCCTGTTTCGCGAATATTGCGCCAAGGGGCCTGCTCGGATGAGAGTCTCGATTTCATCTTTTAGATGCCTGCAATTGTCGGTATTGTGGCCGACGTCGTTATGGAAACGGCAGAACTTTGAAGTATCTCTCTTTCCCTTGTGGTGTTTCAATGGCTCCGGCCTCTTCCAGGGGACCCGAGTAGAGTTGGCTAGGAAGATGCTTTCCGTGGACTGAGTGAGCTCGATATATGCTGTGAACACGGGCTTGAATTTATCCGCAGACTTATTCTTCTTTTGACCGTGCTGGCTGTTTTCACCATTTCCCTTTCTTTAGCCACCGCCGGGCTGGTTGTTCTGCGCGTCGTCGGGGATCGCCACCACGATCTCCGTCCCCGTTCCAGCGGGCTTCTCAGGAACCTGGCTGGTCCCTGCGGCTGAAGCTTCAGCTTCTTCTAAGTTTATCCACTCTTGGACTCTGTTAAGGAATTCGTTAACCGAGCTGACTCCCTTCCTCTGAATATCTTTCCACAGGTCTCCCCCGACCAAGATTCCGGTTCTCATGGCCATGAGCTTAGAGCTATCGTCAGCGTCTCGGGCTCGAGCAGCGACATTCGCGAATCTGCTCAAGTAGGCTTTCAGCGTTTCACCGGGCTGCTGTCTCACGTTAGCTAGGGAATTGGCTTGGACTCGGGCGGCCTGGGAGGCGCGGAATGCCCTTTTGAAGTCAGCTGAGAAAGTCTTCCAGGAGCTGATTGACTGTCTTTTACTTTGCTTGAACCATTGCCTGGCAGGTCCAATCAGTGTGGAAGGGAAGATCAAGCACCGCAGCTCCGGGCCAATGTTGTGGGCCATCATTAGGGTGTTGAACATTCCCAAATGGTCCGACGGGTCCCCGTCCCCGTTGAACTTTGACAAGTGAGGCATACGGAAACCAGATGGGTATGCCGTCACTGCTATATTAGGGGCGAAGAGTTCCATTTCGTCACCCGAATCATATTCGTCTTTTTCTTTTTCTGTTAGGACCTTCCTCATCAGTTCCTCCATCTGAGTTAGGCGCTCGAGGGTTTGGTCCTGAGATCCTGGGTTATTCCGGGGCTGTTCCACAGCTCCGGACCCATTGTACATATTAGGTGGGTTGTTGCCCCTCCTATCTTGAGATAGGTTATTCGGGACATTCCCTCCGTTACGTACTTCGGATCGGACTCCCGCCAAGCGGGCCTAACTACCATCCCTAGCCCTGTCCTCTCTGTGAGAGTTGAGGCGATCTCGAAGGTCGCCTCCCTGGGTGGTCTGGTGGCTCTGTGCCGAACTCAGTCGCTGACGCAGGTCTCCTCCGGAGAGATCACTCCGGCGGCTGCCGGTCCAATGACTCCTGCCAGATAGGCTTGGAGTCCGCCTTTGGTGGTGAGGACCTGAGCTTTCTTCAGGCGCCCTGCTATGCCGGGAAGGTCCCGTTGATGGTGGGTCTCTCCTACTACTTCCGTAAGCCGGGATGTCTCGGAAGGGCCGAGGAGACGGGTATCTGATTGGAGAGGGAGGATGCCTTACTGGGGAGGCGATCCTAGTTCCGTCCGAGCGGATCAAATTTGGTGGGGGCCTTTCGGCCCTGCCAGCTTGCTGGTCCCACCCTGGGCGAGCTGGATGAGGCGCAGGACGGTTTTCTGGGACGGGCTGGCGCTGCTGGCTCGCCCCGGATCTCCTTCGGGAGTTTCCTCGAGCTCTCCTGAGCGTTCCCGAGGAAGGTTGAGAACTAGGAGTTAACGTCCTGACCAAACGGCTGTATTGCTGTTGTCCGACCCCAGGCATTTCCCTGAAGTTTGCCTCTTGATGGTGTGATGAAGGGGTGGAGTTGGCTGCATGAGGCCTACTCGACCGGCTATGCCTGGGCCGATTACCTCGGTGAGACTTAGGAGCCTCATCTTGCCTCTCTCCAACGTTAATGTTGGTTGTGAGAGGGGGTAGTCGGGCCAGAATATCCTGGATTTGCCGACCGGCTATTGCTAACTGGCTCCTCAGTTGAGCATTCTCCATCTCCACCGCAGTATAATAACACGGGTTCGAATTAGGTGGCCGGGGTGCTGAGCTACCAGTGTCATCTTGGCTCGTTGGCTGCTTTCCTGGCCTCTGTTGGACTTCAGGAATTTGTTCATCAGGGATGGCAATATGGTGGGTCTCCTGCCCCTCCTGCTGCTCTGTTTCGTTGCCATGCCTGGATCGAGTGGTCACCATAGTTGGGTGTTTGTGGAAGCACTAAATGAACTTGCTCTCAATGAAAGCACCAAACTGTTGACGCGGTTCTTCGCCAACAGGTAATTAAGAGAAGAAGAGAAAGGGATTAGTGCTGAAAGTAGAACCGTCACAGATGAAATCTTAGAGAATGAACTAGGTGACTCAAGACACGTTTTTAAGTGGTTCAAAGGTTAAAATCCTTCTACTCCACTAGTCAATATTATTGATATATTCTGGATTTTTGGTTACAAAGTGTATATCTCTTCTGAGACTATTTTTTCCAACCCTTATCAACTCCCAGGGTCTCCATATATATAGGAGAAGGCACCTGGAAGTTGGTAAGGAGGTCATCCCGTGAGCTTATTATTTGTCATATCAACTCTGTGACACTCATGATTAATTCCTAAACCTGACACATAAGTATGGTCAAATCAATAGATAAGGAGATAATGGGTCGCACGGCCCAACCCAGTCATGGGTGTCTGAACACGCACGTTCCTGCTGCGTGTCCGAGAAGTCAGGGAGATATCGGACACGTGATGTCAGATATAGGCACGTTTATCTTGCGTGTGTTGACTTTACAAAGGGTCAGAGATCTATGAGAAGCAGCTCGTACCACGAGCTGCTTCCCTGACCCGACCTTCGGCCTCAAGGATTCCTTCCCCCAGTCTTGGGCAGCCTTGGCGAGTTCTTGAGGATACCTCGAGCTAAGGGGGTACAACCTGGAAAATAGGATCTCCGACCTGGGGAAGTTTACGGACTAACCTTGATTAGTCCGAGGCTCGACCTGCTAATCAGCTCGTGGGAAAACCAGGGCTTACAGACTTCTTCTAGGTTCAAAGGGTTGCTTTACATCCTTTTGAGAATTCTCCTCTTGAGAATCAACTTTTGATGTAGAAGCTTAAGAATTGTTCTCATATAACAAATTCTCCTTTAGAGATGTTGAAGCTTGAGAATTGTTGTCACATAATATATTCTCAAAAAATTCAACTTCTCTATATTCAATCACAACATTAGACTCTAAGTATAATAGCCTATAAGCTTTACTATTGTTGGCATAACCAACAAAAGCACACTTTATGGCTCTTGAACCTAACTTTGTTCTGTTAGGTTCGTTTTTCTTGCAATATGCAAGACACCCCCACACTTTGAAGTACCCTATGTTGGGTTTTCTTTCTTTCCATAACTCATATGGAGATATCTCATTTTTCTTCATCGGTATTCAATTAAGAATGTGACAAACGATTAAAAGCGCTTCACCCCATAAGTTGAAGTTCAACTTAGAAAACACCAACATAGAATTTATCATCTCTAGATAAGTCTTATTTTTCCTTTCGGCAAAACCATTGTGTTGTGGTGTATAAGGTGTAGTACACTCATGAATTATACCATTTTCTTCACAAAATGTATTGAATTCATTAGAGAAGTACTCTCGTCCTCTATCACTTCTTAGCACCTTAATCTTTTTATTTAGTTGATTTTCAACTTCTAATTTATACAATTTAGAAGCATCAAAAGTTTCATATTTATGCTTTAAAACAAACACATAGGTATATCTACTAAAATCATTTATAAAAGTAAGAAAATACCTTTTACCACCTCTAGTTAAAACACCATTTAATTCACAAAGATCACTATGGATTAAATCTAGTAAATTAGATGATCTTTCTACACTAGGAAATGGTTTCTTAATCATTTTCGCCTTGACACATGTTTCACATTTACCATAGTTTTTAATATTGCATGCAATCATACCACATTTTACTACTCTTTTCATGGTTGAAAAACCTATATGCGATAGTCTAAGATGCCACAAAAATAAAGAATCATACTCAACAATGTAGGCGGAATTAGCATTTTTATTGATAACATTGAAAGTTACATCATTGGTGCACAATTTAACCATTCCCTCACAAGAGTACCATTTTCCCAAGAATAAATTTGATTTGGTAAGTATAAGTTTACTGAACTCAAAAACGGCTTTAATGCCGGGCTTGCCAAGCAAATCACCACTTACCAAGTTTCTACTCATTTCGGGAACATAAAGTACATTCACTAATGTAATTTTCTTGTCGGAGGTGAAGTAGACTTCAATAGTACATTTGCCAAGTACCTTGGATTTTCCCTCATTGCCCATTTGAATCTCATGGTTTCCCTTTGACTCTTCAAAGGTCTTGAACAATGATTTGTCATAGGTGACATGGACGGTGGCACATGTATCATACCACCACCCTATCACCTTGCCTTGGACCGCATTCACCTCACTAAGGGTAGCAACTATGTTTTCCTCTTGAGTTGCATTCACCTTAGGTCCTTGTTGGTCTTTTCTATGTCTACACTCTCTAGCATAGTAACCCTTTTTCCCACACACAAAGCAAGGACCTTTCTCGCCCTTAAACTTGTTTGGGTTGGTTTTTGGACCCAAAGGTTTCTCATTACCCTTTTTCCCTTTGTTTTTGGGATGTTTTGGTTGTGACACCGCATTTGCTTTGGAAGTCTCTCCATTAGACCCCTCCACAAGTTTATCTCTACATATCGATTCATCTTCGATTCGAATATGTTTTTGGATTTCTTCCAAAGAATAATCCTCATTTTTATGAAGGATTCTTTTCCTATAGCTCTTCCAAGTTGGTGGTAATTTAGCCACTATAGTACCAACTTGAAAGGCCTCGGGAAGCTCAATCTTTAACACTTTCAATTTTTTAACAATTATTTGCAATTCATGAATTTGAGGAAGAATAGGTTTATCACAAAAAATTTGAAATCGAAGTATTGAGATATCAAAAACTTTTTGGTACCTTCCTCTTCCGCCTTAAACTTTTTCTCAAGTGCATCCCATATCTCCTTGGCCAATTTGGTCTCAGTGTAGAGGTCATAGAGCCTATTGGATAGGGCGTTGAGGATATGACCCCTACAAAGAAGGTTGTCCTCTTCTCTCTTCCTTCTTTTCTCCACCTCGTCGAGAGTGTCTTTGTCGGATGGCTCGGCTAGAGGTGCCAATGATGACTCAAGGATGTAGGCTATCTTGAGTGTTGTCAAAAGGAATTTCACCTTGTCTTGCCACCTAGTTAAATTGGATCCATCAAACCTATCCAACCTCACTAGATCTTGGTTCATGATCTTGATGGTCTCCCCTTCCATTGAAACAAAAAGGGTTAAGCTTTTGAATGTTAGGAAAATATATATTTGCCTCAATGGAAATGGTAAGAAATTACAACTCTATGCAATATATTACAAATAATAATGATTGATTTAAAAAGAGTTACAACTCTATAACTGAAAATTACAAATAAAAGGATAAGGAGATGTAAGATGATAGAAATAGAAAATACAACTCTATTACAAAATATACAAATAAACTATAAGTGTTTGAACAAAAGGAAATAAAAGGATTACAACTCTTCAACAAAAGTACAAGTAAATAGAACAAGAAGAAAAAGTAGAAAAGAAAATAGAAGACAATAAGAACAAGAACAAAAACAATAAACTCTCACTCACACAACCAAAGTGAAGAGTGTTGGGGATCACCAACTTTGAACAAGGTTTGAAACCTTTGTCCAAAAGCTTATTTCCTCCTCACTCAAGCACTAAGGGATCTCTCACAGATTATAGGAAATGCTTTCTGGAATTATCAAGCCTCAAGGTGTTTCTAGCCAAGTGCTATAATGGATAAAAATGTTGTGTCTTACAAGTGAGCTATAGGCTCTTATTTATAGAGTTTAGAGACACCCTTTGAATTTCAAATTCCACCACCCCCCATGGCTGTTACCAATGTTTAATTGGATTAATATGGAATTAAAAATAAGATTTGGGAGTTATTTGAGTTTTTTGAGCCGTTCAACAAAGATTGAAAAAACTGAAAAATGGTCAATTTTTAGCCTGTGGCCGCGGCTAGAGACATTAGTGGCCGCGCCCACTAGCCTCTGTCCCACAGGCCGTGGCCACCAACATTCAGTGGCTGCGGCCACCGACCATTTTCAGCACTAAAAAATGTGCTGTTTTTCCAAACAGTTCAAAACCCTCCCAAATGATTTTGTTGTTAGGAGTGTGTCCTAAAAGCATGTAAATACATTTGTTTTTTCAATGAATAAATAAATACAATAGTTTATTATTATTGTTATATTTAGATTGTTAAATTATTGTTTGAATAATTTTGAAAATATCAGAAAAATTCCATATTCATTATTGAGGATGTGATCTTGTATTAGTACGAGAGAATTAAGATCACATGAATGAATAAAAATAGTCAACAACAACAAATTAAAGTTATGGAATTCTTTAATTGGAGTTGTAAGTACGGTTTACTGAGTATCATAATGATACAAATAATCTAGATTCGGATTATTGATGTGGAAAGATATCTCGGTAAGGGTGCTTTATATAATATGATTATATATGCCATGGACCGATGTGAATTAAAGTCTTTATCCAAAAACTATTTAACAATAAAGACTTGTAATTCATATCATAACTGATGATCATTTATAGATCAACCTAAATCCTGAGTGTTCATGAACTCATGTTCATGTTTATTAAATCTTTTGATTCATTCGTTAAGGTCTCTTCAAAGAATGAGGCTAATGACTTTTGTTTTGGAGATTTAATATCATGGATGGCTGGGAACATGTATCAACAATACAGAATCTAATCTTTCCTAAAGGATTGTATATTAGTTCCCTTAAGGGTTAATTCTGGAACTGAATGATTTTAAGCTCAAATCTATAATTAGATTATAGATTAATTATTCACTAGTGAATTAATGGTACTTAAGAAATAAGAAGTAAATTAGAAAGGTTAAATGGTAATTCTTCCATTCTAATTTATGAACTAATTAATTAGAGGGTTGAACTATTGTACGATGGTTATATCAATGAACGACTTAAGAAAAAGATTTCTGTAAAAGTATATCTATAACATAAAGAGTGCAATTCTGAATTTATAGTGGAGTAATATCAGAATTAATAAATTAACTATTTTAATTAAAGAGTTTAATTATTTAGTTTCAATTTATTGGAGCTTAATGTTATAGGTCCATGGTCCCCGAAATGGCTCAAACAATCACTGTCAAAGGCAAATACAAAAAATGGGCAAAAAAGGACTTATGTGATAAGTAAAATATTTTTCTATGTATCAAACATAATTATTGTTTAATTATGTGTAATTAATTAATTAATTAATTGATTTAACAAAAATATAATTAATTTTGAATTAATTTATTTTTGGGATTTTTGGTATTTAAATAATAATAAAAATTGGGAAAAATCACATGCTATCACAGGCATGTGGTACACGTGTGACACAATGCACAGGCACTGTGCTACACGCATAAGAGAGTTTACTCAGTTTCTTGATTCCACAATTCTAGTTATTTAAATATTAAATAAATAATGAGATATTTTAATATGATTAAAATATTATTATTTAAACAAAAATCTGATAACTGATCAGTTATTTTGAATTTATTTAAAATAACAAATATTTTAATATATTGGATATTATTAAATATTGGATATCAGTTTTTTCACAGAAAGTAACTTTTCAGGGATAGAAAAATATCTAGGAATCTCTCTTAGAGAAAGAGAACACTGACAAAACTAAAGTCATTGTTCTTCACAAAAACTAGGTCCAAACTTTATCAGATCTCATGTGTTGAGAACATCCGATAAATAGTTTATTGCCTATTATTTGTATAGCGAGCCCACACTCGTTCTTTGTGTGCCTGAGAACATTTTGGAAGATCTTGGTGTGAGATCTCGAGGATTTAGCCATACGAAAAGTTAGCAGCAAGGAAGAACCTGAGGTAATTTTTTTGTTCATGTCCTTGATTCAATATGTATATGCATGTGAAGAAGTAGATCTAGAAATCTTATGGGATTAATCTAACAATTTGATTGTTGTTCCGCTGCGTATAATCAACATTTGTAACTCCCAAAACACATTATTGGGGTTAAAATCATATCTCTAGTAGCCATATCCCATATGGCTTTATGAAATTCATCTCAATATTGTGTAACAACAAATTTACACAATAAAGGGTAATATTTGGAAGTTACAAATTTGTAACACCAAATATGTTACATTATTTGGATATATCTCATATATCTAAATATTGTAACTCTCTATTATATGTTACAATATGTGACACTCTTTGTCACATTTATTTAGTCTAAAAATTATATTATAATATAATATAATATTACATTATATTATATTATAAAATAATATAACAGTTTCTTGCCTAGAGCCTTTGTAAAGATATCAGCCAATTGAACTGTCGTTGGAACATAAGAGGGATTAATCAATCCCTCTATAATAGCATCACGAACAAAATGACAATCAACATCAATATGCTTTGTTCGTTCATGATAAACTGGATTCCGAGAAATATGTAAAGCTGACTGACTATCACAAAACAATAGAATAGCTCTAGGATGGTGAACCCCTAAACTCAACAATAGGCCTTTGAGCCATTTAAGTTCACAAGTGATGGCCGCCATAGAACGATATTCTGCCTCAGCCGAAGACTTGGACGGTGTGTTGCTTTTTTGTTTTCCATGAAATAGGTGATTGTCCGAGAAAGACGAGCCAACCTATCAATGACCGACGTGTGATAGGACATGCGGCCCAGTCCGAATTGCACCACCCTTGTAACGACAAGTCACTGTCTGCTCGCAATAAAATGCCTTGACCCGGAGTGCCTTTTAAATATCTCACAACGCGGAGAGCGGCCTCCCAGTGCTCGCATCTAGGATCTTGCATAAATTGTGATAATATATGAATAGGATAAGCCAAGTCAGGGCGCGTGACAGATAAGTATACAAGACGGCCTACAAGATGCCGATACGATTCTGGATCAGAAAGTTTAGCACTTGTAGCAAGGCCGAGCTTATGATTATGCTCAATAGGAAAATCGGCCGGTTTGGCTCCTAAAAGGCCAGCCTTCGTAATGATGTCAAGAGTATACTTGCATTGACACAGAAACAAACCAGATGAACTGCGAGTGACCTCGATACCAAGGAAGTACTTAAGTGTGCCAAGATCTTTCATACGAAACCAATCACTCAAGTAGGCGTTAAAAGCTTGTAACGCAGCGGAATTATTTCCAGAATCAATCAAATCATCAACATACACCAACACATTAAGCTGCACTCCATCCTTGGTGTAAGTAAACAAGGAATAATCAGAATAAGACTGAAGAAAACCATACGCTTTCGAAGCCGTAACTAGCTTTGCAAACCAACAACGAGGTGCTTGTTTCAACCCATATAAAGATTTTCTAAGGCGACAAACCAAATTAGGATCCGAACACTCGAACCCGGGGGTAATTTCATGTAAACCTCCTCATCAAGATCACCATGAAGAAAATGCATTGTGTACATCCATTTAGTGAACTTCCCAATTTTTTAAAGCAGCAATGGCGAGAAAAGCATGAACCGTTGCCATCTTTGCAACCGGAGCAAAAGTCTCATTGTAATCCAAACCTTCAATCTGATGATTACCAAAAACCAACTAGTCGAGCTTTCAATCGCTCAAGAGCACCATTGGAGTGATATTTCCTTTTATAAATCCATTGGTTACCCAAAACTCGTTTCCAGGAGGAAGATGTTCGAGAGTCCAAGTGCCATTATCTTCCAGCGCTTTGATCTCTTCTTGCATAGCCTGCTTCCACCCTTCATCCTTCATGGCCTCTTTAAAAGATCGAGGTTCATCTCCGGCAATAATAGCTGCAAGAAACTTTTGATATGTCGTAGAAAAATTGTCACAATTTATATAATGTGCTATAGGAAAAGGAGTACCTGAGGTATGCTGTGGAGGGGAAGTAGCAATGGTAGATGGACTCTCTTTGACAATATTGTGTGTGACATAATCTCGTAGAAGCACCGAAGGAATTTAAGGTCTCATGCCACGACCTAGAACTTCCTCTGAACCATTGTCAACTAAATCAACAATAGCAGGGGTATTTCCATTAGAACAAGAGACCACATCCGAAATAGGAGGAGTCGTGTTTGTTGTGGTTTCGAATTCTTCTTGGTCTACGTTCGCTGGAACAGCTGCAGTGGGCTCAACCACAGGGAGCTCGATAGAAATGGGCTCAACACTAGTGGGTTTGGCAGTCGGTTGGGTTACCGTAGAGTATTGGTTGTCAGGGACTTCATATTGAAATTCCGCAAAATCCGAATCAACATCCACATCCAACTCAAAATTATTGCGAGCCTCTGTATCATTAAAAGGAAAAGTATCTTCAAAAAATTCTACGTCTCATGATACGAAAAACTCATTCTTGTCAAGTTCATAAAGTCTCCAACCCTTCTTGCCAAACGAATACCCAACAAAGATACACTTGCAACTACGACTTTCAAATTTATCTCCCTTAGATCGTTGATTGTGAGCAAAACACAAGGAACCAAAGACACGAATTGCATCATAAGATGGAGTGTGACCAAACAATTTTTCAAAGGGGATTAAGTTATCAAGAACGACAGATGGGGTTCTATTTATTAAGTGTGCGGCTGCCAAAACACTCTCTCCCCAAAAATAAATTGGCAAGTTTGCTTGAAATCGTAAAGCACGTGCAACGTTTAAGAGGTGTTTGTGTTTTCTCTCAACCCTTCCATTTTGCTGAGGAGTTCTGACACATGAAGTTTGAAACAAAATGCCAGAAGCAGAAAAATAATTAAGCAAACAATTAAATTATGTTCCGTTATCACTCCGTACTGTTTTGATAGTTTGAGAAAATTGTCGTTCAACCATGGCGACAAAGGATAAAAACATTTGAAAAACCTATGTTTTATCAATCATCGAATAAACCCACACAACTCTAGAAAAATCATCCACAATAGTTAAAAAATATCGAACACCACAAGAGGATTTATGTCTATAAGAATCCCACAAATCAACATGAATTAATTCAAAAATGGGACTAGCTTTATTTTCACTCAAAGGAAATCTATCTCTAGGATGTTTGGCACGAAAACACACTTCACATGCTTTATTCAAACTACCCCTAAAATTACGAATGGGAGGAAGCAACTTTACTACTTTCTCAGAAGGATGCCCCATTCTATTATGCCAGAGTGCCAAAGAAGAGGTCTCTCCATGAACTGTGACTGCCTAAATTGAGCTTGGTTCCTTGAAGTAGTAGAGTCCATCATGCTTACTTACCGTTCCAATCAGCTTCCTCGTTTGGTCCTGTATAGCACACATATAAGAGTTAAAAATGACAACACTGTTCAAATCGTCACACAATTGCGACACGGCAAGTAAGTTGCAAGTTAATTGAGGGGCATAAAGAACATGTTGAAGAGTTATAGCAGTTGACAATCTTACTGAACCCTCCTTGGTTGCTACAACCTTCTTGCCATCAGGAAGGCCGACGGGACACAAGATATTTTTCACATCAAATAAGAGAGAAATATTGCCAGTTATATGATTGGATGCACCAGTGTCAATAATCCACAAATTACCATTAAACTTACCACTAAAACGATCATTAGAAACAGTCATATTACCGAACACACTTGCAAGTGCCTTCCATTGATCCGCGAAAAACACTTGAGAAGAGGGTGCGCCAAGACATTCAGTCGCTGCTGCATTAGCACGAACGCTGCTGCCCCCCCCCCCCCCCCCCCCTCGACCACGGCCAGCCGGAACCAAGGAAGAGGATGATTTCCCTCGGTCTGCCCCACCATCATTCTTCGTACGATCCTCCCACCAATTGGGATATCCGATTTTCTCGAAGCATGTGGTCACTTCATGACCGGTTTTTTTACAATGGGTGCAAGAAAGATGCAATTTATCAGACTTCTCGGATCTGCCTTGTCCTCTTCCAACGGGACGAACAGCAAAACTGACTACTTCCGGATTCTCATCATGTACATCCAATGCCCTTCAAACACGCTCATCTTGAATCGCTAATTGGTAAGCACGATTAAGAAAAGGCAGCGGATCTTGAGCAAGAATACTTGATCACAATCGACCGTAATACTCGCTGTATAATCCCATCAAAAATTGGTGAAGCATATATTTTTTACGGCAGATTTCATGGTCTCGGCCAGCGGTACATCGTATACAACAAGAGCAAGTAATCAAAGGTTCGTGGGTATGTAATTCTTCCCACAAAGCGGTCAATTTTCCATAGTAGGTGGCAATCGTCATAGTTTTAGTTTGTCGGCAGCTACCAAGGGCAGTTTTTAATTCTTGAATCCGTGGACCATTAACAAGAGAAAATCTCTCTCAGAGAGTATCCCATAAACGTTTCGCATCTTTGTATTTTGAGAGAGTACTTTTTACCTCAGGAGCAATGGTGTTCATAATCCATGAAACAAGCATAGCATGAATAGTAATCCAATCAGCTTGCGTGCAAGGAGGCTCCGGTGAGGTGATTGTGCCATCAAGAAAACCAAATTTACGACGCGCTTGAAGAGCGGTTTCGATTTTGCCTGCCCAATTGTCATAATTCTCACCAGTAAAGCGGGCGGGAGTGATGAAATCACCAGGACGATCTTGAGGACCAAGGAAAAAAGGGGAATTCATTTCGATTTTAGGTGATGGTGGTTGCGGTGGTGTTTCGTTGCCGGCCATGGTTATGGTCTGTGACAATGGCATGTCATCACCGGCCATGGTTGTGGATCAACCTGGCTCTGATACTATGCAAAGATTAAGCCAAAAAGCTTGTCGTATATTGATGTTATATTTTGTATATATACAACCTAAGCAAGAATCATACAACGATATATATCCTAAATTAGGAAACACTCCTAATATACATCAAATTGGTATCCCAATTGTATACCACAAATTAATATTATGATCCCAAAATATCTCCCAAAATATCGTAACAGTTCCTTAACTAAAAAACAATTTTTTGTTTTTAAAAGTTAAAAACTGTTTTTTGAAAACAAGTTAGGGAGTGTTTGACGTTGTTTTCATAAAATAATTTTTAAAAATAAAGTTAAAAAAAACAGAAAATTTTGAGTACAATAAAAAGTTGTTTTCTGTTGTTTTCAAATTTTTTTTTGTCTATTTTTATTGTCACATCATTTTCTTTCTCATTAGTTTCTCTCTCTTCACTTTCTCTCACATCATTTTCTCTCTCATCACTTTCTATCTCGTTATTTTCTCTCTCATCACTTTCTCTCTCCTTACCTTTTCTCTCTTCACTTTCTCTCTTCTCATTTTTTATCTTTTTATTTTCTCTTTCATCATTTTTTATCTCCTTATTTTCTCTTGCATCATTTACTATGTCATCATTTCCTCTTTCATCACTTACTATACCCTCACTTTCTCTCTCCTCACTTAATATATCATCATTTTCTCTCTCATCATTTTTTCTCTCTTGCAATTTCCTCTCTCTTTACTCACTTCTCATCACATCTTTTCTCATTTTTTCTTGCATCGATCAATTTTTCTCTTCTCAATTTCTATTTCTTCAAATTTTCTCTCCTTATTTTTCATCATTTTTTCGTTCAAATTATTTTATCTCATTATTTATTACAAACTTTTAAAAGATTTTTATCTTTGTAAATATATTTTAATTTTTTATTTAAGATTTAAAAAAAAAAAAACTAAAAAATTGTTTTTAGCAAACATTAACCAAACACTTTTTATTTTTTGAAAACTACAAAAACTGTTTTCTGTTGAAAATAGAAAACAAAGTCTATTGGATCTTAGATTCTCAAAATAGGTGGCCTTAGGGGTTAGTTGAGTTTCACGCATGGCCAATGCTGCTGAACTAGATATGATGTTCATTATTTTTTCTTTTTCTTTTTTTTTTTAAATTCTGCAATAAAATTGTTTGGTAAACCGATAAAAATTAGTTTATTAAACACTTTGCGTTGAAGCTAAAGCTAAATTCTAAAGTTGTACAATCCAACTTTAAATATATAGTTATTATATAAATATATATTATTTATTAAACAGGTTATTTAAAATAAATAAATATAATATAATTTTTTTTAAATAAAACTAATGAGTTCTCCACCTGTATGGCTACATAGGTGGTAGAATCTATCTCATTGTAAATAGTAGTTAGTTTTAAAATAAAGTTCTACAACTCCGATTTTAGCTTATTGAAAAATTTATAATTATTTTATATATTATTTAAAATAATTAAATGTAATATTAAAAATAAAGATTAATTAAAAACTAACGAGTTCCCATAGGTGTAGAATATATCCCCTCCTTGCCAATAGCGATTAGCTTTAAGATTGAAAAAAAAAGTGGATTTCTTGGGAGGCTAGTTAAGAAACTTGTACAAAATTTTAAGTGCAAGTTCAACCAACATCCTATAGCTGTTGAAATGGAGCTATCTTGAAGTGGTCACACTTTGATAAAATAATTATTCAAGGGCAAGATGGCTCTGGTTCCACAGTGTTTAGGGATCTAGGCAATGTGGTTATTCGGGAGTTGTCTACTTGTTTATTGGTAGGGACGAACGTAGTTAGTCTTTTCAGGGCAAGCCCTCCCCCCTCCAACCCTAGTTAATTTTTAAAAAAAAATCAAAATCAGAATAATATTTCTTCTCAAATCAAAATTTTCATCAAAATTTAGAAGAAACTTAATCAATCCATATTGCTCAAAAATTATTTTTTATTTTAAAATTAATTAAATGATGTTTTAAAAATATTTATGAGGTAGATCAATCACAAAGTGACACGTGTTGATCCAGTCAGCAACTAACGGAGTATAACTGGCGAAGATTGACGAAATTACTTTTACTAAGTTTTGGCACTTTCCTAGCGAAAAAAAAAATAGGTCTATGACGCATAGAAACGCCAAACATAGATACTTTTGTCGTATTTACCCCCAACTTAAAACTCCGTAAGTTTTCAGAACAAAAACTTAAACCCTCATTACTAGCAAAGAAAAGATTCTAAAACCAACCGAGAAATGATATCAAACTTTTACAAAACTCATATGAACCAACAAAAATTCTAAAACAAACACAGAAATCAAAAGTCATGTTTTGTCTTCCAATGTAATGAAGGCTTCAACTAAGAAATCATTGTTTTCTCTTTTTATGTGTATTATTTAATTAATATCAAAATTCTAACAATAAGGAAATATCCTAATCTTTTTGGGAAAGTAAGCAGAATTATTTCACTATAAATAGTGGTGTAATAGAGTAGAACATACAACACAATTATGAAAAAAAACTCGTGGACATAGCCTTATTCAATTGTTGAACCATGCAAAAGCTCATCGTGTCATTTCATTATTGTCGTTTTCGTTAAGATATTGTTGTTTTATTCAATATTCTTTATGAAAACATTACGGAGCAAAGTTCACAACACATTTTATCAACGACACAAAATTGGCAAGAGTCAAAATGAGGGTGCAAAATATATTTAGGGGTAAAAACAGTATCAGACTTTTTGCACAAAACAAATCATTTTACTTCACTAATACCAAAATTGCTTTGCAAGTTTACAAAATGACAAGTGACATTGTAATGCTAAACTGTTACACATTCTTACGTGCTAATAATAGCAGTTACATATCAATCAACCTGTGTCTAAACCAAGGCCATCTGACCAGAACTAGGAGCCATATCCACCTGGAAAAGGAAAATAAAGTTTTGAATATCCATTTATGGAATCCAAACCTGTAATTCAGCTCTGCTCATTGATAGGCCTTTTTAGCCAGTGCAAGGAAGAGATCCAACATCTCCATGCAGAGTGAGAAACAGTAACCTCAGAAGGAACAAGTTTCACTTGTAACCAAATTCCAATTTTCTCTGTACAATTTCATGACCATCTATACCATACCTTCGTCGGCAGCATCGTTTTCATGAGCATCAGAGCAAAGGTAAGAAACCACACAAGTGAAGAACTATACTCCCTAAGGATGATGTGTATATTGAACCAAACTGGCAAAACATGTGTTCTGTTTGTCAAACTGAGTATCATGAATGCACATTTAGGTCAACTTGAGGGTTTCGCGGTTGCTGTAGACACCTACATTCCGGCAAAGGGTAAGTGTAAACCGAGGATTTTCTGTTTATCTTCTTTACTCTTGGTACTATCATTCCTTTGCGGTCACTTTCAGCAAGCATTGCTTCCATCTCATCCTTGAAACCTCTCCAACTGCAACCCAAAATACAGGAAAAAGATTATCAGAAAACAAAGATGGTAGGTAAGTTTTTCATTTAAGTTTTAAAAGTAGGAACATAAATGCGGATGTCCTATAATTTAATATCATCGGTCGGGACATTCCAAACATATATCATATTATACAAATACGTCATGCTTTTGATCTTTCACTACAAAACATAAACCAGATATATAGTGTATTTTTAGAATTTTCTATCTTGCATATTTTCTAACATAGGAAACTATATCATTTAAATTTGCAACTGATAAAATCTTCCTAAAGGTTCCATGACTCAACAAGACCGTCCTATTTTCAATTTTTGTCTTTTCAGATACTATCAACAGCGTCTAGACCTTTGTTGTTATAACCTTTACTAAATTTTCTTGATCCATTTTACAAGTCGAAAAGTTCCAGTGAGTTTCATATTTAGGTTCACAAGATTACTACTATAAGTACATATATTCAGGAAATTAAATTTAAAATACATAAAAATAAAAAAGTTTCAATCTAGGCAGCATACCTCATATTTTTATCTTCAAGCAGAACAACAAGCTTGCGCTTATCAGGTATAATTGTCTTTGCATGTCCACCATTGTAAAATCTTCGGTGACCCATTAAAAAATGTGGAAAATTTCCTCCCTGAGTTGTTACGAAAACCTCGCTAAGCAAGCATGCTGTGTAGTCTAAAGCAGCCAATCTTGAAGAATATACCTACAGAAGGAAATAATCATTATTAGGGCATGTTGAAGTTAATTGGGCCAGCTAAACCAGGACTAAGATAACACTAATAGTCTTATACTGCATATTCATATAACTCTTGTTCCCTAAATCAACCTAAACGGAGAAAATTTCCAAAACCAAACGTTACAGGATAATTTCACTCTATTGGAATCAACGTTTTCTATTAAATAGTATAAAATTTTATTACCATCCTGATTGACTAATTCAGCTATCCACTTATGTTGCTATTCATTTAATTTGATACTGCAATATGTCTCTCAAACAGAGTTGAACAAATAATTTTTATTTTAGGTGTGATGCAGTTTGCCATTGAGTTCGTAGTTGTCTCCTGGCAAAGTTTCATTTTGGGTCATATTTAACTACTGAGCAATTTTGAGAAGCATTTCAATATTATATAGGCTTTTACTTGCACATGTATCATAAATAATGATTTTCAGTATTGCAACCATGGTAAAGATGTGTAATTAGTTAATTAAAGACATAACAAACTTTTAGCACTTACAAATAATTTGTAGAGCCATTAATCCAACTAATGAAAAAGAGATTCAGTAACAGACGACGAGGAATGTAGTTTTACCTGAAAAGGACCAAGCTCATCAGGGGATACAAGAGACTCCTTGGTGTGCAGGTTAGGAAACATCTTTAGCAGCGGGGCTAAATGTTTCTCTTCCTGGTATATTTTGCCTGAGGCCAGGTAAATGGAAGTGTTGTTATCAAATCCCATTCCCCGTAGCATCATTCCAACCTACACTGACAAGATATTGTGCATCAGAAAGAGATTATTATTCACAACATTAAGAGCCTGTTGACTAATTCATAATAAAAATAATCATAAAAGTAAAGGGATTAAAGAGAAAAGGGAATGAATACAAAACTGATCATCCATTTCAAATTTCACAGTTTCACTAATTATGTTAAGGAATTTCCAAAACTACAGAGTAATTGGTACTGCTAATACCTCTACCGGGGTTAATGGACATTTTCCTTCAACTCGATTTTGACCAGGAGAAATGACACGATCTGTTCGCTGGAACTTCTTCTTCCACCCTTTTTCTCTAATTGAATCCATTTCAGACTTTTCAACCTCGCCCCCATCATATAAACAGCATGAGAAGGCCACCATATCCTATTTAACAAGGAAAAATTAACAAATAATTAGGTTAAGGAAAAAAACAGATTCTCATCAATTCGGGAGAACAAGTTTTCTTACCCCCTCAAAGCGAAGGTGGATTGAAATGTACTTTCCACCTGTCCTTGAGCTCTTCTCGGTCATGCGACTGACTAATGTCTTTCCAAGAGTCAAAATGGGAGCAGAAAACCTTAATGCTTCATAATTAGCCAGGCATCTTAAGAATTGAATATGAGGAGGGACGTTCATTGCCAATCTATTAGCAAAGGGGGATATCCGGATAATCCTGATCATATAAATGAATAAGGCATGAAATAAATTTCAATGAAAAACAAATAAACAAACCAAATTATTGTTTGGTCATTTGTCAACAATGTGGTGGTTCAATTTGGTTACTCACACGGAATTGAAATTATAAGGGAGAAATTAATGGTTTACAACATACCCTTGGCTCCTCAGAACAGGATAAACTACTCCTGTGTAATAACCGACGGTAGCCCAAGCTTGAACACGGAAGCTTGGTATGTTACTTATGTTGTAATCATATATCTCCATCACATCCTGAGGAAGCTCTTTAACCACTTTAACATAGTCCTTAAGGGTTGCTATGAAATGATCTTCATCATATATGTCAGCAAACTTACTGCAAATAAAAATAAATAGAAACAGCTGTTACAAATAGAATTTATTCCCCGCTATAAGGGTAAAACCAAATGTACTTCTTGAAACAATTTAAGCAACTACAAATGGAAATCATAATCTTTGAATCACTATTACCTAGACAGCTAAGAAATGGTGACAAATGCAAAAGTTGTCTCTATTTTATGAAAAATATATCAGAAACCATGATTTAAAGAACCAAGTCACGGCTCTTATGATGAAAAAAAGTATTTACATATGTTTCAAGACAATACTGTTAGTTATGAAGATAGTTAGTTACCTTGGATCCCTCCAAACACTATTGAACTCAAAACTAGGAATTACTAGTATTGCGTTCAAAAGTCCAGCTACAGCCACAGCATTGCAGATCTGCGGAAAACATTATTAAATAATATGAGAAAGCTAGCACTAACAAAGATGCATGCAAAAATCAGAAGATCAAACAAAACATAAATGGTAGCCTTAATGCTTTATTCAATTTCTTTGACTTTTCCTTAGCAATTTTTTTAATGGATTGAAAAAGCTATAATATAGTTTATTGAATTATTTTCACACCAAAAAGAAAATACACAGGAGAGACAGAGAAGTACCACAATGTATAAAAAATTGTATATCTATACTGACAACATACCGCAGATCGTTGTTGGTTGAGACCCCCATTAGCTTCAACAATCAAGTAGCCACTAGGACCAGAAGACCCTGTAATTCAACAGAAAATTTCCAATTAATTACACATATACTCTTAATTTTTTCAGTAATATAAGAAACTTCCATATAGATAATGATCCTAAACTGAATGCTTTTTTCTTTTCGTGCGTGTAAGGTAGATGAGGCTCCATTATCCTAGTCATGATGTACTTTTTTGTTCTTTAAACATGGAAAGAAAAAATATCATGCAGAAAGAAGGATAGAAATAATGAAGTCAACATTTCTTCTCGCTAAATTTTTTATTTTCTAGCAGATAGTGGAGCAAGTCAATATTCGTATGTACCAGACAGTAGTCCATCGGTTGAATTTGGACAAGGTTTCTGCTCTTTCAGTCTTCTTCTGTAACTCCAGACCGAGGAAAGCTGCAACAAGAAAAAAAATATATATACATTGATCATATGACATTGGCTTATCCTAGAGTCAAAGGAGAGTAACCGAACAAATATTAAAATTGACTCAATAAAACATATAGCAATTAATTATAGTCACCAATTATTCCTGGGAATTCTTTTTGTAATGTTTATCACAAGAGGTTGAATCTCAAAGTTGATTTTCCACTGGGGTTTCATATCACAATCGACTTATCATTCTTTGAAAATAATAATTTTGCGCACTAGAAGTTCAAGAGCAAGACAAATTCAACTTATTATTGTTATCATCATCTTGGAACATTTCGAAAGAAAATCTACTTCAAAGAGTTCATAAAAGCTTTGTATCAAAATCCAGATTCCACATTAAGAAACTGTGTACTAAATTTCAGAGGCCAATGTACGAACTCAGAAGTCCTCTTTTGGAACAAAATTCAACTTAATGACTTGTACTACCTGTAATCCCAAAACTAAGCTTTTAGTAAAGTTATGTTCCAAATCTCTAAAACAGAAGAAAATTCCAAACTCAAAAAACCTTCCTTTCTTCTTGTTATTCTTTGCCCATTTCATATGACAAGAATAAATAAATTAAATAATCTTTAAAAAAAAAATGAAGCACACCTGAATCCCAGATGAATTATCAAAATGAATATGATTCCAAAGCCTTCGAAACATCTCATCGCTACGGTAAACCGACCCTGGAGGAGGAGGGGACTGGCCCATAAGAGCAGAGAAGGGACCCACACACATGATCAACCCAGAGACATAGAGCATCGGCAGAACAAACAGGTACCGAAGATTCCACCGGAAAATCACACCACCGGCGAGATTGGAGTACGGCTTCGACCGGAGCCTCCGACGGCAAAATGACAGACTAGAACGACGGCGCGGTGAAAGAGGTGGACTCGGCGAGTTACTACCGCTCTCTTCGCCGGCACCGCCATTGACATTGCCATTCCCGTTCTGGTGATGGGTTTTGGCCTTCATATTATTGCTTTAAACAAACCACACAACACTCTCTCTCTCTCTCTCTCTCTGTACTCTTCGTTTGAATTTTTTTTAAGAGAGAGAAAATGGGGAGACTGTAGAGAAGAGAACAGTGTCTACGAAAAAAAAAAAGTTGGATTTGGAGTATTTGAAGAGGGTGTGGATGGCTTGGGCTTCAAATTTATCTGCACTGTACTTTGCAGCTTTCATGGAGGAACTTACAAAAAAATATAAAGTTAAAGAAGAAATAAAATAAAATAAAATAATTATATAAAATGACAGACCAAGAAAATGACAGAAAGCTTGGCTTGGAGCCGATGATGGCGACAGTTTGGTATGTCAGCTAATGCAAGCTTCTTTTTTTTTTAGGCATTAACCAAATTTTTATCATTTTTTTCTGTTTTTTAAGGAATAAAGTGCTTTTTTTTTTTTGTATTTTAACTGTTCTCTGAAGTAATATCCTAGTTTTCCAGAGCGCACTATTGTCTTGTTTCTTTGCTTTTGTTTTTATTTTTTTATGAGATGCCTTTTTATATATATATATACTTAAAAAATTAAGTATTTTTATTTACCTATTTTTGGGAAATGTCTAGTTAAAATGATTTTTTTTCTAATATGGAAAATTAATGTAATAAGTTGATATGGATTTGTAAGTTAGTTAGCAACCTTGAGGTGAAGCTGAATTTGGAATGATATTATTATAATGGTAGTAGGACTATTGAGTTAGTAATATAATATCCTAGTTTGTTGTCGTTACGTTAAGTAGTAAGATATTTTCATTTCAAATACCCGTTTCGAAAGATATTTTCTGACACCGTAAAGAGAATGAAATAACAAATATCACCTGTTTTTAACATTTTTTCCATGGTTGGGTTTGAGCTTCACTCCAAATTTTTATAGGAACCTGATTTTTTTTTTTTAAGATATGTATTTATTAATTTTAAAGAAATATATAATGTATTAATTTTTAAAATTAATTCTTCTGCAAAAAATAAGTTTGTGAACTTTGTTTCCCTACCGACAAAGAATTATATCATCATGTGATTTTTGTTTTTAGTTTGAATTTTCATCCACTACCAATATATTGAGTATTAACTGTCTTCAACTGCCTATAAATAGAAGACTTATCTTTTTTCGCCCTAAAACTCCAACACCATTGTTATTTTCCCTTAATTTTTGATTTTTTTTATTCAAGTACCACTTAAATAATAAATTTATTATTATTATTATTCTAACATTTAGAAGCATGTTAATGGATAAGGGTTAAATGATCTTTTTGTCATTTTTGAAGAGCTGAATTTTAAGATTTTGGGGAAATTGAGGGAGCCAAACATAAATTAAAAATATATATCCTATGTTTGATCTTGGATTTTAGGGGAGAGAGAAAATAACTTCCAAAGAATTTTATGTTCTCTTGTTTGTTTGGATTAAAACAAAATATTGATATATCTCTTAAAGCAAAAAATAAAACTTAAATGTTGAATAATTTTATCAAATTTAGAACAATTATTAACATATATATTCAAAAAGTGTCTTATAAAATTTTAGAAAAATATTTTTATCTTTTTTTTCCTATTCTTTTATCTCACAAAATTGACAAGGATTTGTAATTGACTTTATTTTTTCTTTCTAATATTGTTAACAAAAAAAAAAGACATTTATTTTACATAAAGAGAGTTGAAAGTCGATCTATAGACTATATATATTATATACATATTAGACTTTTAGGTGGTGAAAATATCATATTTGACTTTTAATCATTAACTAACTTATTTTAGGTGACATTTGATGAGGTGTGCGGGGCATAGGGGCAAAATGAGTAAATGACTTATTACTATAATTTAAAAAAAAAAAAGTCTGGGTGTTTATATTGATATTTATGTGTGAGAGAGAATAAAGGTGGCAAAATGGCTATTTCTCAATATAGCTTTTTTGTTTTATAATTGCTTTCTAAGAATTATAACAATTTGTAGTCTTAACTAATAATATATGAAAACTATTATGTATAATTAAATTATCATAAATTGCTCGATAAAATTAATAATTCTAATTATTCTAAATGAATTCATTTAATATTATATTAAAAAAATCAATATGTTATTTAATTTCATAACAAAAGATATGAACAACAAACATTTATATATGTAAGAGAGAAATTGTCTACGTACTTTCTAGATGTAAAACATTAAAGAACAAATGTTATATATATATATATATTACTTCTTCAATACGTATTAGTTATTAATACTAATTATCATACAGGGTCGAAGTAGGTTAGCAATGAAGGAAAGGAATTTGTTCCATATAAAAATGTCAAAGTGAACCGTATAAGTTATGAAATTCACATCCTATATATTTAATACAAAATGTATCCCATAATTAATTTTTTTTAAAAGGAGTGAATCTCACGCCATTATTCTATCCTCAAGTCATGTGGATCGATGATGGTCTAAATATATATATATATATATATAAAAGCACTTTTCTTTAATTTTAAAATTATAAATATTGTCTATAATTGTGATGCCCCGAAATCCCTAAAGCGGTTTAATGGCTGGATTAGTAGGGGGAGGGTCATAATTGTTTTAATTATGTCATTAAATGATCATATGTATGTTTATGTGAATTATGTTATAATATGATGTTAAATACATGCATGTGGGTCCACATTTGATTATTAGGGCATTTTGGTAATTTGGCTCGTTGAGAGCATATTTGTGTATTTTGGTGCATATTGTAATTTATGGATGAAATCCCATTATTATGGGGATATATTCGAGCTATTCGGCATGAGACGGTCCTATGTTGCAAATTAGTGGTTTTGTTATAACGGGGTCAATTACTGGGATATTGGACAATGAGAATGTTTATTTTATGATATATTGGGAGTTATTGAGATCATGAGGAAATTCTGGGAGTTTTAACTATTTTGTCCCCGAGAGTATTTTTGGGACCTCGGGCATTAGGTTTTATTTGAGGTTACTTAAGCCTGAAGTAGTCTGTTAAAAAGAACTGTACGTTAAAAACATATTTTTCTCTCTCTCGTTAACCTTTGTGATGTTCGTAGCAATTTCGAAGAAAACTTGAGTTCTAGGAGTCGGAATCAAGTGAGGTTCGAGGCATAGCGATCCTAGGAAAGATTAGAAACTTCTTGACCGAAGGATTTAACGAGAAACAACCCAATCAAAGGAAATTCAAGCTTTAAGTTTTGAGTTTTAGAGTTTCTAAGCCTTGATTTGGATTTTGTATATCGATGAGTTTTTGATTCGTTTGAGCCTCGGGATTTGATGATTTTGGATCATTGGGAAGTTTGAGAACTTTGATTTTTTGATTTGGAGATGTTTAGGTATGTTTTTGGAAGGTTTAGAATGTGAGAAATCAGAGTTATGACAGGTTCCCAGGTGGGGGCCGCGACCCAAGCTCGAAGGTGAAGACGGTGGGGTTTTGTGTGTGCTGGGGGCCGCGACACTAAGTAGAGGGCACTGCGGCGCTTGCTCCTGGTGTGGCTGGGGGTCGCGGCTCAAGGTTCTGGGGTCCCGACTCATGAAGGGTTTTGAGGCCAATTGGGTGTTTTGATCATGGGAACTCAGTTTTAGGCCTCGGGATCGTTCCTACTACCCGGATTAGTGGGATTCGATGTCCCGGAAGCTAGATCTTGGTTCGAGAACCTTTGTTATTCATTTTATTGATGGTGTCCCATATTTGGTTATGACTAGGTGATCGCTAAAGGACTCAAGGGTTGATCATTTTCAAGGGTCGTTCTTTTATTCATTCTCGCTCGAATCAAAGGTAAGAAAACTGCACCCTGTGTATATGACATGCGTGGTTGTTGTTGAGCATGTTGGTTATCAAATGTGGACATTGATTGCATATATTAAATACTTAGCAAATATTGCTTACTTGTGTATGGCACCGACTATTCAGAATCGGCATTGGTCGCGTATTATTGACCTGGGAGTCAGGAATGACATAAGCGTCGTGAACGCAGAGCTGATAAAAGATTAGATCTAATCAATATCAGCATTGAATGACTCTAGGAGTGTTAATGTTGGATTGACCCTAAGGTCAATGAAAATTATAAGCGCTTGACTAGTCTAAGACTAGTTACTCAGAGCCAGGGCCTCAGGCTTAGGTGACTGCTTGTCATGTGGCTAGGGAGCGAAATCCCATGGTTGTGAGTCTATGGTCATGTGGTAGGTTATATTGGTGACTAGTTCATCAAACACTTATTTTGATAAGCTAGTGAAATGATCACTTATTTGTAAAGCCCAAGTGACCCTATCGTCACATGGCTAATGGGAATGAAACCCACTTTAGTGACTTTTCCAACTGTCACTCTTCTACTTTGGACTAAAAGTCCTGAATGATTATTATGATCATTGTTGATATTATATTCATGCAGTTTTGTGTTTTCTTGCTGGGCTTTGGCTTGTGGGTGCTATGTGATGCAGGTAAAAGGAAAGAAAATCTCACCCAGCCTTGAGTGGAGAGCTTAGGTGGTGATGTGTACATATGCGGCCGCTTGACTACCACGGCCAAGGAATTCTTAGAGGAACTAGGGGGTCTACCCTATTTTTGCCACTTAGGTTGGCGGATTATAAATTCAAACTGTAATGACCATTTTGAGTTGTAAATAACTTGTAAATATTTTGATGGGCCCATGAACAATTTTATGTTTTAAATAAAATATATCATTTCATTTTGACTGGTTTTCCACCTTAACCTGTTAATAACACCTAGAAGCACGTTTTTAATCAAAGGATTCGGGTAGCGAGTTAAATTCACAGTTCAACGTTCACCGTAATGGTCTTGGGGTAACTAGGGCATTACAATAATTTAATAAAAACTGGTTCACTATTTTTTTCAAATATATATATATAATAGAATGAATTATAGTTCTACCGTATATATATAAATATTTATATCAATAATCTCTACATATGACATCTTGACACAAACGTTGACATAGATATATATTTACATGACATATATATAAAATACAATAATTTTTAAGAAGAAATTAATAATATAAATAAATAAGGATAGAAAAAGTCATAGTATAGACAATAGTATATATGCATAACTTATTTTTAGTTTATAATATATCTCACAATGTTTTTAGTGAATTTGATGAAGAAAAAGAACTTCAATCACTTGATAAAACACAAACTATCACATAAATTTATAAGATAAAAAAAATAATATGCATGTCTTTATTATTTTTAAATAAATATGATTTAATTATTTAAATTATCATAAAATATCTTATTTGAATTCATTAATTTAGTTTTGTTTAAGTATATGTTTGTTCTAGTTTTTTAATTTGACAGTGATTATAAAAAATTATATATTATATATTTGATATAATATTAAGTTTAATTAAAATTTATTTAAGTTATAAAATATATATAGTTTTATTATTTTTAAATAATTATCATTATAAAATATCTAAAAAATATTATATTTTAATTTACTTAATTTTATTTAAGTTTAAGTCATATTTACAATCTAATATTAAATAAAAAAATATTTAGTTAAATATAAAAATATTCTATTAAAATTAACTAAAAAAATATTTAAAACCAACAATTTTTATTATTTATACATTTTTTTATATAAAAAAGACATAATTATAACAAAATAATATATGTGGCACTCAACAACAACACTACGAATTCAACCATAACAAAATAATATTGTTTTTATCTTCAATATCAATATCAATATCAATATCCCACGTGAGGTTAAATGAGGACAATAAAAAAAAGTATTGTGTAAAATGTATAATAAAAATAATGTTTTAATAATTATGGTCCTTCCTACAGAAGGAAGGAAGGAGGCAGCCGACACGTGGTCCACGGCTGGCTTGATGATGAGCCGCCACGTGGCAAGCCGAGCCGATCCTACAATTACGGAAAGGAATTAAGGTGAATAAAAGAGTGGTGAGGGCGGGAAGTGAATCGGCAGGGCTGTCAGCAAGTGCGTCCACTCGGGCTCTGTTCATCCATCCATCCACCCAGTCAGGCCATGTTTTTATTTTATTAATTAAATTGTTTTTGGACCATTGTACCCTCAGCTCTGTGCTTTACTGGTTTGGTTGACCACCACATCTTTTCTGAACCCACTTCCATTCATTCATGCTTTGCTTTCTCCGTTAACACGTGTCACATTTATTTTAATTGTTTTTTTTTAAATAATAAAACAAAATCTCAGATCTTTTCTTTTCCATATTGCTTCACTCCAATGAACACTTTTTTTTTTTTTTAAATGTAATTTAAAGAAAGTCGGTTGTGTAACTTTCGTCACTCCACCATTCAACCTCCTGCATATCTATATTTTCGTAGAGAGAGAAAAAAAAAGATTCATCTATTTTAGAATTTATTTTCTTTTCCATAAAAATTTGGATGATTCCCTTATACGAATTGATTTAAATTGATACAATTAATTACACAATTTAATAAAATATATATAATAAAAATAAAATAAGTATTTTTATATAAACATAACATAAACTTAATGAATTTATTTATTATAACTACTTGATAAATTTGAACGAAATTAATTATTACATTAATTAAGTGTTATTTTTTCACATTCCAATCGATTTTTATTAAACAAGTCATGTGGTTCAAAAATGAATGAACAAGTTGCCACCATTATTTATATTTAAAAAATAAAAGTTCACACTAAAGACTATATTACTAATTAAAATGATATTTTATTAATCTAATTTATGAATTTTTTTTCTTCCATAAATATCACTTTTACCTTTTTATTAATCATTATTTCAAAAAACAAATTATTTATTTTACAATCTAAGAGAGACTAGAGATGATATGGCAAAACACTAAACAATTTTTGGGAAGATGTTTCAGGTCAGGTTCTATTAAAAGCCAAAGAAATTTCCTTATTTTAACATGATTGAAAAACATACTTAATAATTACAACCTACAAAATTAAATATTCTACACCTTATTAAATGAAACATTTTATTTTGGGATCCCCAAGTCCATTATCTTTAATTGTCTGCCACAAAGGATATGATAGTGTGCGAGGACTAAGGATAAAAGGATGTCAGTGTAAACTTTTGGAATTTTAGAATGAAGGGTGGTGCGTATGCTTCATTGCTTATTAAAGAATTAATTGTAATGTGTATATGCTCATTTTTCTTACAAAAATAAAAATAAATGTTTATATTGATCGATATTTTTATTGCATAGATATTTATATATAGTACTAGTGGGACGGGAAGTATTTTCTTAAAATGACATGATAGAGAACCGGTATGCACATTTCTTTTTATTGTTATATATTTCATGTCTATTCGTGTTATGTTGTGTATCGTATCATATCATGATTGACATAATTAGTATCATATTTGATTTATTATCAATTTATATCACTCATTTCACTAATACACTAAATAAAAATATATAAAATTTCTAATAAATAAAATTAAATAATTGATCATAATAAACAAAATTTATAATATCAATTAATTATCAAATCTTGATAAGTTATACTATATTTTTTAAGTAATTTTCTTTCTATTTTAGTTTTATTTTTTTATGAAAAATATATAATAATTTAACTATAAATTAATAATTTTGATAATATATTGATCATAGACAAACCAATTTGTGTCAGTTTCATATCACGCAGGTTGATCCTAATTTAATAAAAAAAAATGTCAACTGACATAAGCATATTAAAAAAATAAATTAAATTAAAACATTGTCTATAGTTAAAAAAATGATAATTTTTTAAATCACAAACAATCTTACTGTCCTATATTCAAGATACACAATATTTAATCATGATGCACTTCAATAATTAGACAATAAACTTGTTTATTTTTATATTTTATAGTAATAATAATGATATTTTATTGTTATATTAATATAATTATTAAATATATAATTTTATAATAAATATTATTATAATAATCATATTTTATAATACTTAAATTTATATTAATATAATTATTAAATATTTATTCTACCATACTTTTTAATTAATTTTAAATATACATTCGGTTAAATATACGTAAGATTTCATTAAAATTGAGAATTATATATATTATATTTAAAGATATTGAAATTTAAGGACAAGCATAATTTTTAGGATACAACTAACAATATTTCTTATGCAATTTCCTACTCAATTTTCTAATTTATTTATTGACTTGTGATGATTATCCATTCTTATAAAATAATAGGTAATGATTCTTTTAACTTTACAAACATGTCACTCTTTACTTAAAAAAATCCTTCAATAGGAGAAATTATCCACTCCTAGTCTTTTTCACCTCCCTCTTGTTTTCTTCCTTGCTAAATAAAATTGGTTTTTAACTCAGTTTTTTTAATACTTCCAATAATTCTTATTGCCAAACATAATCCTAAAGTGAGTTCAAGACACCTCTCTTTCTCTCTCTCACTCAAAGGAGGAAGTTGTGCACGTGCGCGAAGAGTGTGCCAACAGCAAAGATCGCCAGCTGGCCAATACAAGATCTCCCAAGACCGCCGACTACGGAGGGGCAAAATAGTAATTATAAGAAGAAACGACACTCCATCACGTGTGACAGGAGGGATAACATCGAGCCACACTCTTAGACCAAGTGACTCCTCTTAATATTATTCTATCAAAATAAAAGAAAAAGAAAAACGGAAAGCTCTCCGAGACGTGCGGTTTATCCGCCTCCCTCGGTGTTGCCACGTTACATTCTCCGTTCGGTGTTTTCCCTAATTTACCAATATACCCCCATTGTTTAGAATGTTCTTTGACTTGTAGAGGATACCAATGTAATTAAGGTTGGCAGCCAGCAGTCACCCATAATCTTTTCCTTCAAGTTGAAATTTAAATAAATATCCAAATTATATATATATTTTTTGCGAATGTCTATAATTAGAAAAAAACTCATAGAAGGAATCCCATATATAATTATTAATTATGCTTTTTTTTTTGGCTGGATACCATATATATATATATACGTTCATGATTTTCTCTTTTATTCTTACTGAACATTTTAAGATTTTGTATAATGTGCACGTTTTAAATTTTTATTAGTCTATTGTTATATATTTATTCAGTAAATCATATTATATGTAATAACAACCAAACACAATTAGAAAGCTAAAGTCTGGATATTAAATGGGTAATCTATATATCTATATCTGTATATATATATATATATATATAAAGGAGAGTTTCAAGTATATTATGTGGCACTCTAAAATCTCTTCAAATCACTCTTTTTATTTTCTTATTTAATCTAATTTTTTTATTCATTTTCTATTTTCTAAAATATCTTAACAATTGAAAATATCAATATATATACATATTAATTTGATTAAAAATTTATTTAGTTTAAATATCTTAACTACTTATTTATTGAAAAATACTAAAAAAATTAATTAAAAATTACGTACTAATTTAATTTTCATAAGAAGTTTGAACATTTTAAATAAATACATGGTCCAAAGGTTCATTTTAAAAAACATAGGGTCAAAACGGGTAATAAGCAAAAATACAGTGTTCAAATAATCAATCTATCAATTCCAATTTTTATTATTTTGACAAAACACGAGATCTAAAAGTTAATTTTTAAAAATAAAGACTTCAAACAGGTAATTGGCCAAAATAAATCTTACACAAAATATAAATTTTCTTATACATAATTTAGACTTTTTATAAAAAGAACTACGCAAAACGTATAATAATAAATAAAAATAAATGTACAACAAGTTTTTTTAACTTTGTTTTCAGTACTTTAAAATTTGTTAGAATTTTTCAAAAATCTACAGGAGGTTCGCTATACAATAACAGTGAACACCATTATGAAATAAAAAATTATGGTCAAGATGTCTTCACGTGTCTATATAAAGAACATGTTGTACGAGTATGGTCAAAATGAATCACCACTCCACAGTCTCCCAAAAAATATTTTAAAATATATATGTTTTAATAATTACAAAAGACTGCGCGGAGCACGGTTATATTTTCTAGTATATATATAAATGAGAGTTTTAAGGATATTATATGGTACTCTAAAATCTCTTCAAATCACTCTTTCTATTTTCTCATTTAATCTAATTTTTTTATTCATTTTCTATTTTTTAAAATATCTTAACAATTGAAAATATCAATATATACATATTAATTTGATTAAAAATTTATTTAGTTTAAATATCTTAACTACTTATTTATTGAAAAATACTAAAAAAATTAATTAAAAATTACGTAATGATTATTTGGATTTGTGATTTATTTTCACTATAATAAATAAATATTTTATACATTGTAATTTTAGTGGACATTCCCGCAGCAACAAAAGATGCGGAGGTTGACGTGAAACACGAAAAATTCTTTTTAGAAATAAACAACACATTATGAATGAAAAATAATATTACTAAAAATAAAATAATGCACAACAACAAAAATAATAAATGTTTATTTAAATTATTTATGTTTTTTTAAAAATTTAAATGTAATAGTTTTACAAAAATATATATTAACAACATGTATAATTTAATTTAAATTTGATTTATTTCAACGATGTATATTTTGAATTTAAATTTAATTAGACATTTCATTACAACAACTATTTAATTAAATTATAAATATAAGTAAACAATATTTTTTTCTCATTTTTTATATTATTTTTTTAATTTATAGCTATTAATTTATTAAGGAATTTTTTTTATCTATTTTGTCTGTTCTCTTTTTTCTCCTTTTTATTTTAATAAAAATTATAATAGATAAAAATATCTACATATAATAATAATAAAATCTATCTATTTATATTTTAACTTTTTGACAAAATACAGGATCCAAATGTTAACTTTTAACAATAAAATATTCAAACGGGTAATTAACCAAATTATACGTGGTTCAAATAATCTATCTTTACATTCCTATTTTTTAATTTTTGATAAAACACAAGGTCCACAAGTTAATTTAAAAAAAAAATTAATGGTCAAAATTGGTAAACAACTAAAATACAAGGTTCAAAATGGTGTGAACCCTTATAGAAAACATAAATTATATATATTTATATAATTTACTTTTTATAAATAATTTTTAACCTTTTGAATAAATATATGATCCACATGTTAATTTTTAAAAATAAACAATTAAAATGAGTAATCGGCCAAAATATAGTGTTCAAATAATAGATTTATCTATTTCTATTTTAATATTTTGACAAAACTTGAGGTCTACAAGTTAATTTGTAAAAATAAAAGTTCTAATGGGTGATCGACTAAAATACAAGATTCAAAATAGTGTTGTTGACGCCGTTTTTCGTCAAACAGTGAAAGAAGAGCACATAAACAATGAATGATAATGGCCAAATAAAATAAAACAAATCAAACACACGATTTTTACGTGGTTCAGCAGTTAAATCTGCCTAGTCCACGAGTCTCTGTTATTAATCTCAAGATTATCTCTGAAAATTCTTAAGCATGAATTCTTCAGAGTTTTCTCTCAAGGATCAGAATTTCGGTCCTTTACAATGGTGCATGGCCTCTCTATTTATAGAGAAGGCTGCAGAATACTATCCCACATATTTTGGGTAGTTACTCTTTTTGTGAATAAAATAAATGGCTTTAAACACCTATAATCAGATATAAAAGGAAACGTCCTTGAAGACCAGGAGACGTATAACTGACCAAATAATATCCCACGATTCTAGGGGATTTACAATGATAAATGAGGATTACATCTCATATTTATAATACTTGTAGATATTCAAGGTGGTTATCGCGTATCTCTAAGGCTTTAGCTTCCCAGGTTTCCCGTCATCTGTCGAGCTGAAGATATCTCTCAAGGCTACACGGCTTTCGAGATCGTACGTGTGTCGAGCTCGGGCCCCTGATCCGAAGTTGTCCCCGAAGATGAATGTGTTCCCGGAGCTATCTTTCGAGATCATGAACTCTTCGAGGTCACCATACTCGAGATCGTCTATATCCTGCAAGCTCGGCATATGATCCTGGAGCTTGTTTCCAACCTTATGAGTCCACTTATTTGCGAATCCAACTTTCGAGGTCATAATTAACATGGCTCGAAATCTGGGTATAACATCTTGCCCCCTCAAAAGTATTTGTTCGAATCCTAAGAGAAGGAAACTTTTGAACTACTTTCTTTGAGAACTGTACCGTCACACTTTTGAAAATAGACACGCGTCAGCTGGGTATTGCTCATTTTCGGCACTCGAGTACCTTGGAAACACGCCCACGATCGTTCGTCTAACACCTTTTCGGCGCCATCATGTCATTGATCCCTAACCGTTGGATCTTGCAAGGATTTCGTTCAACGTTCCAGATTAATGCCTTTTTCCCACCTATATATACAAGACTCCACTCTTCACCTTCACTTTCACTTTCGTTCATCAGAAGCAAGAAAAGAAAGAAAAACGAAACCAGACCTCTCCATACAACTTCCGTTCTGTATATGTTCTCTCGGCCAAAGAAGCAAAGAAATCCTGGTCTGTTCGAGTCAGTGAGTTCTTACTTGCAACCTCTTCTTCAATCAACAATCTCTCTGCAGTCGCCATTATTGTGTAAGTAAGCAATTTTTGTTCTCCATTTTGTCAGTTTTTATTCAAACTGTTCTTGCAGTGTATGTTTATATACTAGTTTACATCCTTAGCATAATGTGATAGGAGGTTTTGATCCGATAGGCTCAGATATTTTTTAGACTCCCGCACTGGATTTACATCACTGGCTTATACCTAGTTTTCATATTTGAGTGAGGTTCCAATTTTTCTGGGTTTTGAAATTTTTAGGCAACGTTTCTTATACACTAAGTTTTCGGGTAAAAACATGGGCTTTGACAAATGCACGAAACCCAAAGACGCCTTTCCTGGTTAACCGCCACTCTTCTTTCTCTTGAATTTCGGGATTTTCAAAAAATTATCCACGCTCCTTTTCTTTTTCGTGGAATACACGCCCCTGACTCCTCAATAAGGGTCTTAGTATTTAGTGTCTCGTTCCTAAATCTTCGAGCTCATTCCATCGAGCTCGTGATTCTTGCATGCATGGCCCTCACCATTTTTTATTTCTCGTTAGATGTCACAGAATCTGGAAAGACGGTGGGGGTCATTGCTGGCAATCCCTTACGAGCCAAAATCTCCGAGCCCCGAATCGCTGTTCGCCCGGAATCAACGTCGGATAAGAGAATACGAGATTGCGCGCAAGCAAGAGGACATTCGAGCTCACTACCGCCGTCAGATAGACGAAGTCATCGAGGGGAAGAGGAGAGTTCTTCGGGAGGCCATCTATCCGGAATCTAATTCAGGCCCTAGACCGATTCCTCTCGACCCTGCTTTAAAGGTTACTGTTGCGTACCCCCCCGGAGAGCTCAAATTTTCATTAATGGGGGAACCTTCCTCCTCACAGCCGAGGAGAGAGATGTTCGAGGCCGAGCTCTACTGGAGCACGGTTACCACAATCAGTCAAATAACTGAAATCCTGGCTTTCCATGGCCTTGGTTTGTCAGGCACCTTGAAGTGTCGACCTCCGACTGGTCAAGAACGGAGCTGCTTTGCCTCTGGCGGCCGTGACGCCACAGTGAAATATGCGGCATGGAGCCAAGAACATATGAGGGCAGGAGCACTGCTGCCCTTGAAGTCTTTTTTCAAAGACTTTACTGATTTTGTTGGGTTGGCTTCGTTCCAACTCAACACCAATTCATACAGGGTGCTGTCTGCCCTGAGGTCCTTGTACCACGAGCTGGGGTGGGAAGGACCTTCACCTCAAGAGATTTTATATCTCTTTTGTTTAAAAAGTAACCCCTCCCGAGCTCGGGGAGGGGATGGCTTTTACTACCTCTCGAGCTACCCCAAGGAGACGAAGGTTTTTGGGGACCTTCCCAACCACCCGCCTGATTTCAAAAGAGCCTTCTTCTGGACAGATGGTCTGTCCCCGTCTCGACATTATTCGTTCAGGCGGATTCGTAAGTATTCTCGTTACCTTTATCTCTGTGCTCGAGACTTTAGTTCTTAAATCCACATTTAGATGAAATGTGTTTCATTTTTCAGCTAATTTTCAGCGTCCCACCCCTAATGAAGCAATGAAGAGGCACAGAGAGGCCTTGCTCCAACTCCCTTATGGCAGGAGGTCTCTCTCGTACCTATTACATGAGGGCAAGCTCCGAGCTTGTGGGCTGTTGGGAGAGGGCCAGTCAACCTCTGACTGGTCCAGTAAAAAATATGAACACTGGGAGGAGGTGCCACTGCCCACAGGCGCCCTTCCTCCAAGGAGAGAAAGGAGGCCATCACTCCCAGTTCGCCTGAGGAGTCCGCGGTCTGGGAATGAGGCCAATGATGAAGCCTCGAGCTCGGATTCAAATGAAGGTAAAGTCCTCCCTACTTCGAGAATGTGGTCCCCCACATTACTAAAACACAGGCCCAATAGGTTAGTCTCGTGCCCACAGGATAGATACCACTTCTACATATGGAGTTGGGTAGATGACTGTGTCCATAGGTTCGATAGTGGGCTCGGGAAATACGATACCATGTACACCACGGACGAGGTGTGGAATGGGATAGCTGTGCAGTACGGGACCAATGATTATAGGGACCTTTCGAGGTTATCACCTACTTATAGGGAAGGCACTCCCCCCGCCTCCTCTGAAGACGGGGGAATTTCATGGTCCCCAAGCTCGAGCTCGGGGGAGAGTTCCAGTTAGGTTTCTTCTATCATCACTCTATGTCTGTGATACTGAAATGACTTGTATGCTTCTCTTTTATTTATTCGCGCTGTGTTGTGACTTGTGCAGGCAAGATGGACTCTGACCTTGACAGCATCATTGACGGCGCCGGCGCCAAGAGGAGCAAGAGCCCCAGAGCGGGGGCACAGAAGGCTGACCAGCTGGGCAAAGGCCCCAAGAGGTCCAAGAAAACACCTCCCCTTGTTCTGCCGGTTTCGAGCTTCGTTGCTGCGTCGACTGCCCAAGCCAGCGCTTCCACGATGGCGCCGTCTTCACAGGTCGTCGCCTCGGCAGTGGCGCCGACCTCGCTGGTCGACCCCTCCGCTATGGCTGAGGCCCAACCTCCTGTGGTGGGTCAATCATCCTCTGCTCCGCTTTCCAAAAGGCCTTCTGCTTCCCGAGTCCAGAAGCTGTCAATCTCCACCCATATGGATGCATATGCAGTGGACAATGCTGCTGGATCCCACGGATCCACGCTGATCTCGGATGTCATGTCCCGGATCGGCCAGAGCTATGGGAGTTTCGAAGCTCCCCAGTGGCAGTGCTTAAATGGTACCCGAGATTGCACTGCTCTTTATGATAAGAGTATCGAGCACACTGTCGCGGTAAGTATTCTTCTATACTCCTTCCTTTTCTGTTTGTAATCATACTGACCTGGAGCTAATGGTGGTTTATTTCTTTTTCAGGCTCTTGCCTTCACTGCTCAGCTCAATTACCAGTTAAACCACGAGATCCATTCGAGCAAGATTCATGCTCAAGAGGCGAAAGATCTTCACCTCAAGGCGAGCGATGATCTGAAGGCGGCGAACGCGAAGCTCGAGGCGGGAGTTAAGGAGCGTGAGGGTATGGCCACTGAGCTCGGAAAGCTGAGAGCTGAGCTCGAGGAGCAAAAGAAAGAGAATACCCAGCTTCGGGAGACCAATAAGAAGCTTGAAGAGGACAAGGCCTCCACTTTCGAGATCATGGAGGATGAAAAAACTCGCCTCCTTGCTGAATACAAAGAGAAGAAAGAACAAGCAGTTGACTCTGCTATGTACCGGATGTGGGCCTACAATGAGGATCTGGACACCAGCTTCTTAGGTCCTCACGAGGCGCCGCTCCTTGAACGGTGGAATGCTCGGCTTGAGAAGGAAGAGGCTGAACAGCTCGAGAAGGAGAAGGCTGCTCCGGACACCGCTTCGGAGGGAGCTCAGGAGGATAGTCATGCTATTCGTCCTGAGGGGTCCGGTGCTACTGATGCTGAGAAGGCCAAGGAGACTCCTCTTCCTTGAATCTGATCTCGGGGAGATCATTTATTGGGGCTGCGTCCCCCTATTTTGTAATTATTTTAACTTATGCCCACGGGGCTGATACAATTTCTTTAACTATTCTTTCACATGCTTTACATTTCTTGGCTCGAAATATTTTTCACATTTTATGTTGATGAATCAGTTATGTTTATTTAATTCATACAAACATAGTTTGGATTTTAGGCTCGAAACTCGATGCATTCATGCATAGTTTGTTCGAATTATCCGTTTCCGACCTCGTTGTTTATCAAGGTCGGATATTACTCTAACCATGAATCCTAAAGTACTTATATGGTATGTAATGTGAGTGATTTGGTTATATCTTTTTGCTTAGTCACATTTCCTCATCCTCAGTTTTTGCTCCGAGGTTGAGAGTTCGAAACTATTTTTCTTTAAGATATTCCAGCCTCGACATCGACTGATCTCGAAGTAGGTTTAGGTTCCAACTTATCATCGATTAATTTTTTGGCTGGTTTGTTCCAAACCTGTTAAGATTGCACATCTGGTTAACTCCAAACGTTTTAAGTTTTTGATAGTCCGGTTATGTCCGAACTATCTAAGCTCGCGTAGTTGGTTATATCCAAATACTTTATATACATATATATTTATTTTTTATTTTTTAAGCTGATGGTTTATATACCAACGATGCCCCCTTAATATCCTATGAGTGTGACCATAGGTTATTAAATTAAGAGAGATTACAAAGATAAAAAGAAATTACATATGGAACAAAATAGACTTTTTATTTGATGAAATTCAAGAACAAACAAACTAGTACAGATAGAAAATCATGGTTACAGGCAACACTTTTCCTACACTATTGATAGTAAGGTCTAAGGTGTTCGCCATTCCATGCTCGCGGTATCAGGCTCCCATCCAATCTCGCAAGTTTGTACACACCAGGTTGGATGACTGACTCTATCTGGTATGGTCCTTCCCAGTTCGGCCCGAGCACTCCAGCTGCTGGATCTCGGGTTGCCAAGAATACGCATCTCAATACCAGATCTCCCATTCCGAACTTTCGGTCTCGAACCCTCTTATTGAAATATCGTGTAGTTCGTTGCTGGTAAGCAGCATTTCTCAGCTGAGCCTCTTCTCTTTTTTCTTCAATCAAGTCTAGAGTTTCTTCGAGCTGAGTGTGATTGGAACTTTGGTCATAAATCTGAGTTCGAATTGTTGGGATTTCGACCTCGATGGGCAACATTGCCTCGCAGCCGTATGCTAGAGAGAACGGGGTATGTCCTATTGAGGTCCGAGCTGTGGTCCTATACCCCCAAAGGACTTGAGGTAATTCCTCGAGCCATCGTCCCTTTGCTTCTTCGAACCTTTTCTTCAGAGAACTCTTGAGAGTTTTGTTAACGGCTTCGACCTGACCATTCGCTTGAGGGTGAGCCACTGATGAAAAAATCTTTATTATGCCGTTCTTTTCACAAAAGTTGGTGAACAAGTTGCAATCGAACTGGGTTCCGTTATCGGATACGATCTTTCTCGGCACTCCGTATCGGCATACGATGTTATGGTCGCCAATGGTTCAGCCTCCGTCCATTTCGTGAAGTAATCAACGGCGACTACAACATATTTTACTCCGCCTTTGCCAGTCGGGAGAGAGCCTATGAGGTCGATGCCCCATACTGCGAAAGGCCATGGGGATGTCAACATGGTCAGTTCGGATGGTGGAGCTCGGGGTATCGTGGCGAATCTCTGGCATTTGTCGCACTTCTTCACATACTCGAAAGAATCTGCCTTAATGGTTGGCCAGAAATATCCTTGGCGTATGATCTTTTTGGACAGACTATCCCCCCCGGTGTGGTCTCCGCAAAACCCTTCATGAATTTCTTCAATGATCTTCTTTGCTTTGGGAGGGGTTACACATCTGAGCAGCGGCATGGAATATCCCCTCCTGTATAGCTTTCCGTCCAAAATGGTGTAACGAGGAAGTTGATACATCAACTTTCGAGCCTGATTTCGATCTTTTGGAAGAATTCCATTTTCGAGATAGTCAATTATCAGACTCATCCAGGTCGGCTCCGTCTCGATCATACAGACATCTTCTGGCTCATTAATATTGGGTGCTGATAGGTGTTCTATGGGTACAATGTTCAGTTCTTCATTTTCGACGGAGGTGGCGAGTCGAGCTAAGGCATCTGCATTTGAGTTTCGTTCTCGGGGAACCTGTTCGATTGCATAAAATTCGAAATACTCCAATGCAGATTTTGCCTTCTCCAGATAAGCTGCCATTCTTGTGCCACGAGCCTGGTATTCTCCCAAGATTTGATTAACCACGAGCTGGGAGTCACTGTAGCAATGTATGGCTTTAGCCTTGAGCTCCTTTGCTATTCGTAGTCCTGCGAGTAGAGCCTCGTATTCGACCTCATTATTCGATGCTTTAAAGCCGAATCTCAAAGCAGAGTGAAATTTGCTCCCTGCGGGAGTGATCAGAATAACCCCTGCCCCTGCTCCATTTTCATTTGACGAGCCATCGACGTAAAGTTTCCACAGCTCGTGGACAATGGTTATTACCTCGTCGTCGGCTATTCCAGTACATTCCACTATAAAGTCCGCCAATGCCTAGGCCTTAATGGTCGTTCTTGGATGGTAGGTGATCTCGAACTGTCCGAGCTCAACAACCTATCTAAGGAGTCGACTTGAAGCCTCTGGTTTAGACAGGACCTGCCTAAGTGGTTGATCTGTCAGTACATGGATGGGATGTGCCTAAAAATAGGGGCGGAGCTTACGAGATGAATGAATTAGACTGAGGGCGAGTTTCTCCATCAATGGATACCTTGACTCTGCCCCCAGTAATCTTTTACTGATGTAGTAGACGGGTCTTTGCACCTTCTCTTTTTCTCGAACGAGTACCGCACTTATCACGTGTTCGGTGGTTGAGAGGTATAGGTACAATACTTCTCCCGTTTCGGGTTTTGACAGGATGGGTGGTTCAGGTAGGTGCTTTTTGAGCTCCTGAAAGGCCAGCTCGCACTCCTCTGTCCATTCAAAATTCTTACTTCCTCTCAATAAGTTGAAGAATGGAAGGCCACGATCCGTTGACTTCGAGATAAATCTGCTTAGGGCTGCCATCCTGCCAGTCAAGCTTTGGACATCTTTATGCTTCCGAGGCGAAGGCATATCAATCAGGGCCTTTATTTTTTCGGGATTAGCCTCGATCCCACGGGAGTTGACAATAAAGCCCAGAAATTTTCCCGAAGATACCCCAAAAGTGCACTTCTGAGGATTTAGCTTCATGTTGTATTTCCTGAGCACGCCAAAGCACTCTTCGAGGTCATCGACATGGTTCTTGTTAAGTTGAGACTTTACAAGCATGTCATCAACATAAACCTCCATGTTGTTCCCTATTTGCTCTGAAAACATCATGTTTACGAGCCGCTGATATGTAGCTCCAGCATTCTTGAGCCCGAATGGCATAACATTATAGCAGTATAGCCCTTTATCTGTGATGAAGCTGGTATGTTCTTGGTCGGGGGCATGCATGGGAATCTAGTTATATCCAGAATATGCATCCATGAAGGACATCAAGCCATGCCCCGCCGTGGCATCCACGAGCTGATCAATCCTTGGCAGCGGAAAACAGTCTTTTGGGCAAGCTTTGTTGAGATCCGAGTAGTCAATACAGGTTCTCCACGTCCCATTGGGCTTTGGGACCAACACTGGATTGGCTACCCAGTCAGGGTAAAAGGCATCCCTAATGAAATGGTTTTCTTTTAACCTGTCAACTTCCTCCTTTAGTGCTTTCTTTCTGTCCTCGTCTAGCTGTCTTCACTTTTGTTGCTTCGGGGGAAAGCTTTTGTCTATGTTCAATGCGTGGCTCGCTACATTCGGGCTTATCCCCACCATGTCTGAGTGTGACCACGCGAAGACATCCTGGTTTTTCTTCAGAAAGCAAATTAATTGCTATTTTGCCTCGTCTTGGAGGTGTTTTCCGACCTTCACCTTCTTCCAGGGATCAGTTTCCTCGAGTTGAATTTCTTCGAGCTCCTCTAAAGGTTCGAGGTCAACCTTCTCCTCAATCCTCGGATCGATCCCCTCGTTAATTTCTAAGACTGTTCCGTCTTTATTTTGTATGATAACGAGTGTTTGAGCGCTCGTTTGTTTCTTTCCCCTCAAAGAAATGCTATAGCACTCCCTTCCTGCCAATTGATCTCCTTTTAATGTCCCGACCCCGCTTGGGGTGGGGAACTTAAGGGCCATATGCCTCACAGATGAAACTGTTAGGAAAAATAATATTGCCTCAATGGAAATGGTAAGATTATGTTACAACTCTATGCAAAATATTACAATGGACAAGATTGATTAAATAAAGTGTTACAACTCTATAACTGAAAATACAAATAAAACAAAGGAAATGAAGAAGATGATGAAGAAGAAGTGAATAGTAAAATACAACTCAAAACAAAAGTTACAAATAAAATAAAGTGTTTGGACCAAATGAAGAGATTACAACTCTTAAACAAAATATACAAGTAAATAAAACAAGAGAATAAGAAGAAGAACAATAGAATAAAAGGAAGAACATAAACCACAAACAAACTCTCACTTACACAACCTAAGTGAAGAGGATTGGGGATCACCAACTTGAACAAGGTTTAAAACCTTTGTCTAAAAGCTTATTTCCCCCTAACTCAAGCACTAAGGGATCTCTCTCAGATTTTGGAAATGCTTTATGGAATTATCAAGCCTCAAGGTGTTTCTAGCCAAGTGCTTTAGTGGATAGAAATGGTGTGTCTTACAAGTGAGCATTAGGCTCCTATTTATAGAGTTTAGAGACACCCTTTGAATTTCAAATTCCACCAACCCCCATGGCTATTACCAATGATTAATTTGGTGTTTTATGGAATTAAAATAGAGATTTGGGAGTTACTTAGCTGTTGGAATCGTTCAAAGTTGGATAAAAAACCGAAATTATAGAAGCTGTCAGCCATTAGGGCCGCGGCGCTAGTTCCAGGCGCCGCGACCCTCAGTCAATTTCAGCAAGACATTTTTTTTTCAGTTTTTTCCTAAACGTTCCAATTTATTCCCACTTGATTTTGTAACTTCTATACACAATATGGGAGTTAAAATCACATCTCTATCAGCCATTTCTCAAATGGCTTTAAGAAATTCATCTCAATATTGTGTAACAACAAATCTACACAATAATGGGTGATATTTAGGAGTTACAAATTTGTGATGAATTTGTAACACCAAATATGTTACATGTTTGGATATTTCACATATATCCAAATAATGTAACTCTCTATTATATGTTACAATATGTGACACTCCATGTCACATTTATTTAATCTAAAACATTATATTATAAAATAATATAATATTACATTATATTATAAAATAATATAACAGAAACTGCCCCCAGCCCGACCAGGGCGGGTCTTCCGAGCAGCACATTGTAGGTAGATGGTAAATCTACTACCATGAACTCCATTATCTTGGTCACCGAGACTGGGTAGTCTCCCAAGGTCACAGGGAGTTCAATGGATCCCATACAGGCAGTTCCTTCTCCTAAAAAGCCGTACAAAGTAGTTGCATATGCCTTCAGGTCGCGAAGGGAGAGTACCATTTTCTCAAGGGTTGCTTTGTAAAGAATGTTGACTGAGCTCCCATTATCTATGAGAACTCGACGCACTCTTTTGTTGGCAAGCTGAAGAGTAATAACTACCGGATCATGATGAGGGAACTGAACATGGGAAGCGTCCTCCTCAGTGAAGGTTATTGGTTGTGTTTCAATCCTTTGGCTTTTCGGTGCCCTAGGTTCGGGTTCATAAGGAGACCCGTCCCCTGTCTTCATCTCGTTAACATATCTCTTTTGAGCATTTCTGCTCCCTCCTGCGAGATGAGGCCCTCCTGAGATGGTTATTACGTCCTCTCCATCTATCGGTGGGGGTCTGTCTTCTTCCCGAGATCGGGAATTATTGTTTTGTGTCGTCGGAGGTGCGGCTATTCTCTGGCTTGCAGTAGTCTGTCCAGTACTCTGGTTTTTGACATACTGCCGGAAGTAACCTCTCGAGATCAACCCTTCTATCTCGTCCTTCAGCTGTCGACATTCATCAGTTGTGTGTCCGGTGTCTCTGTGGAACCGACAATACTTACTGGAATCCCTCTTGGATTTTTGATTTCTCATTGGGTCCGGACGCCTGAAGGGGACCTGGTTTTCATTAGCCAGGTATATGTTTTCCCGAGACTCGTTGAGCTCGGTGTGCACTTTATACACGGAGAAATACCTCTCTCCTTTCTTTTTCTTTCCTCCCTCAGCTTCGGGGTTATTTCCCTCGCTCTTTTTCCTCTTGGAGGGATTCTCCGAGGTAGGCTGTGGAGCTGCTGGGTCAGCCGAGGTTGAGGCGGAGTTGATGTTTATCGTTGTAGTTTCGGTCTGCAAGGTCGCTCTAAGCGTTGACCTCGCCTCCTCTACATTGACAAACCTCTGCGCTTGTCTGTTAAACTCGGTTATTGACCTCACCGGTTTCCCTTGCATGTCATCCCAAAGGGCACTTCCGGGTAAAACACCAGCTCGGATAGCCATAAGGTGCCCACTGTCATCCACATCTCGAGCTCGGGCGACCTCCAGATTAAATCTTGTCAGGTAGCTTTTCAGTGTTTCGCCTGGCTGTTGTCGGACGTTAGTCAAAGTGGATGCCTCTGGTCTGACTCCCATCATAGCTCGGAACTGCTTCTTGAAGTCTCTAGACAACTGTTCCCATGAAGTTATTGAGTGTCTCTTGTACTTTTCGAACCAACTTTTGGCAGGTCCTGCCAATGATGTTGGAAACAACATGCACCTGAGCTCATAACCCACGTTACTAGCTCTCATAATAGTGTTGAATGTACTCAGGTGACTGCATGGGTCGGTCTTTCCTTCAAACGCTGGGACGTGAGGAATCCGGAACCCTTGAGGAAATTGAGTGTTGGAAATATGGGGAGCAAACGACTCGAGCTCCTCATCAGAGTCCTCATATCGACCATTTCCTCGTTCATTCTTTAAAAGCCTAAAGGCTTTTTCGAGCTGATCGATCCTTTCTTGGACTGGGTCAGTAGGAGGTGCTGTCTGGAATTGACTGTCATTGATCGTGATTCCAGGCTCGCATCTCCGTGAGGGATCTCTACGCCTATTCAAGCGGTCCCTTAGGTCCGGATTTGTTTGATCTCCCTTCCCCCTATTCTGATTCAGATGATTTCGCAGGTCGGGATGATTCTTGTGATTTTCAGTATTTTTACGACCTCGGTCGTGTTTACTGACGGACCTGGTCTCTCCGGACTCGTCACTGGTGAAACTCATTGATCGGTCATTTCGTGATGGATTCTTCCCACGTTGCCTCGTCTCCGCAGTGCGAGACCGAGACGTCTGACTTTTCTCAGATGGTGCGCCTCTCCGCTCCTGGAAAGTCTCCCTGTTTCTGTAATGCCCCAAATTCTCCGATGTATTTAACGGCGTGAACAGTAGGCCGGGAGGGCCATACTTGCTTAATTATGTTATTAATTTATTAAATGCATGTATATGTTGATTATATTATGATATGATGTGAAATGCATGCATATGTGTCCATATTTCTTATTACAGGGGTGTGATGGTAATTTGGCCCGTTGAGGGTAAATTAATTATTTGTACGCATGTTGGTGATATATCTTGAGACCACATTATGATGTGGGTTTGTTCGAGCTATTTGGCATGAGACGATCAAGGAATGTTAAATATCGGTTTGGTCATAACGGGCTTAAGCTCAGGGCTCGGGGTGAGTCTCGGGGTGTTTTAATGATTAGAATGTTACCGGGTATTAAAGGGTAACGGGAGGTGAAATATTGGTGTTTGAGAATATTGAGATTAGCAGGAATTGGGAAGCGTTAATTATGATTAACGGTGTAGGTGGAAAATGTCAAAATTTCCCTTGAGTTGACTTTAGAGACTTTTAAAGACCTAGGGGTATTATGGTCTTTTGGTTTGGATTTATATGAAGCTTAGATGGCTGTAAAAACAGAACCCAAAACAGAGTTTGCTTCATCCTTCCCGTACCTTCACCTTCCTTCATTCCCCTTGTGAGTTTTTGTGATCTTGTTGAGGATTTGAGCTTGGAAGCTAGGTCTTGACACTTTGGGAGAGTGTTCCACAGTGGAAGAGCACCATAACCTGAACTTGAGGTAAGATTTTAGCCATTAGTTTCCATGTATGCTCTGTTTTCGTTCATAGTTTTCAGCTTTAGATTTTGGTATGGAAAGTTGGAATCAAGGGGAGTTCTTGGGATGTTTTACTTGGGTTATGATGAGGGATAGTTATGGGTGATGTTTGGTGGTTTAAATGGGTATTTGAGAGAGGTTTGGGTGGTGTTTAAATTAGGTTTGAAGGGTTGGTTCCAAGGGAAAACGCAAGGGAAGAAAAACAGGGGTTTTGGCTGAACTGGGCGTTGCGCCGCGACATGGTCAGGGTGAGCCGCGGCCCTTGGGAGCTGCTGAGTTTAGGCGCCTCTGTCTGAGGGGCGGGCCGCGGCATGGCCAAGGAGGGCCGCGGCCCTTAAGGCATTTTTGGCCAAAGTGAGCTTTTTAGCATGGGGATTCAAGCCTAAGGCCTCGGGATTGAACCTACTACCCGGTTGAGTAGTGTTTGAGGTCCCGGAGGTTAGGTTTTGGTTTGGGAACCTTTTATTATTCATTTTATTGATGGAATCCCATAATTTGGTTATGACCAGGTAACCGCTAAAGGACTAAAAAGTCGATCGTTCTCAGGGTCACTCTTTTATTTGTTCTTGCTCGAACCGGAGGTAAGAAAACTGCACCCCAAGTGTGACATGCATGGATATTTGCGAGGCATGTTGGTTATGTAATATGGACATGGATTGAACATGGAATGCTTAGCATATGTTGTTCACGTGAGCATAGCACTGACTAATTAGTCAGGTTTGGCAAAGGGGCTAGTATCAACTGTGAAGCTGTGACTGATTAGTCAGGTTCGGCAGTGGTACTGGGCATTGGTCACGTTGCACTGACTTGTCAGTCAGAATTGGCAAAGGTGTTAGTGTCAGCTGTGAAGCTGTGACTTATTAGTCAAGTTCGGCGGTGATACTGGACACTAGTCACTTAGCGTTGACTTATTAGTCAAGGATGGACTTAGCGTGGTTCACGCAAGCCAACGGAGGTTAGATCTAATCGACCATTAGCATTGAATGGCTCAAGGAGCATTAATGCCTGACCGACCCTAAGGGTCGATGAACAAACAGAGCTTGGAGGCTGGTGGCTTACCTAGCAGCCACTCTCCCGCTAGAAAAGAGAGCCTGGAGGCTAGTGGCTTACCTAACGGCCACTCTCCCGCTAAAATCGTGTGATGTTCATTTGCTTGCTGAAATCTTTATGTTCAGTATGATTATAATGATAATCATTTGATAATGTTTATGAGAAGTGTTATGTTTTCTTGCTAGGCTTTGGCTCATGGGTGCTATGTGGTGCAGGTAAGGGGAAAGAAAAGCTCACCTAGCCTTGAGTGGAGAGCTGATGTGGTGGTGTGTACATATGCGGCCGCTTGACCACCACGGTCAAGGTGTTCTCAGAGGAGCTAGGGGGTTTACCCTATTTTTGCCGCTTAGGTCGGCGGGATTGTAAATTTAAACCTGTAATGACCATTTTGAACTGAGAACCACTTGTAAATGTTTTGTTTAGCTCTGCAGAGCAGTTTGTAATAAAATCTCCATTTCCTTTTTATTGGTTTTGTACCTTAACCTGTCAATTACACTTAGAGCACGTTTTTGACCAAAGGACTCAGGCAATGAGTCAAATTTCCAGTCCACCGTTCACCGTAACTGTTCTGGGGTAGCCAGGGCGTTACAGTTTCCTTGTCTATCCCCCGTACACCCTTGATCCTAATCTCGAACAGGTTGAGCGTTTCTGCGGGGAGGTGAAGGATATCTTATGGGTGACGGAGGGAACCGTATAGGCGACGGTGGCTGCCGCCCTTGTCGCGGTCTAGAGGGGCCAGAATTTGCCTGAGATGGGTCAGTTGCATTCGGTGCACTCCCAGGTACCTGAGTCTGAGCCTCTGCAGGGGTTCGGTTATTCTCAGTTCCTGCAGGCACTTCCACAGGTGGGTTAGGCGGGACCCGAGCTCGAGTACTCCTCTGAGGCCTAGGAGGAGCAGATGGCTCTGCTGGTGCCGGAGGTTGAGTCGGCCTCCTTGTGGCAGCATTTTTTCGTGGACGTCCACGGGGCCTCCGGGGAGGAACATGCACGTCCCTTGGAGGAGGGACTTGGTTTTCGCGCGGAGGCGGGGGCTGAGCCACCTGCGCCTCTGCGGCTATCCTAGTCAACTCCTCATTCCGTTTGTTGGCCTCTGCCAACAGCTGTTTCAATTGCCGGTTTTCCAGTTCTACAATAGGAACGTAACGCTCAGGATTGTAGTACATGTCCTCATCCCTTGGTGGTGGAGGTGGTCCCCGGGAATCAGAGGACCCACTTATCTCATCAACATCCGGGTTCTCCATTGGTTGTTTTCCAGGACGCCTTGGGTAATTTTCTTCAGGCGTGTTCTGATTGTTTGTGGCCATGAATCTCTCAGGGATGAATGCCTAAGGCTCTCAATGAAAGCACCAAACTGTTGACGCCGTTTTTCGTCAAACAGTGAAAGAAGAGCACATAAACAATGAGTGATAATGGCCAAATAAAATAAAACAAATCAAACACACGATTTTTACGTGGTTCAGCAGTTAAATATGCCTAGTCCACGAGTCTCTGTTATTAATCTCAAGATTATCTCTGAAAATTCTTAAGCATGAATTCTTCAGAGTTTTCTCTCAAGGATCAGAATTTCGCTCCTTTACAATGGTGCATGGCCTCTCTATTTATAGAGAAGGCTGCAGAATACTATCCCACATATTTTGGGTAGTTACTCTTTTTGTGAATAAAATAAATGGCTTTAAACGCCTATAATCAGATATAAAGGAAACGTCCCTGAAGACCAGGAGACGTATAACTGACCAAATAATATCCCACGATTTTAGGGGATTTACAATGATAAATGAGGATTACATCTCATATTTATAATACTTGTAGATATTCAAGGTGGTTATCGCGTATCTCTAAGGCTTTAGCTTCCTAGGTTTCCCGTCATCTGTCAAGCTGAAGATATCTCTCGAGGCTACACAGCTTTCGAGATCGTACGTGTGTCGAGCTCGGGCCCCTGATCCGAAGTTGTCCCCGAAGATGAATGTGTTCCCGGAGCTATCTTTCGAGATCATGAACTCTTCGAGGTCACCATACTCGAGATCGTCTATCTCCTGCAAGCTCGGCATATGATCCTGGAGCTTGTTTCCAACCTTATGAGTCCACTTATTTGCGAATCCAACTTTCGAGGTCATAATTAACATGGCTCGAAATCTGGGTATAACAAGTGTGAACCCTTACAGAAAACAAAAATTATATAAATATATAAATATATAATTTAATTTTCATAAGAAGTTTGAACATTTTAAATAAATACATGGTCAAAAGGTTCATTTTAAAAAACATAGGGTCAAAACGGGTAATGAGAAAAAATACAGTGTTCAAATAATCAATCTATCAATTCTAATTTTTATTATTTTGACAAAATACGAGATCTAAAAGTTAATTTTTAAAAATAAAGACTTCAAACAGGTAATTGGCCAAAATAAATCTTACACAAAATATAAGTTTTCTTATACATAATTTATATTTTTTATAAAAAGAACTACGCAAAGCGTATAATAATAAATAAAAGTAAATGTACAACAAGTTTTTTTAACTTTGTTTTCAGTACTTTAAAATTTGTCAGAATTTTTAAAAAATCTACAGGAGGTTCGCTATACAATAACAGTGAACATCATCATGAAATAAAAAATTATGGTTAAGATGTCTTCACGTGTCTATATAAAAAACATGTTGTACGAGTATGGTCAAAATGAATCACCACCCCACAGTCTCCCAAAAAATATTTTAAAATATATATGTTTTAATAATTATAAAAGACAGCAAGGAGCGCAGTTATATTTTCTAGTTTGATTATAAAAGGCATAATACTAGCAGAAGCGAGTCGAAAATTCACATGTGTTTTTTTTTGGAAGTTCAATCATGTTATTATTATTATTATTGATTTGAAAATAATTTACACAAATATTAAAATTAAATAAATAAATTATACATGCGTAATAAATACGATTGGAATGAGACGACACCGTACTAAATAATAATCTAACTATAGTTTAAAAAAAATGAAACCAAAATAAATACTACTTTAATTTAGTAAAGTAATAATAGTTGTTACTCAGGGACACGGTAGAAGTCTCCCTTTGAAAGGGAAAGAAAACATGTCCGTGGGGTAGGGACATTATTCACCAAACGCTTTTCACTTTTTAGCGTTAATCATTACATTATAAAAGGCGTATGTATAATTAACAACACCTAAGTATGAACATAGAAGAGGTATTAACTGTATGGCTGGTTGCTATCGTTCTACTAAATCATTTCATTTAGGTTGGTAGGAAAGATTGTGATGTTTGGTAGGATGGATGGAAAATAAGATGGACAGAAAGTTAATGAGGATTGAAAATATGATGGATATGGAGAAGATACTATATATCTCTTCTTTATATTGTTTGAAGAGGTATTATATCTTTTCCCTAATTCTTTCATCTCACAAAAATAAAGAATACATTTTACGTGAAAACCCTTTTAAGAAAAAACCATGGATAGAGAAGAGAATTCATTATGTCAAAGTAAACAATATCAAATGGGAGGATTACAATATGCAGCTATACGTCCTAAACAAGATTGAGCATATCGGGGCGATTTCTCTACTATCACCACAAAATGTCACACTGCAGGCTTCTTGCGCTGGGCCAATTAGCATTCGAGTAACAAACACAACAAAAGCTTAAATAATATTCAAACTGTTCCTTTTATTAAATTCCAAATCTATGACAAGATACCAGGACAAGTTTTGCAACTTTCCTTTTTCTTTCTGATTTCAAAATCCTTCCATAAGAAAAGAATCACCACCCCCTTATTCTCTAATATTTTTATTTGAAAAGGCAACAACACAAATAAAACACAAAATCTTTATTTATTCTACACTCCAACCAAGTGGGATACTCATTGAGATGTCAATTTAACCTGCGGGGTAAGGTCCCTGTGGGGACCCGCCCCTAGTGGGGCGGGGGCAGGAGACATGAATCTCATTTACATTGTAATTTTATTCTAATTTATTTTTTAAATATAAATATTATTAAAAATATATAATATAATAATTTATATAAAAATATATATTTTCTAACAGTATAATTTATTATTTTAATTTATTTTATTAATTTTAGAAAAAAAATTAAATATTTTTATTAAACGGGTACCCAATGGGGCTCCGACCCTGCCTGTAACGCCCCAATTTCCCTAATATGGATTAGTGTCTGGATTAGGGGGCCGAGAGGCAATAATTGAGTTAATTAGGTGCTTATGTGTTATGAGCATGTTATTATGTGAATTGTATTATGATATGATTATGCTTGCATGTTTAAGTGTATTAAATATGCATGTGGGCCCGTTTCTTATTAGAAGAGCATTTTCGTAATTTTGACCCACTAATGGTATAATTGTAAATATGTGTGATATATAATTGTGACCACATTATTATGTGGATATATTTGAGTTACTCGGCACGAGGTGATCCTAGGGAGCAAGTTAGTGGAAAAGTCACAATGGTTAAATTACCCGGCTCGGGGTGAGCTTATGGGTATTTTGGTAATTTGGTAAATTACTGGGAATTATAGAGTAAAGAGAATTAATTGATGAATATTGGATTGATAGATTATTTGAGATTGTGTGGGATAATTTGAGATTAGCGGGAACTATGCCAAATGACAATTTTGCCCTTAGGGGTAACCTTTGAGGTTAAATGGGGCAAGGGGCATTGTGGTCATTTGACCACATGGGTTAATGTTTAACGCCTAAATTATGACAACCACTAAGTGGTAGTTGTAGTATAGATCGGACGGTCGATTCCACAAGGAGGTAAAGAAACAAAGAACACGTAAAACAGTTAGAAGGTAAGTAATGTGAAAACAGTAAAAAAAAAACTATATTTTTGTGGTTTTGAAGAATTGAAATGAAAGGAAATAAATGATAAAAGGGGTTTGGTGAGACATCGGGTGTCACGCCCCACGTCACTATGACTGTTTCCTAGAATGGCGACTGACCCTGCAAACCAACACGAGTCTTTCCAGCGTGCTTTGTCCTCACTCGCACACTTTCTAGGAAAGCTTCCCAAGGGGTCACCCATCATGAGACTACTCCAGGTCAAGCATGCTTAACTTTGGAGTTCTCAAGTGATGGGCTACCGAAAAGAAGATGCATCTTGTTGGCATAGGTAGTACTCATCAATTCATTTAAGCCATCTTCAACTGTGTAGTCTCATATCTACATAGTCTTAGAATCATCACACTTGACCTTCCCCAGGCGATGTGGGATTGCACATATTTTACCTTGTCTTTCCCCCTGTAGATCATGGGATTTTGACTGTCACAATCACCCCCTCCTTAAGGGTCTGACGTCCCCGTCGGCCACACTTCCGGCTGGTTCAAGGCTCTGATACCATTTGTAACGCCCCACGTCACTATGGATGCTTCTTGGAATGATGACTGGCCCTGCAAACCAACACGAGTCTTTCCAATGTGCTTTGTCCTCACTCGCACGCTTCTTGGGAAAATTTTCCAGGAGGTCACCCATCACGAGACTACTCCAGGTCAAGCACGCTTAACTTTGGAGTTCTCAAGTGATGGGCTACCGAAAAGAAAATGCATCTTGTTGGCATAGGTAGTACCCATCAATCCATTTAAGTCATCTTCAACTGTGTAGTCCCATACCTACATAGTCTTAGAATCATCACACTTAACCTTCCCTAGGCGATGTGGGATTGCACAGCTTTTACCTGGTCTTTCCCCTGCGGATCAAGGGAGTCTGAATGTCACATTGGGGTTCCACAATATATTTTGGTCACCTTTTACTTTGATAATTTGTAAATATATTTGAATAATAAAATCTCTTAGTTGAAGTACATGCTTATGTTATTGTTATGAGAAACCTAGAATCAATATAATATCATTGGCAATATGCAGTAAAAGACTACTCGCAAAATAACAAACAAATATCTCATGTTAATACTATTGTTATGAGAAATCTAGAAGCGACACTATACCATCTTGGCGATAATGCAGTAAAAGACTACCCACAAAATAATAAAATTAATATAAATTATTTTAGTAAAATTACATAGAAAAAGCTTGACTGAATCTATATTAAATTAATAATAAATATTAATTGCATAAATAATGATAGAAATAATAAACCTCAAATATTTGAACATTAAAACACTTTTATAAATTCAAAATAAAAAGATTACAAAATACAAAGCTTCACCCCTATCCTCACCAAAAGAAAACTCTATCCTAAGTTAAAAGTCATTCTCACATTTTCCATTGAAAATGTGATAAGACTAGGCTTAGAGATAAAATGGAGAAAATGAATTAGAGAGAAAAGATGGTAGGGAGAGAAGTGTGTAGAAAATGTGTGTTTTACAAATGAAAAATACATCATATTTATAGGTGTAGAATACAAATAAACTATGGTGGAAATGAAATGTGGTAAGCTACCATTGGTTGAGATGGAAGCACATGGATTGCTAATTTTTGTTGAAAAGAAGACACTTCTTGTAGCGCCCTACTACCCAGGGACCATTACGTTGTGCATTTTAAATAGTGCTAAACTCGCTCACCGAGTCATTTGGCCATAATTGTGTAACTAAATGTGATTAATGGTTTAGGGTTAAATTTTTTGTTAAAGATACAACGTTTCACTAAAACGTTTACTGTATACATTGAGATCCCAAAATATAATTTAAAGGTTAATTACAGTAAAAGATTTACAACCAGCCGACCTAAGCGGCAAAATAGGGTTTAACCCTAGTTCCTCTATAAACCCTCGGCCGTCGTGGTCGAGCAGCCGCATATGTACACATCGTCACCTAAGCTCTCCAACTCAAGGATGGTCCAACTTTCTTTTACCTTTACCTGCACCACATATGTAACGCCCTAAACACCAGGGACCGTTACGGTGTGCATTTAGAACAGTGCTAAACTCGCTAATCGAGTCATTTGGCCATGATCGTGTAACTAAGTATGATTAGCTGTAACGCCCTACTACCTTAGAGCCGTTACTAAGTGAGATTAAAATGTGCAATCAACTCGCTAAACGAGGTTTTTTAAAACAAAAGTGTGATTAAGTGAAAGTCTAGGCTGTAATCTTTAAAAAGTACTCTATTTCATTAAAAGTTCAAGAGTTTAACATTCGGGATCCCATAATTCAGTTTATAAAATATTTACAACTCAAAACAAGTTTATAAGTAATTAACCATCAAAAATAGGGTTTGTACAGCCATTTCTCAAAAATATCCCCAACCAAAGCAGTCGGGCAAGCCGAACATGTACGCGCCGCCCCCACGCTCTCCGTACTCATGGCTGGTTGACTTTCTCTTTGCCCTTACCTGCAACACAGAGCACCCGTGAGCCGAAGCCCAGCAAGAAAACTCAAACAATACATAACATATGCATAATATACAGTCATTACAGAAGATGTCTCAAATCTAGTTAGACAGTCCATATAATCTAACACATACACGGCCATGCCGTCCCAGAAGCGTTACCAAAGCCTGGGATCTCGGTCTACACCGTAAGGATATCCCATGTATCCATTGGGGTCTCACCCTAGCCACGAGCACTCCATGTGCTAAGTGGTATTCCCGGCCCCACTGCCGTTCTCGGCCCTTCGCCATTCCCGGCCCTTCGCCGTTCGTTATGCTTTTACCACGTTAAGCATTCTCAAATAACAATCAAATATACAATCATTCATATTAAGCTATATCCTAGCAATGATACAATTTAGGGTCGCGCCCCGCAACAATTCTATGGGCCCAAGCCCTGCTCTACGGGTGCTACAGTTTTCTTACCTGTATCCCGAGCTTCCGATGCCCCAAAGCAGCGAGCACGGTCCTCTAACCCGAGCCTCTCCAAAGACCTAGTCACAACACATATAAAACACCCTTTAATGCTAACCAATCCAAAACCACTTTCTGGGGCCAATCCCACACTCTTGGAACCCCCAAATCCCTAAAACAATACATCCAAGGCATCCCCCGAACCCCCGGAGCAAAGGCTCAAAATTGCAAAATCTCATGTTCTGAAAATGGCCTAGCGCCGCGGCACTGCCCTAGAGGGCCGCGGCACCCAGCAAGTCAGAGAGCTCCCCCTGCCTAGAATCAGCCTCGCGCCGCGACGCTCCTTCGCGAACCCAGAAATCTGGGTTTTTCCCCTGCATTTCCCCGAGCCAAAACCACTCCAAATCATCCCAAACTCATACCTAAGCCCCAAAACCAATTCAAAACCCCAAATAGACCATTCAACAACCTATAAACATCATAACCTAGCTCAATTACACAACCACTCCCAAAATTCATACTTAAGTTTCAGATTTCAAACACTTAAACCAAAACTTGAGAGAAGTGCAAACCAGACCTCCAGATTCTTAAACCATAACAGTTATAAGATTTCAAACATGTTTAATACTCTTACCTCAATTGAAAATTCAACTTGAGCTCCCTCCAATCCCAGCTTTAAACCGAATTCCCCTTGATAAACCAGCTGAATTCTCATGCAAAACAAGCCATGGCTATCTTTCAATTCCTTCCAAAATCAAGTTCAAAACTTAACAAAGCAGGGAATAGATTCTTACCTCTGAGTAATCCTTGACCTGAGTTTGATTCCACACCCTGAAGCTCTTCACTAGCCTCAAAGAACTCAGCTCACTTCCTCTTCCACTTTGCCTTCTAGGTTCTTAGTTTTTCCTTTCCCTTCTAAATTTCTCTAGCCCTCCAAACTTGATTTCAGTCATACTTAGCATAAAGTATCGTGTATATCCACTTCCCTCAGCCAAAGCTATCTAAACCTTTGCCAAAAGACCATCTTATCCCTCCATTAAAATCCCTTCCTAACTAAACCTCAAGGGCACTCTTGTCCTTTCACTTACATTATAATTCTACCATTTCTCCATCTGAACTTGTTACTCTCAGCAGTTACTAACGGTTACACAAGCTACCAGTTTACCAGTTACCATTAACTCACAAGAACTAAATTTACAAAATCCCTAAAACACCCCTGGGCTCCTCCCGAGCCGGGTATAAAATCCCGTTGTGACTTTTGAATTATCTAGCTCTCTAGGACCATCTCGGCACGTGCATCACATTAATATCACCACATCCACGTGGTACAATTCACATAATATAATTATCACATTTATGCCCTCAATGGGCTAAAATTACCAATTTACCCCTATCATGCAAACGGGGCCCACACGCATATTTATACTACCTAAACATGCATTCTAATCACATATTCATTTAAATTCATATATTATCATATTAATTCACTTATTGCCCTCCAGGCACGCTAATGAAGGTCCTAAACCTTATTAGCAACTTAGGGTGTTACAATTATCCCCTCCTTACAAGAATTTCGTCCTCGAAATTACCTGAACAACTCGGGATGCCGCTCCCGCATATCAGACTCAAGCTCCCACGTCGCCTCTTCAACCTTGCTGTTCCTCCACAACACCTTAACCAAGGCGATGGTCTTGCTCCGCAAGACTTTGTCCTTCCTATCAAGGATCTGAACAGGCTTCTCCTCGTATGATAAATCCTGATCCAACTCCAAGTTCTCATAGCTCAACACATGAGTAGTATCTGATACATATTTCCGAAGCATAGACACATGAAACACGTCATGAACCCCTAATAGAGCTTGAGGCATTGCTAACCTATAAGCTACCTCACCAACTCGTTCCAGAACCTCAAAGGGGCCAACTAACCTGGGACTCAGCTTGCCCCGAACATCGAATCGTTTCACTCCTCTCAGGGGTCAAACCCTGAGGAATACATGATCGCCGACCTGAAACTCCTCATTCCTGCGTCTCAGATCCGAGTAACTCTTCTGACGACCCTGGGAGGCGAGCGTACGAGCTTTAATCTTTTCAATTGCCTCATTGGTCCTCTGAACCATCTCAGGACCTAGATATTTTCTCTCACCTGTTTCATCCCAGTGTATCAGTGACCTGCACTTCCTTCCATATAGCATCTCATACGGAGCCACTCCGATAGTCGCTTGATAGCTATTATTGTACGAAAATTCAATCAATGGGAGATACTTACTCCAAGATCCCCCAAAGTCTAACACACAGGCTCGAAGCATGTCTTCCAGTATCTGAATTTTCCTCTCGGCTGCCCATCTGTCTGAGGATGGTAAGCGGTACTGAACCGTAGCTGTGTGCCCATTGCCTTTTGCAGGCTCTCCCAAAACTTGGAGGTGAAGGTGGGGTCTCTGTCGGATACTATCGACCTCGGAGCCCCATAAAGTTGAACAATTTCCTTCACATAAATCTCAGCATACTGCTCCACAGTATAAGTTGTTCTCACAGATAAAAAGTGGGCGGACTTAGTATACCTGTCTACAGTCACCCACACCGAATCATGCTGACCCACGGTCTTCGGTAATCCAACCACAAAGTCCATCGCAATATCCTCCCACTTCCACTCAGGAATCCCTAGAGGCTGCAACAACCCTGCTAGCCTCTGGTGTTCAGCCTTAATATGCTGACAAGTTAGGCACCTTGCCACATAGTCCACCATGTCCCTCTTCATGCCTGACCACCAATATAGAACTTTCAAGTCTTGGTACATCTTCGTAGTACCCGGGTGTAAAGAGTAGGGAGTGGTGTGAGCCTCATCTAGAATCTCTCGTCGAATATCTGGATCAATCGGAACACAAATCCACCCTTTGTACCTCAACAGGCCCATCTCTAAGATAGAGAAGTCCTTACTTGTTCCAGCTAGGGCATTCTCTCTACGCTCAACTAACTGGGGATCATTTCCCTATGCTTCCTTAATCCTTTCAAGGAGCGTTGACTGAAGAGTTATGTTGGCTAACTTACCAACCACTAACTCTATACCTGCTCTGGCCATCTCCTCAGCCAGCCTGTCTGATATCTGCCTCGAACTATACAACTGACCTGGGCCCTTCCGGCTCAATGCATCAGCCACAACATTAGCCTTCCCAGGATGATATAAAATGTCACAATCGTAATCCTTTACCAACTCTAGCCACCTCCTTTGGCGCATAGTCAGATCTTTCTGAGTAAAGAAATACTTTAAACTCTTATGGTCAGTGTATATCTCGCACTTTTCACCATACAAATAAGGCTTCCACACCTTAAGCGCGAATACCACTGCAGCCAACTCTAGGTCATGCGTGGGATATCTCTGCTCGTACTCCTTTAACTGCCTTGATGCATAAGCTATTACTTTCCCAGCCTGCATCAACACACACCCCAAACCCTGTCTAGAAGCGTCACAGTAGACCACAAACTTCTCATTCTCTGTCGGCAGACCCAACACTGGTGCGGTAATCAATCGTCGCTTCAACTCTTTAAAGCTATTCTCACACCGATCTGTCCACACATACTTAGTTTTCTTCCTTGTCAACTCCGTCAATGGAGTAGCAATTCTGGAGAATCCCTCTACAAACTGTCGGTAGTACCCTGCTAATCCAAGAAAACTTCTGACTTCAGGAACGCTGCTCGGTCTAGGCCAATCTCTCACTGCCTCTATCTTACTTGGGTCAACCAGTATCCCCTCCTTACTAATGATATGGCCCAAGAATATAACTTGCGGTAACCAGAACTCACACTAGCTAAACTTAGCATATAGCTTATGCTCTCTCAATCGCTGCAATACTAGGCGCAGATGATGCTCATGCTCTGTCTCTGACCGGGAGTATACTAGTATATCATCAATGAACACAATTACAAACTTATCCAGGCAGTCCTTGAAAATTCTATTCATCATGTCCATGAAAGCTGCTGGGGCATTGGTTAATCCAAAGGACATAACCAGAAATTCATAATGCCCATACCTTGTCTGAAAAGTTGTCTTCGGTATGTCCTCCTCTTTAATTCTCAACTGATGATAGCCTGACCGAAGATCAATCTTTGAAAACACCGTACTCCCCTGAAGCTGATCAAATAGATCATCAATCCTAGGCAGTGGATACTTGTTCTTAATGGTCAGCTTATTCAACTCCCTGTAGTCAATACACATCCTAAGCGACCCATCCTTCTTCTTAACAAACAACACTGGAGAACCCCATGGCGAGAAACTCGGTCTAATGAACCCCAAATCCAATAACTTTTGTAACTGAATCTTTAATTCCTTTAACTCCGCTGGAGCCATTCTATAGGGTGCCCTGGAAACTGGCTCTACCCCCAGTGCCAACTCTATGACAAACTCAATCTCCCGCTGTGGCGGCAACCCCGGCAAGTCCGCTGGAAATAAGTCTGGAAACTCACATACCAACCTGGTTTCATTCGGTCCCACTGTTACCACCTTAGAAGTATCTACAACACTCGCTAGGAATCCTATGCAGCCTTCCTGCATCAGGTCTCTAGCCTTCAGTGCTAAAATCATAGGCACTCACAGTCCATTCACCATCCCCACAAATACAAAAGGCACCTCACCTTCCGGTTCAAAAGTCACCATATGCCGCTTGCAATCAATCGTTGCTCCATACCTCATTTACCAATACATCCCTAATATCATATCAAAATCATCCATATCTAGTTCAACCAAATCAACAAAAAGTTCCCTACCATCTATCTCTACGAGTAATGCTCTTACCCATCTCCTAGAGACTACCAGTTCTCCTGTTGGCAGCAAAGTCTGAAAATTCCTAGCATATACAATACTAGGTCTACAAAGCTGGTCTATCACCCTAGCAGATACAAATGAGTGGGTAGCCCCTGAATCAATCAATGCAGTATACAAAGAACCAGCGCTAGAGATCTGACCTGTCACAACTGAGGGACTAGCCTTTACCTCAGTCTGAGTCAAAGAGAATACCCTGGCGGGAGCGAGACTATCTCCCTGCTTTGGATCCTCCTTTCTAACTTGTGGGCAGTCTTTCTTCAGATGGTTGGCACTCCCACAGACAAAACATGCCCTAATCCGGCACTCACCCTGATGTCATCGCCTGCACCGAGGACACACTGGAAAACTCCTCCAGTTGTCACCACTGCCCTGACGGCCACCAACAGAACCCCGCACTCTTCTATCAGAACTAGGAGGAGTGAATGAATCTGGAACCCTTCTTTTATGCTCACTGGGGCCACTGCCCCGACTAAACCCAACAAAAGGAGGCACCGTCCTTCTGGCATCGCGCCTAACAGCGTTGTCCTTCCATATCTGATCCTCAGCCCTCTCAGCAGTAAGGGCCTTATCCACTGCTTGTGCATAAGTGGTAGTCTCTGGAACCAATGTAATATTCACATCACGAGCAATCATCACATTTAACCCCTGTATGAATCTATCCCTTCTGGCCGCATCTGTCGGCACTAGGTCTGGCGCAAACTTCGCCAGTCTGTCGAATCTCAGGGCATACTCAGTAACTGATAACCTGTTCTGAGTAAGGTTGATAAACTCATCAACCTTCGCAGCCCGAACTACTATGCTGTAGTATTTCTCATTGAAGACACTCTTGAATTCTTCCCATGTCATGAATGCAACAGTCCTCCGCTATCTCACCACATCCCACTAGATGCGGGCATCGTCCCTAAACATATAGCTAGCACAAGCTATCCTAAACCTTATTGCCCTCCAGGCACGCTAATCAAGGTCCTAAACCTTATTAGCAACTTAGGGTGTTACATTAGCGATTTAGGGTTAATTTTTTTTGTTAAAGATACAACGTTTCACTAAAACTTTTACTGTATACATTGAGATCCCAAAATATAATTTAAAGGTTAATTACAGTAAACGATTTACAACCAGCCAACCTAAGCAGCAAAATAGGGTTTAACCCTAGTTCCTCTATAAACCCTCGACCGTGGTGGTCAAGCAGTCACATATGTACACATCGTCACCTAAGCTCTCCAACTCAAGGATGGTCCAGCTTTCTTTTGCCTTTACCTGCACCACATAGCACCCGTGAGCCGAAGCCCAACAAGAAAACTCAATATGCTCACGAACAATAATAACATGTCATCAAATCATAATGTGTGTGCCTAGCAATAATAGTCTTAATCACGCATGCAAATAAGTTCAGATAATGATGGTTGTGGGCCCTGCCCTCTTGTATGGATGACTATCAAGTCAATCCCAAATAGATGAGTGATTTACACTTGAGGTTCTGATAACCATGCTGGGGCTTATAGCCCTAATCAAATAAGTGACTGAGGAGTAAGTCACTAACATGGGATCTGCACCCTTAGATGAGTGACTGATAAGCAAGTCACTGATATGGGATCTGCACCCTGAGATGAGTGACTGATAAGCAAGTCACTAAGATGGGATCTGTAACTTGAGATGAGTGACTGATAAGCAAGTCACTAACATGGGATCTGCACCCTAAGATGAGTGACTGAAAAGCAAGTCACTAACATGGGATCTGCACCCTTAGCCATGTGACGATACGGTCACCTAGGCCTTCTGGCCCTGGCTCTAAGTAACTAGTCATAGACTAAACAAGCGCTTTTAGTTTTATCGAACTTGGGGTCGGTCCGACATTAATGCTTATGATGAGTCATTCAATGCAGATGTCAATTAGATTTAATCTTTCATCGGCTCTGCGTTCACGATGCTTATGCCGCTCCTGACTCTTAGGTCAGTAACATACGACCAATGCTCAAAACTACTGTCGAACTTGACTAGTAAGCCACAACTTCACAACTAGTTCTGACACCATTGTTGATTCTGACTAGTAAGTCAATGCCACACACAAGTAAGTAATGCTATCAGGCATATATCAAATGTCAAATATCTGAATATAGGGCATTCAACATGCTTACTTAACAATTGCTATCATAATTAGGATCATGCACAAACATAGAGACTCAAGCTCTGATCAACCTCATATTTAACATTCATGGCATGCCTTAACCATATGTTTCTCATGCATCACATACTGAGTGCAGTTTTCTTACCTTTGGTCCAAGCACAGGTTACCAATAAACGAGCCACAACTACGATCCTGATTCCAAGCCCCTAGTGAAACCTAGTCACAACCATAATATAAAACCTCATCAAAATGAGTAATAAAAGGTTCCAGGGCCAAGACCTAGCCTTCGGGACGTTGAATCCCACTAAACGGGGTAGTAGGAACGATCCCGAGGCCTAAGGTTTGAGTTCCCATAATCAAAACACCATTTTGGCCACAAACGACCTCAAGCACCGTGGCCCTACCTCCCAAGCGCCGCGGCCTGCCTCCAAATAGAGGAAGAACCCTTCTCTGCTTGAGCCTAGCGCCGTGGTGCTCCACCTTGCGACGCGGCCCCAACAGCCCATCATCAACTTTCACCTTCTTCATCGAGAGTTGGCCGCGACACCCAAGAATAGGGCTGCGGACCAACCATGAACCAGCCAATTTTCCTCGATTTTCCTCTTTTAAAACCTTCCAAAAACCTATCCAAACATCTCCATATCCAAAAATCAAAGTTCCCAAACATCCTAATCATCCAAAACCATTAAAACACAAGTCTCAAATCATCCAAAAACTCATCAAAACACAAAATCCAATTCAAGCTTAAAACTTTAACAACTTAAAACTTGGATTACCTCCGATTGAGTTGTTTCCCAACTAAATCCTCTGGCTAATAAGCTTCTAATATTTCTTAGAATCGCTATGCCTCAATCCTCGCTTGAATCCGAGTCCAAGAACTCAAGTTTCCTTTGAAAATGCGATTGGGTGTCGAAATGAAACTTTTAGGAAGAGAGAACGTTCTGAATGTTCTTTTTATTTTTTAATAGGTTACTTCAAATCCTCAAACAAATATTAATGCTCGGTGTGGACGCCCGAATTCCACCAAGGCAAAATATGAGAGTCACGAGTGGTCCTCGGCCCCCGCGCGCGCAGCGCCTCCCGGCCTCGCTCGGCCCCCGCGCACGGAGCCCCGTGGCCTCGCTCGGCCCCCGCGCACGGAGCCCCGTGGCCTCGCTCGGCCCCCGAGCCCCGTGGCCTCGCTCGGCCCCCGCGCACGGAGCCCCGTGGCCTCGCTCGGCCCCCGCGCACGGAGCCCCGTGGCCTCGCTCGGCCCCCACGCACGGAGCCCCGTGGCCTCGCTCGGCCCCCGCGCACGGAGCCCCCGTGGCCTCGCTCGGCCCCCGCGCACGGAGCCCCCGTGGCCTCGCTCGGCCCCCGCGCACGGAGCCCCCGTGGCCTCGCTCGGCTGCTAAGCCCGTGCCACCATCTCGCATTAGCCGCCTCGCGTCTAAGGGCCTCGCCATAGGCCAAGGTAACCAAGTGGCCTTGCCCAGGCATGGCCTTGTTTGGCCTCACGAGGGGATAGGGGCCTCCTGAACAACTAGGGAGCCGCGCCATCAAGGGAGCCACAAACAGGGCGTCTCGTCATGCGTCCTTAGACTTCAGACATGGGGCACATACCTATCGCCAAGATTTGTGAGTGACCTTGGGAGACTTCAGGCATCTTGCGCCAAGGAGCCAAGATCTCCGCCTCACACCGAGGGTCCCATTCCTTGCACCTTAAGACCCCCATGCTTAGGAGGTCCCGTACGGGTCGAATGAGGACATATTTGTACGACCTAGTATTGAGTACGGATATCAGTACCAGTAAGATTGCTGGGGGAAGAGCCATGGTTCGTACGTCTACGACCATAGGACAGAGCCGACACCACGACCTTCTGCGCCACTACGCCTGCCACCACGCAGCAGAGATGAGTACAGACAAGTAGTGGAGGTATCGTACTGACACCTGCTCCTGTACGGGATGTACGATCACCACCTTTGGAGCCACTCACCTAATACAGTATGTATGTACCCCTAGGTCCCCTGGACCACTATGTACCTAAGGCCATTAGAGCCAACTATAAAAGGGATTCTAAGACCACCAGGAAGGGGGTTGGAAATTTTACTGTAGCTGAGCCTAAAGTGTGAATGAAAGATTGATTTCTCCATTGTTGTTACATCATTGTTCTTAAGTTATTGTTCAAGTTTTTACAGCTTTCCAATTAGCGATCTTGATTTGATAATTTTTCCAACTTAACTTCGTTGACGAGTTCTTACCGTCAACAGTTTGGCGCTGTCTGTGGGAACGTTAGTTTCAAGCTACTGTTCCACCATTGTTTCTGACAAGAAGAAGATGCCAAGACGCTCGAAGCGACTGAGCGAGATGCGGGAGGTAGAAGTTCACCTGAACGGAGTCCAGCTGAAGGCCTCCATGAAGGACGCTCCTCCACCCAGGGACGTGGAGCCCCCGAATGACCCTGAGGATCATGGAGGAGACAGGGTGGCCTCATCGCCGGCCGCTCCACCTGGAGGGAGTCCTACCAGAGCTCCACCGGTACACGCTGATGAGTTCCCTCCTCCAAAACCGCCGCGGGTACCGAACTCCGGCCGGCTAGACCCGGGCCCTTCTGCCCGTAGGCCTGACAAACACCCCCGAGTCCACTCCGTGAGCTCGAGTTCGAAGTCCCGGTTTTACGAAGAGGAGATACGTGAGCTCCACCGTAAAAACCAAAGGTTGGAAACTACCTTAGAAAACATGCAAGAGGTCCTCAACGGCCTACTGCAGGGTAAGTCCAGCATAACCTTGCCTAAGGGAAAGGGGAAAGGCAAGGATGGGGTGGAGACCACCGTGCCGGTAGATGATGGAAGAACCCGACATTCAACTAGCAACACCCCCCGCACAAAGCAACATGATCACCCCGAACCGCCTGAGCAGGCCCAGAAGCCAGCGCTGAGAACCAACGCTGCCCCTCGCCATGAGGATGAGGTCACCTCCAAAAGAACACCCCCAGACTTGCGGGAGGAGCTCAATAAGAAGAGGGCGGGAAAAGGGACCACACCCCCTGTGGCGCCTCGAGAAGGCAAGGGAAAGGCAGATCTTAGCCCGTCCACTTTGAGAGACACCCTCAGCAAAAGGAGGCAGGACCTAGACACGGAGATGCGGAGCTTGCGGAGCAAGATCGTCACCGCGTCGGGTGGCCAGGCCTTTGAGGAAGACTTCGACCATGAGTCGCCCTTTGTGCGAGAAATTCAGGCAATCCAGCTCCCTGCCAATTTTAAGGAGCCCAATATGACCCCTTACGAAGGGAACACGGATCCAAAATACCACCTGGATGCGTTTAATGATCTGATGAAATTGAGGGGGATCGGAAGTGGTGCCAGGTGCCATTGCTTCGCTGTTACTCTAAAAGGACCCGCCTACAAATGGTTCAAAAGGCTAAGGCCAGGGTCCATCAGGTCCTGGCAGCAGTTCTCTGACGAGTTCCTCCAACAGCACCATACCGTGCGGGACTACACGATGCCAGGTACCAGCCTGGCCAACGTGAAGCAAGGGGAGAAGGAAAGCCTGAAGAGCTACATTCACCGGTTCAATATGGAGGCCGCAAAAGTGGGGAGCCTAACGCGCCGGGAGTTAAAAATGGCCATTACCGTTGGGGTGCTCCCAGGAAGCAAATTGTGGGACAACATGTTAAAGAGGGAAGTCACTGACCTGGATGACTTCTATGAAAGAGCACAGAAGTACATCCGTGTGGAAGATGGCCACGCAACCCTGAAGGCAGGAAAGGAAGAGCCCCACGCGAAGTCCCCAACTAACGACAGGTCGAATGTAGCAAAGAAGAAAAGGACGTACGATGGGTCGAGGGATGACCAGCAGAGGAAAACCAAGCGAGGGGGTGATCATAGGCCAACAGCCTATACTCATTATACGAACCTCACGGACACCAAGGAGCATATTTACATCACCAACGAAGATTGGGTGCCCTTCAAAAAGCCCCCGCCAATGAGAAAGGATCGGTCCAAAAGGGATCCCAGTAGATACTTGCAATACCACAAGGACATTGGGCACACCACAGCAGAGTGTATCCACCTGAAGGAGGAAATTGAAGAGCTTATCCGCCGGGGGCACTTGGGCCGCTATGTCAGGAGAGAAAGGAAAAGGCCAGAAGGCGAGCCCACAACACCCCAGGCACAAGAGCGAGCCCCGGAAATACAGGGGGAGGTCCGAACCATTTTTGGAGGTCCAGGATTTGGGGGAGACTCTAGGAAGGGGCGAGATAAGTATGCAAGAGAGGCTCGGCGAAGTCCGCCTCCCTGCGTCATGATTTTAGAACAACGACCCCCAAAGAGTTTCAAGGGGGAAAACGACTCGATAACATTCACTGAGGAGGACGCACGGGGAGTACACTTTCCCCATAATGATCCGCTGATGTTAACCGTCCAATTAGCGAATATGCGTGTGCACCGAGTCCTAGTGGACAACGGGAGTTCAGTGGACATCTTATATCGCCCGACTTTAGAAAAGATGGGACTAGGTATTCGTCACTTGAAGCCTTGCCAGTCGTCCCTATACGGATTTACAGGGGATTCGGTGCAACCCCTTGGGATGATCGAATTGACACTTACCATGGGGGAGCAACCCAGCCAAACTACAGTCATGTCTAACTTTGTTGTAGTAGATTGTGCATCAGCTTTCAACGCGGTATTAGGGAGGCCCTCCCTAAGAGAATTGAAAGCCATAACTTCAATATATCACTTAGTTGTCAAGTTCCTGACTCCAGGAGGGGTCGCAAGTATGAAAGGAGAACAGAAGGAGGCAAGGGAGTGTTACAACACCTCACTCCACACGCTTGCAAAGCCGCGTGAGCCGATGGCCATGGTGGTACATGAGGCGCTATGTATGCCCACGGGGGGTCCGCAGGAGCTGGACCCTCGAGTCGTGGATGAGGCAAGAGCAGAACCAGTAGAAGAAGTGGAGGAGGTTACGGTGACAGCGGAACCCCTTGTGAAAATCACCGCCAAGCACATCACCTCTTTTGTCAACAAATTCATTGTGTGTCGATATGGAGTACCCTACAAGATTATTTCTGACAATGGTACCCAGTTCGAAGGAGGAGCCTTCGAAGAATACTGCAAGGAAAGAGGCATAAAGAGGAGCTTCTCCGCGGTGGTGCACCCCCAGGCCAATGGGCAAGTGGAGGCCATCAACAGGGTCCTTAAGAAGAACCTGAAGACAAAGCTCGAGAAAATGAAAGGAGCCTGGGTAGATGAGCTACCAAATGTACTATGGGCTTATAGAACCACCCCACGCACGACCACAGGGGAGTCACCATTCTCCTTGGCCTATGGGTGCGAGGCTGTGCTCCCAATCGAGATGCGAGTCGTGTCCCACAGGATACATGCATATGGAGACGAAGCCAACTATGCAGCCCTGGCCGAAAGCTTAGACATGCTGGAAGAAAAGAGAGAAAAAGCCCAAATGAGGGTGGCGGTATACCAACAACGCGCCGCAAGGTACTATAATTCGAGGGTGCGAGAGAGAACTTTCAGAGTCGGCGACCTGGTGCTGAGGAAGGTGCTCCCAAACACGCGAGACCCAGGCGCAGGAGTGCTGGGGGCGAATTGGGAGGGGCCCTACCAGGTTGCTCAGTGCATCCCCCCGAACACTTACAAGCTGGCTCGCATGGACGACACCATCATACCCCGGGCATGGAACGCAGAGCACTTGAGGAAGTATTACCAGTAAAGCGCCCACGCCTGATGATAAAAGAACAAGTGTGGCACGCTGCCTTGATATGCTAGGAAGAATGGCACGCCCGCCTAATGGTAGGAAAAAATCAAAGAGGTTACCTAGATAACCTCCTAAGTAGGTGTGAGTCTTTTTATTTTCGTTTCATATGAAAACCCCCTATGTACCATTGCAACTATGTGTACGAGACTATTTATTATGAATATGAAGAATGGAATGGCATGTTATGAGAAAAACTGTTAGCAACTTCGTGTGTTATTTTTCTTCGATACTCGGGCATCAGCCAAAGTGTCCGCCGGAATAAATTTCACCAAACACTTGGGGGGCAGGACAAGGGGCAATAACACAGCCAGCAAGGGGAACCTAAAAAGGGCCCTCTAACGGAGGATCTTAGAAAGGACCCCTCGCCCTCCTAAAAAAGAGGCTCCTAAAAAAGACCCTCTAATAAGGGATCTTAGAAAAGGCCCTCAATTAGGAGTAACCTAAAAACGACCCCCTATGCGTCAGGAGGATCCGAGAGGGATCATGACCCTGAAAAGGACCGTTTAATGGGAGATCCTAGAAGGACCCCTTATATCGGGGCCCTAGGCGAAGTCCCTAAACACAGAAAACAGTAAAAAGACCTTGCAAGGTCTCCCCTGAGTTTACAAGGATTAGCTACCCTTGTGAGCGTCAAGGAGGCCAAAAGGCCTTACGAAAGAAAAATATATATATGGTGACAACACTAATAAGTCTAGAGCGGCCGCCAAGCCGTCTAGCCAAAAAGGGTCCTAAAGGCGACCCTTGCAGAAATAGTACTATGCATAATGACGAGAGGGACGCTTCTCGCAAAGAAATAATAAGCGCGCGCAAGAAAAACATGAAAGGATAACTAAGACCCAAGGGGTCAAAATATCCTTACGAAAGCAACCAAGAGGCACCAGAAGAGGTCCCAGTGAACCCTTACACATGGGCTCCAAAGGACTTCCAGCCTGATAGATAAAAGAGGGGAACCAACTAAACCCTTTCACACAGGCTTAAAAGGGCCTCCAATGCAATAGAACAAGAAATAAATAAGCAACATATGTATTTATACATAAAAAGAAAAAAAAACGGAGTTCTTAAAACAATACAAAAGTTACCAAAAGAGAAGTAATACTGATAATGATGTTACATAGTAAAAAGAAAACAGAGGCAAAGCAAGACTACTTCAAGGCTTCTTAACATGGGCACTCCATATGGCCGCTCGAGCGACGGCTTGTTCACCAAAGGAGGAGAAGTTGAAGCTGGGATCCTGCTTCCACACATTATAGAGGGCGCGGTCTATGGACCTGCGCTCGGTGCTAACCTTCTCCGCCTCCAAGGAAGCACACCTCTCCTGCGCTGACTGGAGATCAGCCCTGAGGGCCTCGACTTCGGCCTCCAACAAGGTAACTCTCTGCTGTGAGGTGGCCGCAGTGTCCTTGGCCTCCCGGAGTTCACACTCCAAGCGAGTAACCTTGCCTTCTTGTCTCTTGGTCTTAGCCCTTATTTCCTTCCTCTTCGATGACAAGTTGGAAAGTTTTGTCCGGACCTCTGACAATTTAGCATTGGTTTCGTTAAGCTCTCCCTCAAGCTCCTGCACCCGAGTTGTAAGGCAGTTCCTCTCAGCAGCAGACAAAGAGAGGTTGTTAGACGAGTCGACAAACCGCATAGCCAACGTATAGGTCTGCACAAAAAAAAAGAAAGAGAGAGAGTATATGAGTAAACGCCTTTACATAATATGACCAGCACGAGGAGCAAAGACTCACCCAAGCCATGGAGCGCCTTAAGTCCTCCCTAAGGTCCGCCTGAGCCAAATTCCCGAGGCCACTCCAGTCGGACATGGGAAGGCCCGACGCAAGCTCGATGTATCGCCGTTCGAATGACGCCGCCATCCGCGACACCCAGGGCGTCCCATCCGTACCATGGGCACCTGGCTGGGTGGGGATAGACGACCCACTTGCCGAAGTGGGACGGCAGAGGCCCTGATGCATGAAAAGGGGGGTCCGAAAGACCGACGTAATCAACCCCCGGCGATCCGAGGTCGGGATGAGCCTGTGGGGAGGCGTCACGGCCCTCAGGGTCAGGGTAAATACTGCACCCCGGAATGTCCTGCTGGTCTTGTGAGGGAGGGGCTATGTCCGGACCATAAGGAGCACATGGAGGACACCCCCCAGGAGATGGAGGCAGCTGGTGGAATCCCCCGCGGTCAAGGGGGGCTTCATCCGGCCCTTCCTCATCTTCATCGTCATCTGGGCAAGGATCACCCAAGGTCTCCTTCATCTTTGTAGACTCGGAGATGGTCCACAGCAACTTGGGGTCAGAGACGGGAGTTAGCTTGTAGCGGTTCAGATTCTTTACAGTGAAAAGGCGCGCCGCCTCTTTCCTGGCAGGATCAGCATTGAGGAACCGTCTCATGTCTTTTGCTTCAAACCCGACGACGGAGGGTTCGGCGAATCGCTCTGCGCAATACGGGCCATAGTCGGTGTGAGCATAAGGCACGAAACCATAAGTTACACAAAAGAAAAAGGGGAAGGGAAACAATGCTCAGAATACTTACTGGGAGTGCTCCGGAAAACCTCGCGAACAGAGAGTGGACCTTCCACGAAGAAAAAGTCCCGCTTCCAAGCCCCCGGGTTAGACACCGAACCTTCTATCAAAGAGGCCCCGTTGTTGGCTTTTTGTAAATAGTAAAAGCCTTTTGAATTGTGGAAGGGCATGAGGTTGTAGAGGAAGTGTACCTCGGCGGCCGTAGGGGCGCGTTTCAACAATTTCATATACGCAAGGAAAAGACAGCTCAAAGTCAGCCAGCCATTGGGTGCCAACTGAAGCGGGGCAATGTCGAAGTAGTTGAGGACTGCGACGAAGAACGGGTGCAGCGGAATAGTACCACCCGCCTTTAGGATTTGCTCGCTGAGGGCCACAAAACCGAGTCTAGGGCGGTCGGTCTGGCATGCCTCCAAAGGGGCGTACAGAGCATAATCTGGAGTGACGCGATAGTCATTCACGATGTCCATCAGTTTGTTGTCGGACACATGTGACACCAGCTCGGACGCTAGTAAAGGGGCGTCGACATCCTCTTGGGTAGATATCTGTCGGCGCGCCTTCGGCATATCTGCAAAATCAAAAGAAAAAGGTGAGGAAGAGACAGAACACTTGACCCTCCATTTTTTCTTCCTAGCAAGAGTCTTCCATCGAGGAAGCGACTGCGGAAGCGCTAAGCTGGGACAAACTGAGACTAAGGGCTGAGGAGAAACAGAAACAGCCCCCTGACAGCCATCAAGCGAAGATGGGCTGGAAGGTTCAGGCGGAAGGTGTCCCTCCATAAACTCTAACTCCCACTGCAATTCAAAGAGGGTCATCCTAAGGCTCGCTACGTGATCACTAAGGTCTGGGGGGGAAGGTCCTCCGTCTCCTCTTGACACCGAGTCAATTTCACTCTCCACTACCCAAATTTTACGCCTAAGTTCGACCATGTGCTCAAGGTGGCGAATGCGGGCTTGCCTTAAGGAGTCATAGTCCTGGTGAGGGTCCCCCTCAGGGGACTCCGAGTCCGAGGACAGGTCAATAAACTCAGGCTCGGGAGGCATGTCGGACGGGCCGTCATTGGCCATGGAACCACGTCCCAACAGCAAAAAGGGTTCACGTATAAACGAGAGAAAGGATACAAAACACAAAGGAATAGGCTTAATATCTCTAGATGCAAACGCCCTAAATGACCCACTACAGGATATAAAAAAAAAAAAAGAGGAGGGGCGTGCATATGATCAAACTCACTACAAGCTCAGGCTAAGGTACCCCATCCCAAGTACTGTTAGTTTGAACCCGACAAAAAAAAAAAATATATATATATTTAAAAGGGAGAAGGAAAGAAAATATACCTCAAGCGAATGAGAGGGCGAAGTTGGAGTCCAAAGAAAGTCCGGGAGCGAAAAGCACCACGGGGGCGAAAATGGACGTCTGCAAAAGTAAGCAAAAAGGATGTGTTAGTCACCAAATAGGCACACCATAAAAAAAAAAGAAAGAAATGAAACTATGGAAAAAATGGGGTTGTGGAGGATTGAACCTCTTACCTCTTGAAAAATGAAGAGTCTCCAAACCACTAAGCCAAGGAAGTAAAGTGAAAATATTAGGCCATGCATGAAGGCCTATTTATAAGAATCAAGGTGAATAGTCTACAAGAGCACCTAAAGGTCCTCTTCTAGACTGGGGGGCAAGTGTGGACACCCAAATTCCACCAAGGCAAAATATGAGAGTCACGAGAGGTCCTCGGCCCCCGCGCATGGATCCTCCTAGCCTCGCTCGGCCCCCGCGCATGGAGCCCCGTGGTCTCGCTCGGCCCCCGCGCATGGAGCCCCTATGGCCTCGCTCGGCCCCCGCGCATGGAGCCCCGTGGCCTCGCTCGGCCCCCGCGCACGGAGCCCCGTGGCCTCGCTCGGCCCCCGCGCATTGAGCCCCGTGGCCTCGCTCGGCCCCCGCGCATGGAGCCCCGTGGCCTCGCTCGGCCCCCGCGCATGGAGCCCCTGTGGCCTCGCTCGGCCCCCGCGCACGGAGCCCCTGTGGCCTCGCTCGGCCCCCGCGCACGGAGCCCCGTGGCCTCGCTCGGCCCCTACGCACGGAGCCCCGTGGCCTCGCTCGGCCCCCGCGCATTGAGCTCCGTGGCCTCGCTCGGCCCCCGCGCACGGAGCCCCGTGGCCTCGCTCGGCCCCCGTGCACGGAGCCCCGTGGCCTCGTTCGGCCCCCGCGCACGGAGCCCCGTGGCCTCGCTCGGCCCCCGCGCACGGAGCCCCGTGGCCTCGCTCTGCCCTCGCGCATTGAGCCCCGTGGCCTTGCTCGGCCCCCACGCATAGAGCCCCCGTGGCCTCGCTCGGCCCCCGCGCATGGAGCCCCCGTGGCCTCGCTCGGCCCTCGCGCATGGAGCCCTCGTGGCCTCGCTCGGCCCCCGCGCACGGAGCCCCCGTGGCCTCGCTCGGCTGCTAAGCCCGTGCCACCATCTCGCATTAGCCGCCTCGCATCTAAGGGCCTCGCCATAGGCCGAGGTAACCAAGTGGCCTTGCCCAGGCATGGCCTTGTTTGGCCTCACGAGGGGATAGGGGCCTCCTGAACAACTAGGGAGCCACGCCATCAAGGGAGCCACAAACAGGGCGTCTCGTCATTCATCCTTAGATGTCAGACATGGGGCACATACCTATCGCCAAGATTTGTGAGTGACCTTGGGAGACTTCAGGCATCTCGCGCCAAGGAGCCAAGATCTCCGCCTCACACCGAGGGTCCCATTCCTTGCACCTTAAGACCCCCATGCTTAGGAGGTCCCGTACGGGTCGAATGGGGACATATTTGTACGACCTAGTATTGAGTACGGATATCAGTACCAGTAAGATTGCTGGGGGAAGAGCCATGGTTCGTACGTCTACGGCCATAGGACAGAGCCGACACCACGACCTTCTGCGCCACTACGCCTGCCACCACGCAGCAGAGATGAGTACAGACAAGTAGTGGAGGTATCGTACTGACACCTGCTCCTGTACGGGATGTACGATCACCACCTTTGGAGCCACTCACCTAATACAGTATGTATGTACCCCTAGGTCCCCTGGACCACTATGTACCTAAGGCCATTAGAGCCAACTATAAAAGGGATTCTAAGACCACCAGGAAGGGGGTTGGAAATTTTACTGTAGCTGAGCCTAAAGTGTGAATGAAAGATTGATTTCTCCATTGTTGTTACATCATTGTTCTTAAGTTATTGTTCAAGTTTTTACAACTTTCCAATTAGCGATCTTGATTTGATAATTTTTCCAACTTAACTTCGTTGACGAGTTCTTACCGTCAACACTCGGGGTCCCAAAAACGTCCCCGGGGGCAAAATAGTCAAAACCTCCAGAATTTCCCCCTGATCTTACTAACTCCCAATTTATCATGAAATATGTATTCCCATTACCCAATTACCTGGTAATGCTAAATACCCCTTGACTCACTCCGAGTCAAGTATAAATCCCGTTGTGACTTTCCCACTAGCTTACCTCCTAGGATCGTCTCGTGCTGAGTAACCCTAGCATAACCAAATAATAATGAAGCAACACACACATATCACAAATATGCCAAATATGCCTGAAATACCCAAAATATGAAAATCACCCAATTAATCAGAAATGGGTTCACATGCATATTTAATACACCTAAACATGCATATAATCATTTAATAACATAATAAATCAATTATGGCTCTTTCGACCTCCTAATCAAGGTCCTAAACCTTATTAGGAATTTTGGGGCATTATAACTATCGCCTCCTTACAGAAATTTTGTCCTAAAAATTTATCTGAACTGCCCGGAATAAGAATTCCACACAACTGATTCTAGTTTCCCAGGTCGCTTCCTCGACCTCACTGTTTCTACATCATACCTTGACCCAAGGTATAATTTTGTTCCTCAGAACCTTATTCTTTTTGTTTCATATCTGGACTGGCTATTCCTTATAGGATAACTTAGCCTCAAATCCCCAGATTCTCATAACTCAACTCATGAGTCCCTACTAACCCATGTCCTCAACATAGAAATACAAAATACATTGTATACAACTGATAATGCCAAAGATATGGCCAATCCATAGGCAACCTAACCGATCCTATCCAGGATTCAAACGGTCATATAAATCTAGGGCTCAACTTTCCATTATTCCCTCACCCCTTTCCATGGTGATACCATAAGGAAGATACAATCTTCTACATGGAACTCCATGTTCTTGCTTCTCAATTCAATAAAACTTTTCCATTTACTCTGAAAAGTGAGCATCCAAGCTCTAACCTCTAATGATCTCAATGGCCCCCTAACTACCTCAGGATCCAGATATAACATCTCACCCATCTTATTCCAATGAAGAGGTGATAACAAATTTCTATCATACCTCATCTCATAAGGTACCTGTCCAATAACCGGATAACTCTCTCTGATTTATCATCAGTCTGAGGATAATAAACTGTGTGTTCATCACCTTCTGCAACCATTCCAAAACTTGGAAGTAAAACTGAGTCCTCATCTGATAAGATAGACCTCAAATTCCATGAAGGCACATTACCTCTTTCACATAGAGGTTTGAAAACTGATCAGCTGCATTACTTGTCCTTACTGATAGAAATGAACTCACTTTGTATACTGGTCCATAATGACCCAATGCCAACTCATATTGGCTCACTATCCTGGGCAGCCCCACCGCGAAACCCATTGCGATGTTTTCTTATTTCCACTATGGAATACTTGCCACATATTCCCTTATGCCCCTCTCCATCTCAGGCCACCACTATAAAGCTTTCATATCCTGTTACATTTCCATGATGCCTAAATGAAGAGAGTACAAGAGTAGCATGAGATTCATCCAGAATCTCTCAATTTATCCCTGTTGACCCTTGATTTGGCCAACGGCACGGAGTCAGAATTACGACAAAAGAATAAAGAAAACAAATCGGAATGGAATCAAATGGTAAAGAAATGACACAAATGATTTATAGTGTTTCGGCCCCAATGAATGGTAATGACCTACGTCCACTTAGTGTTCTTATTGATATTGAACCTCAAAACCGTGATCAAAGAACTAGGGTTCTTGAGTTTCACAAGCTTTGAGAGGATTACAATTTTGGTGGATAATCACACTCTATTTTTCTCTCTGAATACCAAAAATGTCTAAGGTTTCCAGACTCCAACCCCCTACTCTGAGCCCTATCATCACTATTTATAGGTTCAGGCGGGTTACATGGGCCAATGGGCCGTAATTACAATTAATGATAGCATATAAAGATAAATAAAGGAAAATATCTCAATGTTATTATTACAAGATTGCGTATCTTAAAGGAAATAACTAAGAGCATGCGACCAGACTGGTCATATCTAATCACGAGATCTAATGGTGTAAGGAACACCTGGTCGATGGTCGAGTAGGATCTTTTCATCTGAAACCACCACTTGCCAGACACGGGTAAGGAAAGTTTTCCACGTCATCAGAGGCCATTTTTGGGTAAACATTTGCCCCCAAGTTTATTTTACTGCGACCAGCATATAGTAAACTTAGGTGTCCGACCTTTCGTATGCCCCATAAAACCTGTCAGAGCCGTCCATGCCTTCTCCAAAAAGGTAACCAATTATGACCAATCAGGTCTATTCAGTTTCCCAAAAAAATTTCTTACGGCTATTGCGTTTCCCCATGCTTTGAAAAAAGTAATTCCATGATTACCTTTTTTATAGTGCCACGATCAATATAAATAATCCCCCAAGATCATTTTTTACCTTTTACTTTTTACTTTCTCCTCAAGAACACTGATGAACAGAGACAAACACACCCAGAAACTTTCATCGCTGATCCAAGGTACTTCTGCTCAGTCGTTCGAGACGCACGTGTTCGTACTCCAATTTTTATTCAAGTAAGTTTTCCGAACCTTTTAGTTATTTGAGATGCCATGCAACACCTGTTTCATCTTCATTTTTTATTCTAAGTTTTTGAGCATTCTTGACTGTTCTTGAAAAAAAAATGCTTCAGGGTAGACGATTACACTGATCTGTGTTTGATAGGGTAGTGAAATAATGCTTTATAGGGGTTAAGAATCAGTTTGGTAGTTGAGATTATAACTTTAGGGCGTGAAATCGAAGTAAAAATTTGATTTCTGAGCTTGTAGAAAACTTGGTTTTTCCCGCCCTTTCAGAGTCGAAAAGTTTTTCCTGAAAAACTTTTCACTTCTGCTTTTTAATCCATTTTCCAAACTGTTCGCTTGAAATGCAGTGTTTTTTGTCAGAATGCTGATGGTCGTATAAAAGCTTAACTTTTATACACGAGCAATGTTATTCCAACTTTTAAACACAAATTTTTAGGCCGAGATTCTCATCTCCCCTTCTCTATTTGCAGAATTTCATGCAAGATCCGTAGGGAGGTGAGAGGCCAATCGATGACGATCTGCTGGCCCAACTGCTTGAGGATGAGGAACAACCGTCACAACTAATTCTGGAGATCCCTTTCTCTCGTATCACCCCAAAAAATCCACCGACCCCACCTCAAAACATGGGCCGAGTAAAGTCCAAAGCCTAGAAAAAGAAACCATCCACTCCTCCTTCAAATGAGCCTGCTCCTCGGGCTGAAATTCCTTCGACCAGTGGTCGAGAAGAAAATACCCCCGATCCAAAAATCCAAAATCAAGCCCAACTTCGAAACGTCATTCGACCAGATGTCGAATGGTACGTCGCTCCCCCTAGCTAAATCTCGGTTAGGATGATAGCCAACTATCTTAGGAAGTACGGACTTCCTGGGGTAACCTTAGTTTGACCGACCAGAGACCAATGGGCAAACTGGCCTGGAGGTGCCTTTAGCGCCTGGTCAAGGTATCACATTGAGGCAGGAGCGATCCTGCCTCTCCATCCTTTCTTCCAAGGAGTGGCACACTATTTTGGGGTCGCTCCTTTCCAAATTAACCAAAATGGGTACAGAATGCTCTCAGCACTCTATATCCTTTACAGTCATGAGAAGTGACCTGTTCCTACGCCACACGAGATCAACTACCTGTTCGACCTCAAATCCAACCCCAACCAAGAAAATATGGGGTTTTTTCATCTTTGCCACCAGGAAACGACCCGCACTTTCTTGAGTGATACCACCTTCAAATCTAATGTGGGGAAGTACCATCTAGAGTACTTTTTGACTACCGACATGGTCGCCAACAACCTGGCCTTTACTCAAGGAGGTAATATCTTTGCTCTCCTGGTCGTTTATTTTCCTTGTATTTTATCTGCATTCCCCTTAGAGATTTAGCATATTTCAGGTCCATGGCTGGGACCGGCTCCCACTCCAGAAATGGAAGTCCGAGCACCACTCTTGGCCAGCATGACTGACGTAGAGAAGAGCATCAAACAGCTGGTCACTGAAGCTAACCTGAGACTGGTCAGGCTTCTGGCACCTCACCAGGATGTGAGGGAGTCAACGGCGGGGAGTACTACCGGCGAGGAGATTCCCGAGCAGCACACAGATGTGTCACAAACTCAAAGGAGGAGGACGACTGGAGTGACAATCAAGGAACCCTCCGGCAGCCCGCGAGCAGCTGCTCCCCCTGCCCTTACGGGAAAGGAAAAAAGGAAAGCTTCCGAACCCCGTGCACCCATTGACGAGTCTTCAGATGAGAACGGTACTGTTTTCTCATTCTTAGATAGTTTGCCAATTCCCTATCACTTATTTGATGGGGATGGCAACTTTAAGTATACTCCAAACTTAGATTCAGATTTCTTTAAGGCCGTAAGTGAGGGTAGCAGTAGTTCAGTAAGTAATGTAGCGACCTGCAGTTATAGCACGGGTACTTTACTTATCATTTCCTTGCTTTCCTTTTTAGCTCCATCTATACATATTGTCTCACTGCTCGCAATGTTTCCTTACATGCAAATATGTCGTCTGGAGACATATTCGATCACTACACCGCCGCTGCTACTCCCTCGAGTAGGAAGAAAGACAGCAAGAGGGTTCGCAGTGAAAGCATCAAAACTACTTCAAAGAAGGCCCGGACTGAGGGTCCTTCAGCAGCTGCTCCTTCGAAGGAAATCACGCCACCTCCCACAAAGGAAACAACGCCACCTCCTTCTCCACTCGACCAGACGTCTTCAACTGCACTGGTCGACTAGCACTCTACTCCTTCAGCGCCTACCGACCAGCCACACCACACTCAACCCGAAGACACTTTGGCTAGCACCATGGTCAGTTTGGCCAGGGAGAGAATATACAAACTCTCAAAGCACAAACACAATCAAGAGGACATCGTTGGCACCAGCTCCATGGAGGCCGACCAAATAATAAACCGAGGGTTGAACGAGATAGCCAGTGTAAGTTGTTTTCTGTTGTTGAGTCATTTTACTCTGTTAATTTCTGCCATCATCTTATTTCTTTTATCTGATCGCAAGGATTGCTGACTATCACTGATGGTTGGTGCCGCACGGGTACTTTGGTAACCCAGACCAAAGACTTTGACATCAGGCATACTGAGGCAATGAAGGTGCTCGGGGGAAGAATGCTGACCTGCTCGAGAAAAACGCAGAACTGATCAACCAGAATGATGAACTGCCCGAGCAGAAAGCCCAGCTGATCGAAGAGTTGTTGGAGTGTTGAGTTGCCCTGAAAAAATCTAATGAAGATAAAGAAAAATTCAGGGAGAGTGCCGAACTCAACTTCCAAGAAGTCAAACAGCTTGGGCTCGATCTGATTGCAAGCAGAAAGGAGACGGAGGAGCTGGAGGGACGCGTTAAGGAGCTCAAAGAGACTAATGCCAAAAACTTGGAGAAGTATAGGGAAGCCACCCACCTTTGCTTCTACGAGGTTTGGAAGCATAATCAAAAGGCCGACTTCAGCTATCTATCTGAGCGCTTGAGACGAACTCAAATAACCCGATGCACCATTCGCCTAGAGGAAGAAGAAAGAGCCAAAATTCCTGCTTCCCCATAAATTTCCTTAGCAACAGGGATTGACGGCACAGACAATGAAGCTGGCACTACTGTCGACCAGAACACTCCTCAAGATCCTCCAGCCTCATATACTTTTTATTTTTCTTTCTTTATCTTTTAGATACACGACCTATGGGTTGTGATGTAAAGATAATGTTTAACTTTTATTGCTGCAAGGGCAGCTTTTTTTTCTTTTATTGCTGTAAAGGAATTTATTTTGGTATTATAATATATGCATTTTATTATAACACCTATTTGCATGACCGAACTTAGCATAATACTTTGGCTTGATTTAACAAAATAATTTTTTTTTTGAAAAATACTCTAAGTACCCTAGCATGCTTTCACTTATTTTGCTCATGTGTTTACATACCTTTCGATATGCTTTGCTTTACTAGATACCTTATCTGCCCCCAAGTGATTGAGGAGCTTTAGGTCCTCGGTCACTTGCCTTGACTAGGACCTGTTCAAACACTACTGCTCGTAGCAAAGAATTTAAAATAAAAATATAACAAAATAACACACGTAATGAGCAAATACTTGTAATAAATACAATAGTTGGCATGAATGACTGACTGCGCACAGTCCTTTTTATTTTGTCGTAGTAAATGGACAAAACATGTCTGTATGAGTTATCAATAAGATCTTACACTTATAAGCGACCAGTCACGTAAAATGACCAACCCTTTTTCATAACTTGTAAAAAATAAAATTAATACAAGCCAATTATTTAGGAAGAATTGTTTATTGATAGTACTTGCACAGGTGTTCTCCATTCCAATAGCGGGGAATGAGATCTCCATTTAAGCAAGCAAGTTTATAGGTTCCTGGTTGAAGGACTTCTTCAATTTGGTACGGTCCTTCCCAATTAGGTCCGAGTACTCCAGCGGTCGGATTGCGGGTGCTGAGAAAAACCCTTCTAAGTACTAGGTCTCCGACATTGAACTTCCTCTCGCGTACTTTAGAATTGAAATGTCGGGCGACCTTTTGCTGGTAAGCAGCTACTCGGAGTTGGGCTTGCTTTCTCTTTTCATCGACCAAATCAAGAGATTCCATCAATAGCTGGCTATTAGAGCCTTAATCGTACGTTATTCTTTGATGCGATGGTGGATCTAACTCAACAGGCAACATAGCCTCATATCCATAAGCTAAGGAAAATGGAGTATGGCCTGTTGCTGTTCGATGGGAAGTTCTGTATGACCAAAGGACTTCAGGCAATTGCTCTGGCCATGCCCCCTTCGCTTCCTCAAGTTTTTTCTTCAGAGTATCCTTTAGCATTTTATTGACTGCTTCGACTTGTCCGTTTGCTTGAGGATGAGCGATCGAATAAAGGCTCTTGATAATTCCATGTCGCTTGCAAAAATCTGTTAACAGATCACTATCAAACTGGGTGCCGTTGTCTGAGACAGTCTTCCTTGGAAATCCATAGCGACACACGATGTTTTTGACCACGAAATCCAGCACTTTCTTGGTCGTTATGGTTGCGAGTGGCTCAGTTTCGGCCCATTTAGTGAAGTAATCGACGGCCACTATGGCGTACTTGATGCCGCCCTTTCCTGTGGGCAGAGATTCGATTAAATCTATACCCTAGACTGTGAACGGCCATGAACTTTGCATCTGTTTTAGCTCATTAGGGGCAGCTCATGGAATTTTGGAGAACCTTTGGCATTTATCACACCTCCGCACAAATTCCATTGAGTCTTCATTCATTGTTGGTTAGAAGTATCCTTGCCTTAAGACCTTTTTTGATAAACTCTGCCCCCCAGCATGGTCCCCACAAAAGCCTTCGTGGACCTCTCTCACCAATTCTTTGGCCTTCTCTTTCGAAATACACCTGAGGAGTGGCATTGAGTATCCCCTTCGGTACATGATTCCATCGACCAGGATATACCTAGTAGCCTGCCGCTGAAGGGTCCTGGCTTTGTTTCTGTTCATTGGTAACATGCCCTGCATCATGTACTCTATGTAGGGTGCCATCCATGTATTTGCCACCTGGATCACCAAAGAGGTCTCCTCTGCTTGGATGCTTGGTGCAGATAGTCATTCAACTGGCACTATGTTCAGAGTGTCAGCATCCTTGGCACTTGCCAGTTTGGCCAAAGCATCAACGTTTGCATTTTGGTCACGACTTACCTGCTGGAGGGTGTACTTATCAAACTGTGCCAATACATCCTTCGCCTTATTCAAGTAGGCGACCATTTTTAAGCCTCGGGCTTGATACTCTCCAATGATCTGATTGAATACTAATTGAGAGTCACTGTAGATGTCAAGTGACTTTATGTGCATGCTCTTGGCTAACCGTAGTCCAGCGAGCAGTGCTTCATACTCGGCTTCGTTGTTAGAAGTAGTGAAGTCAAACCTGATTGCGCAATGAAATCGATGCCCCTCAGGGATTATCAAAATCACTCCTGCTTTTGTGTGATGTTCATTAGAAGAGCTGTCCGTGTACAACTTCCATGAGGGAGTTTGGTTTTGAGGCTCAGGTTCTTCAAGCGCTTCTGGCTGCTCGCTATCTAGAAGCCCAGTGAGTTCTGCGACGAAGTCTGCCAGGGATTGCCCTTTTATCGCTGCTTGTGGTAAGTAAGAGATATCAAACTGCCCAAGTTCGACCGCCCATTTCAATAATCTGCCTACGGCTTCTGGCTTCTGTAGAACTTGCCGTAGAGGTTGGTCGGTCAAAACTGTGATTGGGTGAGCTTGGAAGTAGGGCCACAGCTTCCTGGAGGCTAAGATTAAGCAATAGGCTAATTTTTCAATAGGTGGATATCGTAGTTCCGCTCTTATTAGCCTCTTGCTTACATAATAAATGACCTTTTGCACGCCCTCCTCCTCTCTTACTAGGACAACACTAGCAGCGTATTCTGTGACCACCAAGTAAATGAACAAAGTTTCTTTATCAAATGGCTTTGATAGAATCGGTGGCTGCGACATGTGAGTCTTTAAGGCTTGAAAAGCATGTTTGCACTCCTCCCTCCATTCAATTTTCTTGTTGCCTCTGAGTAGATTAAAAAATGGGACGCATTTGTTTGTCAATTTGGAAATAAATCTACTGAGAGCAGCAATTCTTCCGGTCAAGCTTTGGACATCCTTGATCTTCATTGGCGATTTCATATCGACCAAGGCCTTGATCTTCTCAGGATTTGCCTCAATTCTAAATCTCAAGAATTTCCCTGATCCAACTCTGAAGGAGCACTTGAGGGGATTCAACTTCATCTGATATTTGTTTAAGACGTTGAAGCATTCTTGCAAGTACCCTATGTGCCCTTCTACCTTCTTCGACTTAACCAACATGTTATCGACATACACTTCCATGTTTATGCCGATCCGCTCCTTAAACATGTGGTTGACCAGTCACTGGTAAGTCGCACCAGTGTTTTTCAAACCGAAGGGAATCACTTTGTAACAGTAAAGCCCTGTGTCAGTCCGAAAGCTAGTGTGATCGTCATTAGGAGCATGCATACTGATCTGATTATATCCGGAGTATGCATCATTGAATAAGAGAATATCGTGCCCTGCAGTGGCATCGACCAGTTGGTCGATTCTAGGGAGTGGGAAACAATCTTTAGGAGGCTTTATTAAGTTCTGTAAAATCTACGCATGTTCGCCACTTGCCATTCGGATTGGGAACAAGCACGGGATTAGAGACCCACGATGGATAAAACGCTACCCTGATGAATCCATTCTCCTTCAGCTTCTCGACTTTTTGCTCATGATGAGTCATTCAATGTATATGTCGATTAGATCTAATCTTTCATCGGCTTTGCGTTCACGCGTTTATGCCGCTCCTGACTCTTAGGTCAGTAACATACGACCAGTGCTCAAAACTACTGTCGAACTTGACTAGTAAGTCACAGCTTCACAGCTAGTTCTGACACCATTGCCGATTCTGACTAGTAAGTCAGTGCCATGCACAAGAAAGCAATGCTGCCAGGCATATATCAAATGTCAAATATCCGAAATTAAGGCATTCAACATGCTTATTTAACAATTGCTATCATAATTAAGATCATGCACAAACACAGAGACTCAAGCTCTGATCTACCTCATATTTAACATTCATGGCATGCCCTAACCATATGTTTCTCATACATCACATGCATCACATACTAGGTGCAGTTTTCTTACCTTTTGTCCAAGGACATGTTACCAATAAACGAGCCACAAGCACGATCTTGATTCCAAGCCCCTAGTGAAACCTAGTCACAACCATAATATAAAACCTCATCAAAATGAGTAATAAATGGTTCCCAGACCAAGACCTAGCCTCCGGGACGTCGAATCCCACTAAACCGGGTAGTAGGAACGATCCCGAGGCCTAAGGTTTGAGTTCCCATAATCAAAACACCATTTTGGCCACAAATGGCCTAAAGCGCCACGGCCCGCCTCCAAATAGAGGCAGAACCCTTCTCTACTTGAGCGTAGCACCGCGGCGCTCCACCTTGCATCGCGGCCCCAATAGCCCATCAGCAACTTTCACCTTCTTCATCGAGCCTGAGCCGCAACGCCCAAGAACAGGGCCGCGGCCCAACCACGAACCAGCCATTTTTCCTCGATTTTCCTCTTTTAAAACCTTCCAAAAACCTATCCAAACATCCCCAAATCCAAAACTCAAAGTTCCCAAACATCCTAATCATCCAAAACCATTAAAATCCAAGTCTCAAATCATCCAAAAACTCATCAAAACACAAAATCTAATTCAAGCTTAAAAGCTTAAAAAACTTAAAACTTGGATTACCTCCGATTGAGTTGTTTCCCAACTAAATCCTCCGGCTAATAAGCTTTTAATCTTTCTTAGAATCGCTATGCCTCGATCCTCGCTTGAATCAGAGTCCTAGAACTCAAGTTTCCTTCGAAAATGTGATCGGGTTTCGAAATGGAACTTTTAGGAAGAGAGAACGTTTTGAACATTCTTTTTATTTCTTAACAGGTTACTTCAAGCTTAAGTATCCTCAAACAAATCATAATGCTCGGGGTCCCAAAAATGTCCTCAGGGGCAAAATAGTCAAAACCTCAAGAATTTCCCCTGATCTTACTAACTCCCAATTTATCATCAAATATGTATTCCCATTACCCAATAACTCGGTAATGCTAAATACCCCTTGACTCACTCCGAGTCAAGTATAAATCTTATTGTGACTTTCCCACTAGCTTACCTCCCAGTATCTTCTCGTGCTGAGTAACCCTAGCATAACCAAATTATAATGAAGCACCACACACATATATGCCAAATATGCCCGAAATGGCCAAAATATGAAAATCACCCAATTAATCAGAAATGGGTTCACATGCATATTTAATACACCTAAACATGCATATAATCATTTAATAACATAATAAATCAATTATGGCCCTCCCGACCTCCTAATTAAGGTCCTACACCTTATTAGGAAATTTGGGGCATTACAACATAACACACGTGAACTGAGGCTCAGCAAGAAAACTCAATATACTCATGAACAAGTAATAACATGTCACTGAATCATAATAGCATGCCTAGCAGTAATAGCCCTATTCATACATGCAAGCAAGTCCAAACAAATGATTGTGGACCCTGCCCTCCTGTATGGATGACTATTAAGTCAATCTAAAGTAAATATCAATAATGATTCTGGTAATCATGCTGGGACTTGTAGCCCAATCAGATAAGTGACTAATGAGTCACAAACTTGAAACAGATAAGTAACTAATAAATCACGAACTTGAACCAGATAAGTAACTAATAAATCACGAACTTGAACCAGATAAGTAACTAATAAGTCACAAACTTGAACCAGATAAGTAACTAATAAGTCACGAACTTGGGCTTCATACCCTAAGCCATGTGACGTTACAGTCACCTGAGCCTTTTGGCTCTGGCTCTAAGTAACTAGCCTTTAGACTAGACAAGCGCTTTTGTTTTCATCAAACTTAAGGTCGATCAAGCATTTCATTCTTATGTTGATAGTGCTTATGTTGATTAGATCTAATCTTTTCGGCTTGCGTTAACAAACTAATCCGTTCTTGAATCATAAGCCAATATCATACTACCAATGCCTAGTACCACTGTTGAACTTGACTAATAAGTCACAGCTTCACAATCAATACTGACACCATTGCCGTTGCTAACTAATAAGTCAGTACCATTCACAAGTAAACAATGCAACCAGGCATATATCATATGTCAAATATCCAAATACAGCGCATTCAACATGCTTTCTCAACAATCACTAGCATAGTTATGATTATGCTCATTTACAGAGACTCAAGCTATGATCAATTCCATATTCAATATTCATGTCATGCCCTAATCACATGTGCTGCTATGCATTTTTAATGTAATCAATGTCCATATATATAAAACTCAACATGTCTCATCAATAACCGTGCATGTCACATATTGGGTGCAGTTTTCTTACCTTTGGTTCAAGCACAAGTTACCAATAAATGAGCCACAAGCATGATCCTGTTTCCAAGCCCCTAGTGATAACCTAGTCACAACCATAATATAAAACCTTATAAAAAATGAGTAAATAAATACTTCAAGACCCAACCCAAGCCTCCGGGACATCGAATCCCACTCAACTGGGTAGTAGGATGTATCCCAGGCCCTTAGAGTTAAGTTCCCACAATTAAAAACCAAATGTAGGCAAAAATTCCCAAGCCGGTTGCGACTTGGCCTAGTGAGTCGTGACTTGCCCCAAGTCAGAGAGCCCCTTGCCTAGGCACTAGGGCGGGCTGTGACTTGAACTCTCTTGGGTCACAGTGCCCCCCCAGGCATCCTCCTCCTGGCCTCTGACTTCATCCAAGTCGCGACCTTGTTCTAGCAAGTCATTTCCATGAAACCAGCCATTTCCTTCGATTTTCCCACTTAAATCCTTCCAAAAACCTACCCAAACATATCCAAATCCAAAAATCGAAGTTCCCAAACATCTTAATTATCCAACCCCAATAAAACCCAAGGTTCACTTCATTCAAAAACTCATCAAAACACAAAATCCAATCAAAGCTTAAAAACTTAGAACTTAAAACTCATATTACCTCTAATTAAGTCGTTTCCCAACTAAATCCTCTGGCTAATAAGTTTCTAATCTTTCCTAGAATCGCTATGCCTTGATCCTTGCTTGAATCCGAGTTCTAAAACTCAAGTTTCCTTCGAAAATGTGACTGAGTGTCGAAAATGGAACGGGAGGCAGAGATAGCGTTCTGAATGTTCTTTTATATTTTTAACAGGCTACTTCAATCTTAGGTAACCTCAAGAAAATCCTAATGCTCGGGGTCCCAAATATGCCCCCGGGGTAAAATAGTCAAAAAACCCAGAATTTCCCCCTGATCTCACTAACTCCCAATTTATCATCAAATATTTACTCCCATTACCCAATATCTCAGTAATGTGCTAAATACCCCTTGACTCACTCCGAGTCATGTATGGATCCCGTTGTGACTTTCCCACTAGATTGCCCCCTAGGATTGCCTCGTGCTGAGTAACCCAAGCATATCAAAATAATAATGAAGTACCACACATATACCACATATATGCCAAATATACCCAAAATAGGCCAAATTATGAAAATTGCCCAATTAATCATAAATGGGCCCACATGCATATCAAGTCCTATTATGATATAACTCACATAATCACATAATGATACACATAAATATCACATAATGATATAATTCCATAATTTGCCTTCCTGGCCCCTTAATCAAGGCCCTAAGCCTTATTAGGAAATTTGGGTCGTTACACTTCTATTGGTTGAAAATGAAGCACATGTATTGCCAATGTTTGTTCGAATGAGTTGTAATTGACATCTCTTATTGGTGGAGACGAAATTGCATGGATTGGTGACATGGCATCTTCATGAATTGGATTGAGCTTTTTCAATTTGGGCTTGACTTCTTCAAAATGCCAACTTTCTTCAATTTCATTCACTTTTACTTCATTTTCTTTTTACTTTATTTTATTCAACCAAAATTGTATCATTTTCCTACAAAATGAAAACAAATTAAATATTTTCATTTATAAAATATATCACATTAATTCCATGAAAATATTAATTAAAACTTAATTTATTTTGACAATTAAAATCAATAAATGTGCATTTTTTACCCTTAATCAGTTAACTAACTAGGCCAGCAACTGAGCTTAGGCTCATTCATGTTCAAGAAAATTCTAATGACTTTGGGAGCATTTTCTTTGAAGAACACGCAAGACACTCCAAGGCTAGACTAAGCTCATATTTTTTAGGAGATTGAAGGCAATCCTAGTGGAGTGGCAACTTTGGATTGGGTTTAGAAGTAACTAAGGTCATCTTCATCCCCAAGGAGTTCGAAATTCAGAGGTGAGACCCCTATTTTTGGTGTTTATGAACTTCTCTTGATTTTTGATTCATAATTTGAGTTTCTATGAGTGTTTGTGATGAGCTGAGTGGTAGTTTTTTTTTACTTAGGCCTAGTATAATGTTTCTATGGCTAGAATCCTGTTAGAAACTCTGGTTGGGTCGAAATTGAGGTCTGAAATTGTAAAGAAATTTTAGGTTTAGTGAATTGGGGAATAACACCATATTATGGGCAGATTTTTGGTTTCTGGCAACTTAGCGCGACCGTGCTAGTGTCCCAGAAAGGGCGGAATTGAGTTTCAATTTGGGTCTCGAGTTGTGGGGCGCGACCACACCAATGGCCTAGAAGCCTCAATTTTTTTGTGGGCGCGACTGTGCCAGGGGCCCCAAAATGCTAGTTGCTGAATCTTAAGGGCTAGGCCAGGGGCTCGGGAATCCGATTTGGGAGCCCGCTTAGGGGTTCGAGGGACATTTCTAGCACCCCGTTAACTGGGAACAGTGGTTGTGAGAGTTAGAGTTCAGTTTGGAACTCAGGTTCTGGGGTTAATTCCTGATGAACATATACTTGTGTTGTGACTAATTTTTCTGCCAGGCTCGGGTCAGGGTTAGCGCTCGGGGTCATTTCATCATTCGTACGAGGATTGAGGTAAGAAAACTGCACCTAATGCGTGAGATACGTGATTAGGGCTTGGCCCAGTTGTTAAATGTAATATGATTAGGGCTTGGCCCAACTGTTAAATGTAAACATGATTAGGGCTCGGGCCCAGTTAATGAGCATGATTATAATTATGTTTGTAAATATCGGTTTAAGTACACTGTAATGCGTTGTATCTATGTGTATGGTGAATTTATTATATGTATGCTTGTTCTTGAATTAAAAGCTCGGCTTATAAGTCGAGGATTTGTATATTGCATCTGATTAAAAGCTCAGCTTGTTATTTGAGGGAATATTTGGTTAAAAGTCTCAACTTATAAGTCGAGGGTTTACAAGGCTCATATTATAAGTCGTGGTCGAAACTATGCGCGTAGAGCACATGCCGTTATGGCTAGGCCACCCTTGGAGTGTATTATGCACTTGACTGGCTCAGATGCCACTTGAATAAATAGAAGTGTGCTACGCACTTGTGTGACCCGGTGGTCGCTTACCTGTTCAATGTGCCTCCTTTGTTTCAGTTATCACTGTTAATAATGCTATTATATCTTGTTGATTATTTGAATCTGTTAATATGTTTTCTTGTTGAGCCTCGGCTCATAGGTGTTATGTGGTGCAAGTAAGGGCAAGGAGAAGCTTCGCCTACCATGAGTTGGAGAGCATTAGAGGCGATGTGTACATATGTAGTCCGCTCGACTGCCACGACCGAGATATCACAAGGGAACTAGGATTGGACCCTGCTTTGCCACTTAGGTTGGCTTATTTTGTAATCCTTGAGTTGTAAATAATTTCTAAACTTGAATTTTGGGATCCCATATAAAGACTAAAATTTTCAATGGAAATGTTTGTTCCTTGACCAAGATTTTTAATACCTGAACCATTAGTCACTTAATCGCATATTTTAGTCCAAATGACTCATTTAGCAAATCCAGCACTAATTTAAACACACATCGTAACGGTCCTTGATTAGTAGGGCGTTACACCGCCCTGCCCCGTTTACATCCCTAGATACTCATCAAACCAAAATGGATTAAATCATCTTGATGTTTGTCCAAGTTTCTTAATTGGAAAATCATGTTTTTGTGGTTGACAATGAACCTTTTTGCATAGCAATAGTTTTCTTAGCTGAAAAATCATATTTTCATGGCTGATCACTAGGTTAATTATCATATTTTAGTGTATTGTAAGCTTTTAAATTAAGAGGAAGCATAACATTTAATTTTACTATATTTTTTAAATATAAATAGTTATTTGACAAAAATAAATCTATCATGATAAAAAAAATGAGGGGGCGTATGCCCTCCCTAGACGTGAGTGGGCTTTACCCTTGCTTGTTTGAAGCTTAAATTGTTACACCAAAATTTCAAGAATAAATAAACAGTCTCGAAATGTAGGCTTATAAGGTATAAGCTCAGATTTAATAAGTATTAACATTATACTTGTACAAATATACATGAAGTTCCAAAGATCCATGTCATTCGCACTCGAGCATGGGTTGCAACCTTGAAGGCAACGAGAGTCTCCTTCGAAAGATGAGTTCGAAAGACCAATCAAGGAAGGACGTAGCGATAATTGGAATGATGAACTCGAAGCTACATATGATCTCGAAAGCGCGTTGTTTCCCTAAAAATCAGCATGATGACGTGGCACAAACATAAGGCATGTGAAAGACACATGCAAGATTTTTATAGAGGATTGGTCGACTCACGACCAGACTAGAGAAGAAAACACGCTATCAGACACATTCAGAATTTATGCGGAGTAGCAGGAAAAGAGTTTGACAAAAGACATGCGACCAGAGTTGCTCGATGGAACACAGTTAAAGCTCAAATTTAGTTAAATGTATAGATATTTGTGAGATATCCATTATTTCAAATATAAAGTGTATTATTTACATATTATTTTATTATTACTTGTTGCGCAAGTTACGCAAGGCCCATGACCTATCTATGTACATTCTTGATGTTGGTTTTTATGGTCTAAATTAGAGAACAGCGGAAGCAATTTATTAAAATTTAATTAAAACCATAAGCTCATAATCTCAACATATATGCATTGCATTAAATTAACCATATAAAAATGGAGAAAGTTACCTCTTGATGCCTATCAAGATTCTTTGTATCTTTTTGTATATTTACGATCATCCAATCCTCGCAATTCCAACGTGACAGATCTCACACCTTGATCTTCCAAATCAGCCTCTAACACACCAGGACGTGTGTGGTCACGTAGATTACTATAGGATTGATTTCTAGTGATCACTAAGTGTTCTCAACTCATGAGACTTAGTAATGGTGAAGAGAAAATGGAAGAGAGACTTTTCTGAGAGCGGCTAGGTTTTCAGAAAACTAGATTGATCATCATGTTAAGTAAAACCTATAATGATGTATTTGTAGGGTTTTATTTAATCTAATAAAGATAAATAATTTTTTTTATTTAAACTAAATTTAAATAATAAAATATCTTTATTACCTTTTTATTTAATATCCAATATTTTAAACTAATCAAAATATCTTATTAAATAAATATATTTAGAATATTATATCTAATAAAATATTCAAGACAAATCCACATGACACTCCTATAGTGCTACACGCCTATGACTATACAATCATAGGCGTGTGACATTATTTTAATTCTCAAAAAAATGTTTTTCTCAATTTGTTTTCAAATAAAATAATATATTTATATTTAAATAAATATCAGTTAATCAAAAATTAACCTTATTTTATTTTCTGTTGGATTAAAATAATATCTTTAAATAAGATATTTATTTTATCTCTCATTTTATAATATTATTTAAATATTTAATTAATACTTGTTGACGCGGTTCTTCGTCAACAAGTAATTAATAGAATAAGAGAATGAGATTAGTGCTAAGTAATGAACCGTAAAAGATGAATGATCTTTTAATAAAATGATGATACGAATATTTTTTTAGGTGGTTCAAAGGTTAAAATCCTTCTATTCCACTAGCCAATATTATTGCTAGTTTTCTGGTATTCTTTACAAGGTGTTTCTTTACATAATAGAATCCAACCCTTTGCAACTTCCAGGGTCTCCATATTTATAGGAGAAGGCACCTGGGGGTTGGCAAGGGGGGTCATCCCGTGACCTTCCTACCCATCATGTCACTTCTGTGACATTCATGATTAATTCCTAAAACCTGACAAAAGAAGTGTGGTCTAATCAATAGGTAAAGGGGATAATGGGCCGCACGGCCCAAACCAGTCGTGGGTGCCTGAACACGCACGTTTATGCTGCGTGTCCGAGAATTTAGGGATATATCAGACACGTGATGTCTGATATATGCACGTTTACATTGCGTGGTTGACTTTATAAAGGGTCACAGCTTCCAACTCAAGCACGTCCCTCGAGCTGGATGTCTTCTTAGCCTGTGGTGTCTATACTCCTGACCCGACTCCTTAGTAACCTTGGCAAGCCTTTGGTTATCTCGAGCTAAAGAGGTGGGACCTGGTAACAACAGCTCCGGGTATGTGGCATCCACATGGCTGACATAATTATGCCCTACCTAAGCTCGCCAATAGCCCGTGGAGAATTAGGGCGTACAATACTCCTTTAACTAATAAATAGTATTAATAAATAAAACTAAATAGTTAAAATTAATTAATTCACAATTAATTAAATAATAATAATTATCTCATAATTACCATTTTTCCATTGAGAGTAAAATCTCTCACAAAATAGTTCTTTCTCTCACTAATCTTTCCTTAGTCAATCTTACCTTGGACAATGTAGTATAGAGGTGACTTGGGAACTATGGACCTATAATTCTAAGCTCCAATAAATCAGATTATTGATTGAACTCATCAATGTAATAACCTTATTTATTAATTCCATTATTACTCCACTATAAATATGGAATTGCACTCTTAGAAAATATAGAATTATGTTTACTGAGTTCAAACTAGTAGTCCATTGATATAATCAATATAAGTAGTTCTGTCCTCCAATTTATTAGTTCATAATTAGAGCTGGTCAAAATTACTGTTTTACCCTTCTAATTATCTCTTGATTCCTTAAGTACCATTAATTCATAATGAATAGTTAATCTATAATCCAATTATAGATTTGAGCTCAATAACTAAATTCACTCCCATAATTAACCCTTAAGGGAACTAATATTCGATCCTTTACAGAAAGCTTGGATTCCAGTTTTGTATAACATGTTTCCAGCCATTCATGTTATTAAGTTCCCAAAACAAAAGTTATTCGGTATCATTATATATAAGATACCTGACGAGTGAATCAAAGAACCTAATAAACACAAACAAGAGTTCATGAATACTCAGGATTTAGACTGATCTAATAATGATCCTCTTTGTGATATAAATTAAATCTTCTATGATAAACGGCATGTTAATAAAAGATATTAATTTACATCAGTCCAGTAATGTAGAATCACTATTATACACAATACCTTTACTAAAATGTCTATCCACATTAGTGATCCAAATCAAAATCACATGCACTACTAAGTAGTGCTTAGTAAACCGTACTAGCAATCCTTAATTAAAGATTCCATACTTTAATATGTTGCTCACTTATTTTATTCATATTTTATGATCTTAATTCTCATATACTCTTACAAGATCATACACTAGAATATGAATAAGGAATTTTCTGATATTTATTAATTATTATAAATAATAATTAAATTATTCATTTATAATATATTTGTATTTTATATATTTCACAATATATTATCTTTTAACTTGCTTTTAGGACATAAACCCTAACAATCTCCCACTTACACTTAAAGCACGTCCAGTACTAACTAACTCTTAGAAGTTGTTCTTGTATTTGACTATTCAGGCTAAGTCTTCAGATAAGGTCTAACATATAATGTTACTTTGATGTTCTGACGACCATCACACTATCTCTGCATAATATACAAACTTACTTTTGTATATCTTCCTTCTTTGTCACTTTTATTTCCCCTAAGGTTCTTTATCACTAGATTAACCAATGATCAATATTACTGATAATATTAGAACATTAAATATATTACTAGATTTGAAATTAATTTTGATTAATACAGAATCTCTATTAGTCACAACTTGAGAATTCATTAATTCTGATAATTAATGATTACTTGGTTCCCATGACTAATCATGAAAATTAAATAGATAGAAATCTATTTTGATTTTCTTATATGATTATACTGATTTTACTGAAATCTAAATTAGTGCCTTTTAATTTAAGATTTCGATATCATATTCAATTAATAAGAATATTTATTTCTTATTATTGCAACAATACTTTAATATATTCTTTTCATTAATTAAATAACTAAATTTTAAACTTCTAGTGTTTATGACTTCACGCTTCTATTTTATTGTTTATTCCTGTTGGGTTCAAAATATACTAGGCAATATATTTATTCCTCCAACTCAGACAAACAATTCTCTGTCATTTATGTGCATATTCATAAATTCAAAACAGAATGGTTTCGAATTTATTTTATAAAATTTATGTATTTGGACACTTCCAATATAAATTCTAAAATTAAAAAGTTTGTTTACATTATTCCCATAATATAAATAATGTTAAATTAAGAATTAAATCTCAATTTAACTATACTTATTACTGATGCACACATCTTCAAGTTCTTCATCAAATCGACTATTTGATAACTTCATGTCTTTATTATTTATTCATGTTTGATGTTCTTCTATTTATTCATGGAAAGTACTTGTTCGGGAGGATAAGAAAGTACAAAGACTAGTCTACTAAGTCAGCAAAAGACTACTGGGAGCTGAATCGAGATATCCACTAATGGAAAAACTAGCAGTATGCCTAGTTCATTCGTCTCGAAAGCTTCGACTTTACTTTCAAGCGCACCCCATTCATGTGCTGATTGATCAACCACTACGACAGATATTAGCGAAACCTGAAGCATCCGGAAGACTATTAAAGTGGACGGTTGAACTCAGGCAGTTCGAGATCATGTACCACCCGAGAACGAAAATAAAAGGTCAAACATTGGTTGACTTTATAGTCAAATGTACAGGAATCACCAACAAAAAAGTCATAACCCCAACTCGCGAGCTGTGGAAACTTTATGTCGGTGGATCCTCCAATAAGATCGGATCGGGGGCAGGAATTATCCTAATAACTCCATCAGGAAATAGGTTTCACTCAGCCTTAAGATTTGGCTTCGAGGCTGAATATGAGGCATTGTTAGCAGGGCTTCGAGTAGTTTCCGAGCTGAAAGCTAAGGCAATACACTTCTATAGTGATTCTCAGTTGGTAGTCAACCAAGTGTTAGGAGACTACCATGCTCGAGGGATTAAGATGGCAACATATTTGGAAAAAGTCAAAGAAGCACTCGAACAATTCGACTTCTGCGTGATCGATCAGGTTTCGTGAGAATAGAACTTGAATGCATACGCCCTAGATCAACTAGCCACAACCAGGGAGGTCAACACACTCAACGTGGTACCATTGGAGTTCTTGTCATAACCGAGCCTGACAAGGTCAAAGTTGACATGATAGACTCACAACCTACTTGGATGACACCTATAATTGACCACCTTGAAACTGGGAACCTGCCTATAGACCGGAACAAGGCCCGAAACTGATGTACAAAATACCAAGGTACACTATCTTGGAAGGGAGATTGTACATAAGAGGATATTACATGATGTTATTGCGATCACCCAAATCTAAGAAAATCCTAGAAGAAATTCACAAAGGATTTTGTGGAGATCACGCTGGGGGACACAACCTCTAAAAAAAAGTAATAAGCCAGGGTTATTTCTGGCCAACAGTAAAGGCAAACTCATTTGAATACATAAAGTGTTGTGACAAGTGTCAGCGGTTCACCTTGATACCTCAAGCTCCACCAACCGAGCTCACCATGATGAGTTCCCCTTGGCCATTCGTGGTATGGGGAATTGACCTCATTGGATCCCTACCAACGGGAAAAGGTGGAATCAATTACGCAGTAGTTTCCGTAGATTACTTCACTAAATGGACCAAGGCTTAGCCTCTGACCACAATCACCTCGAAGAAGGTTCTATAATGTGTGGTGAAGAACATTATTTACAGATATAGGATGCCAAGGAAGATAGTCTCGGACAATGGAACCTAGTTCGACAGTGAGTTGTTAACACAGTTCTATGAGAAAAATGGGATTATTAAAGGTTTATCCTTGGTGGCCCATCCCCAAGCAAATGGATAGGTCAAAGCCATGAACAAGACTCTCAAGAGTTCTATGAAGAAAAGACTTGAAGAAGCTAAAGGAAAATTGCCAGAAGAATTACCACAAGTCATATGGGCCTACAAGATGACAACTCAAACCTCATCTGGACACACACCCTTCTCCCTTGCCTATGGCTGCGAGGCGATGTTACCCATTGAGGTCAAAGTTCCTACTATAACGCGTGAAGCATATAACCAAGACTCAAACCAATCACAGCTCAAAGAATCCCTAGATCTAATTGAAGAAAAGCAAGATGAAGCCCAGCTTAAAAATATTGCATACCAGCAAAGGGCTACAAGATATATCAACAAAAAGGGTTCAAGATAGATACTTTGAATTGGGAGACTTGGTGCTAAGACGGGTATTTTTGGCCACACGAGATCCCTCTGTAGGTGTGCTCGGACCTAATTGGGAAGGACTTATCAAATTGAATCCATCATTCAACCTTGAGTCTATAAACTAGCTCGATTAAATGGAGAATTGGTCCCACGAGCTTGGAACGTTGAACATCTATGACCATATTATCAATAAATTATGGAATGGTGTTTATTTAGTTGTAACCATGCTTATATTTTCCCAAAGGCACTCTTTTCCCTTCTTGAGATTCTCCTACAGGGTTTGCTCTTAAAGGTTTTAACGATGCCTTTTATCAATAAAATGTTATTCATTTTCATTATTTTTATTTATTGTTTTTCTCAAGCTCTCAATATTCAATGAACTAAGATTTCTCAATCATAGGAATTTAATGGGACATAAGTGGTATACAATCATACCATAAGCTCGAAAAAATATAGCAAAAAATTAAAATAAATATAAGTGCATGGATCACTAACCAAGCACGAGCATAAAAATAAGTGCATGGACCAATAACCAAGCACGAGCATAACTCCATTACGAGTTTGGATTATCAAGTATAAATAAATAGTTACAAGGATAAAGTTAGAATTTTAGATTAACCAACAATATTCATAAATCGAGACGGAGCTGGAATTTTTTGCAAAATAGTTTCAACCTCGCTACCTTGAGACCATACTCGAGGAATAGGAAAGTTACTATCACTAAGCAAGAAATAACTAGACTAATGAGACAACACGCCAATAAGTGTTTTTAAAAGAAAAAAATACATGGTATAAGTAGTGTTCAACCTATATAACGAGGTCAAAAATGAGCGATCGAATGAACTATGTCTGATTATATGGAAGTCCGAATTTAAGCTCAAACATGTACTTGTGTGAGTAAGTAAGTATAAAAGCAATCCCTTAATAATAAGCTTGAAATGTTTCGATACGTAAATATGATGCATAATATTAAGGAAAAAAACTAAAAGTAGATAATGTGTAAAAAAAGTTTTCATACTAGAAAATTAAAAGCATAAAAAATTACTATTAAGTTAGAGCATTCGCAAGATAATAAAAATAACTCAAACTTGAGCTATAGATTGTCTTTGCCCAAAGGGCATAAAAAATGATAATTACAATGATCAAATAGTACCATGGGTCACAACCCATGTTTGTATCTTCAAGGATAGGCAGCCCCGGCATCCACCGATCTGGCTCGCTCCTTAGCCTTTGTAGCCTCCTGAGTTGCGAGCTTGGCTTCCTCCTCCTCCAAACGAGCATGTCACCTGTCGACATACTCAGTCTCCTTGCAAGCTAGAAATCTGGTATCAAGGTTGGGATTCGTGACCCAGATTCGGTACATCGCCATATCAACAACGATGTCCTTCTTGGTCCTGAATTCCTCAAGAAGATGAGCCTTCTCGCTCTTGATAAACTCAAAAGTTGTCTTATTGTCCTCCTCAAGATTGGAATTTAGCTCTTGAGTCATCTTAAGCTCTAGGTCCTCTGCCTCCAACTTCTTTTGTGCCTTCTTAAGGTCATTGTAGTGTACCAAGTTTGCTAATAAGGCTTAGTGCCTTGATTAGCATGTCGGGAAGGTAATAATTGATTTAATTATGTTATTACGTGGATTAAATGATTATGCGATTAGAAATACATGTTTAGGTGAATTAAATATGCATGTGGGCCCATTTTTGTTATTAGGGGCATATTCGTAATTTTGGCTCGTTGAGGGCATAAATATGAATTATATGTGTGTTATGCTTAAGACCACAAGATTGTGGAGATATATTTGTGATGTATGATCTGAGACAATTCTAGGGAGCAAAATAGCGGAATAGTCACAACGGGGTCGAATACACGGCTCGGGGTGAGCCTAGGGGTATTATGGGAACATAGCACGTGTTCGGGGTTACCGGGTAACAGGTAGTGATTTAGTGGTTATTTAAGTATGGCAGGGGTTAAATGAGAATTTATAGGACTATTCGAGGAATTAGCGGGAATGGTGCAAATGATGGGATTGCCCTTGGAGGCATTAAGTGGCTAAGGGTAGACTATAGGGCATTTTAGACATTTTGGAAGCTGTGGATAGACTTGGTTTTGGCTAGGAACACTAGAACTAACTAGAAAATATAAGAAATACAACTGTTTTTCTCTCTAACACTTCTATCTTTCGGCACTCTCTCTCTCCCTCTCTAAGCTTGGAAGCCTTAGTGAATTTTGAGGAGTTTGGCTAAGGAATTGAAGAACTGGATTTTGGCAAAGGTGGATGAATTTATTACCCTGACTCAGAAAAAATGACTGTTATTGAATATGCACTAAAGTTTGACCGGTTGGCGAAGTTCGCGCCGGACTTGGTGCATACTGATGTGGCATGGAGGGATTGGTTTGTATGGGAATTGAACGTCATGATAGCTCGTGATGTCAAGATAACATTAGATCCAAGGACTACCATTTATGCCCAAGTAGTGGAGAAGTCCTTACAACTGAAGGGGCTGAAGATCAGATATGGAGAGAGGACACCGCAAGGCGCGATGCTCGGAGGACGGTGCCTCATTTCATTGGTTCTAGCCGGGGTAGTGGCCCCACTGAGCAGAAGAGAAAGGCCTCAGATACCTTTGTCCCTCCTGGTCTAGATAGGAGGGAACAAGGTGCTTTGAGTTGCCGTCAGGGCGGGGGAGAGAACTGGACAAGCTTCCCAGAGTGTCCTCAGTGCAGGCGACGACATCAGGGGGAGTGTAGAGTCAGAGCATGCTTCACTTGTGGGAGTGTTAGTCACCTGAGGAAGGACTGCCCATAAGCCAGAAGGGAAGAACTGAAGAAGAGTGACAGCCTTACTACAGCCAGAGTGTTTACCTTGACCTAGACCAAGGTTGAGGCTAGTCCCTTGGTCGTGATAGGTTAAATTTATGTTGTCGGTTCTTCATTTACTGCATTGATTGATTCAGAAGCTACTCATTCTTTTGTATTTACTAGAGTGATAGATCATTTGTGTAAAACTTGTGATATGTATGCTAGGGGATTCAGGAATTTGATGCCAACAGGGGAACTGGTAGTCTCTAAGAGATGGGTTAGGGCATTACCAGTAGAGATAGACAGTTGGGAGTTTCCTGTGGATCTGATTGAGCTAGCGATGGATGACTTTGATATGATTATGGGGATAGACTGATTATCAAAGTATGGGGCGACGATAGACTGTAAGCGCAGAATGGTGGCCTTTGAACTGGAAGGGGAGGCACCATTTGTATTTGTGGGGGCAGTGAGTTGACCACGAGTACATATGATCTCTGCACTGAAGGCTAGAGACCTAATGCAAGAGGGTTGCATAGGATTCCTAGAAAAGATAGTGGATACCTCTAAGACTGCTTTAGTTTGACCGGATGAGACCAGACTAGTGTGTGAGTTTCCTGATGTATTTCTGGTAGATCTGCCAGGGTTGCCACCACACTGAGAGATCGAGTTCATCATAGAGTTGGCGCCAGGGGCAGAGCCAGTATCTAGGACACCTTATAGAATGGCTCAGGCAGAGTTGAAGGAACTGAAGATTTAGTTGTAGGAGTTATTGGATCTAGGATTCATCAGACCCAATTTTTCGTAGAGGGGTGCTCTAGTGTTGTTCGTCAAGAAGAAGGATGGATCTTTAAGGATGTGCATCAACTACATGGATCTGAATAAGTTAACCATTAAGAATAAGTATCCACTACCTAGGATTGCTGACTCATTTAATCAACTACCAGTGAAGAGAGTGTTCTCCAAGATCGACCTTCGGTCTGGCTACCATCAGTTGAGGATTAAGGAGGAAGACATACCTAAGACTGCATTCCGTACGAGGTATGGACATTATGAATTCCTGGTCATGTCCTTTGGATTAACCAATGCCCCAGCAACCTTTATGGACTTGATGAACATGGTCTTCAGGGATTATTTGGATAAGTTTGTGATCGTATTCATCGATGATATACTGGTGTACTCCCAGTTAGAGACAGAGCACGAGTAGCATCTTTGTTTGGTACTACAACGATTGAGAGTGAATAGGCTATATGCTAAGTTCAACAAATGTCAGTTTTGGTTGCCCCAAGTAACATTTCTGGGCCACATTGTGAGTAAGGAGGGGATTCTAGTGGACCCAAGATAGATTGAGGCAATGAGAGATTGGTCCAGCCCGAGCAGTGTACCAGAGGTTAAGAGTTTCTTGGGATTAGCAGGCTACTATCGGGGGTTCATTGAAGGATTCTCCAGAATAGCTACACCATTGACTGAGCTAATGCGTAAGAAGACCAAGTATGTCTGGACAGATAGATGTGAAAATATTTTCAAGGAGTTGAAGCGGTGAATGATCATCACTCCGATGTTAAGCCTTCCATCAGACAATGAGAAGTTTGTAGTCTACTGTGATTCCTTGAGGTAGGATTTAGAGTGTGTATTGATGCAACCCGAAAAAGTGACAACCTACGTTTTGAGATAGCTGAAGGAGTATGAGTAGAGGTATCCCATTCAAGATCTAAAATTGGTAGCGGTGGTATTTGTACTAAAGGTTTGGAGGCATTGTCTGTATGGGGAGAAGTGCAAAATATACACCGATCATAAAAGTTTAAAGTATTTCTTTACCTAGGTGAAGGCTGAACATCAATGGCCAGCAGGGTTGCTGCAGCCTTTAAGAATTCCAGAGTGGAAATGGGAGGATATCACCATGGACTTCGTGGTTGGATTACCGAAGACAGTGGGACAATATGATTTTGTGTGGGTGATTGTGGATAGGTACACCAAATCAGCCCACTTTTTGCCTGTTAAGAAAACTCATACTGTAACGCCCCACGTCACTATGGTTGCTTCCTGGAATGACAACTGGCCATGCAAACCAACACGAGTCTTTCCAGCATGCTTTGTCCTCACTCGCACGCTTCCTAGGAAAACTTCCAAGGAGGTCACCCATCACGAGAATACTCCAGGTCAAGCACGCTTAACTTTGGAGTTCTCAAGTGATGGGCTATCGAAAAGAAGATGCATCTTGTTGGCATAGGTAGTACCCATCAATCCATTTATGCCCTCTTCAACTGTGTAGCCCTATACCTACATAGTCTTAGAATCATCACACTTGACCTTCCCTAGGCGATGTGGGATGGCACAGTTTTTTACCCAGTCTTTCCCTTGCAGATCACGGGATTATGACTATCACACATACAGTGTAGCAGTATGCTGAGATGTATGTGAAGGAAATTGTGCGACTTCATGGGGTTCCGAGGTCGATAGTATCCGACAGGGACCCCACCTTCACCCCTAAGTTTAGGGAGAGCCTGCAGAGGCCATGGGCACGCAGTTGCAGTTTAGTACCATCTATCATCCTCAGATGGATGGACAATCTAAGAGGACGATTCAGATACTGGAGGATATGTTGCGGGCCTATGCGCTGGATTTTGGGGGATCTTGGAGTAAGTATCACCCTTTGATCGAGTTTTCATATAATAACAACTATTAGGCGACTATTAGAGTGGTCCGTATGAAATGTTATACGGGAGGAAGTGCAGATCGCCCATCCATTGGGATGAGACGGGTGAGAGGAAGTACTTAAGTCTTGAGGCTGTGCAGAGGACCAATGAGGCGATTGAAAAGATTAGAGCTCGGATGCTCACCTCCCAGAATCGACAGAAGAGTTACTCAGACTGGAGACGCAAGAGTGTAGAGTTTTAGGTCGGTGATCATGTGTTTCTCAGAGTTGCTCCTTTGAGAGAAGTAAAATGATTTGGAGTGAGAGGAAAGTTATGCCCTAGGTTTGTTGGCCCCTTTGAGATTCTGGAACGAGTTGGAAATGTAGCTTACAGATTGGCCATGCCTCCAGCCTTATCAGTGTTAGGAAACTTATACAGGATCTTTATTTTTTTTCATGTAGATCTAATATTAAACAAATTAATATGAGATAACCTAGAGCATGTTTCTAAAATTGAATTCAGAGAGAAACAAAGATAAGAATACTTAGGGTATACGCAACGGAATGAAAGAGTCATTCCTTCAGTTTCTCTAACTCTTGTATCCTTTCTGTCCCAGAGTATTATCAAGAAATTTTAACCGTTCTTCTAATTTCTTCACAGTCTTCCTATGTATCCTTAGAATTACCTAGACCAGTGTGGGCAATTCTCAAAACATGAGATAGATATAGAGAGAAGAAGAGAAAATAACAAAGAGGCTTAGAAAAGAACTCGTGTTTAGAGATAATCTAAAACTATCAGAAAACCAGTGATTAAACTTATATTTTGACTTCTCTCTAAGCACTTCTTTTATAGAATCAATTAGGCCATTTAATTTAATTAAAAAATCAATAAAAAAATAGCCAATTTGAAGCCCTAGGTCGATATTATCATGGGCTTTAGGCCCATGAAATTTTCCATTTGATTATATGCCCGTTGGACTTAAAATCAAGACATGTATTATTTTCTACTGATTTAATTAATTAATAATTATTCAATTCCTTTATAAAAGAAATTATTTATAATTTGAACCTTGATTTAAACTTATTTATTAATTTAGATATCAATTTATCTTAATTAATAAATCTGCCATAATTTCTCTTTTCTTTTCAAAATTACATAACTCTATGAATCTAACCAAAATTGACCTGGTCAATTTTGATAATTAAATCAATTAATTGAAACTCTCTAGATGATTTTATCCAAGGTACAATGGGGACCATAGGCCTATGAAATCAAGCTCCAATAAGTTATCATAAATCTAACAAATAAATTTACTAACTTATTAATTCCTCGTGACTCCACTATAGACTCGGAATTGCACTCTTGAATTCATAGAACGCTCTACAACAAATATACATACACTATTAATTATCCATTGTTACAACCATAATTGTCACTCAATCCTCTATACACGGTCTACAATGAGATGGGACTAAGATACCGTTTTACCCCTCATTGTATTTTATCCTTAAAACACTTAGTTCCTTGTAAATGATCTTTCAGTAAACTAATTTAATTAATGAAATGAGATCTCTATCATTTAACACCTTGAACCAAACTAAAAGGAAACCATCGTTTCACTTCTTCATCAGAAGCTATAGATGTTCGTATCTATGATTAACACTCCCACTCAATTATACTACCGAGTTCCCAAGATGTAAGTATGGGCTGGTCCATAGGGTAAGCTGGTAATGAACAATTCAAAGAACTCAAATAATACAATCAATTAGAATACTAACCACTAAGAATTGAGATTGAATTGACCTATGGTCAACTATATAATATGACTAGAATATATAATAACGGTATGTTTACTTATCTTATCAATTGTCAATATCGGTCCTGTCCGATGTAACAAATACATCTGATCTTATCTATTTTACTAATGTTCTGGAAAGAACATAACACTACAATGTATAAGTAGATCATATTGTAGATTGACAGGTCAGTGTAAATCTTGTGCACTGACTAATCTTAGGACTAACTTATTTTGAACATATAATCATATTTATATTCCACTGTGATTACGTCATTATAAATAAGATTAGCTATATGCTCGGGATATCAAACAAATAATCATGAAAATAAAACATGTGAGCAAAGTGATTGACCAAGTCTAAAAATGATTTATATTCTTTTATTGATAATAAAATGATATTACAAAGAATTTGGGTTTTAATTAGGGCATAAAACCCCAACAATCAAGAGTTCACAAAGTATTTCACGTATCCATGCTCTGAAAGTACGTGTCTGATTCTACGCATGTGCTGAGTTATGAAAACTTGGAGCTGGATCAAGATTTATCTTATGAGGAAAAGTCGGTTCAAATTTTAGACCGAAAAGATAAAGTCCTATGGAACAAGACCATTTCCTTGGTAAAAGTGTTGTGGAGGAATAACAAAGAGGAAGATGCAACTTGGGAGCTTGAGGCTGTTATGCGGGATCGATATCCCGAGTTATTCAGGTAAATTTCGTGGACAAATTTTCTATAAGGAGGGGATAGTTGTAGCGTCCCAAATTTGCTAATAAGACTTAGTGCCTTGATTAGCGTGCTGGGAGAGCAGTAATTGATTTAATTATGTTATTGCGTGGAGTAAATGATTACGTGATTAGAAATGCATGTTTAGGTGAATTAAATATGCATGTGGACCCATTTTGGCTATTTGGGGCATATTTGTAATTTTGGCCTGTTGAGGGCATAAATGCGAATTATATGTGTGTTATCCTTGAGACCACAAGATTGTGGAGATATATTTGTGATGTGTGATTCGAGACGGTGCTAGGGAGCAGCATAGCAGAATAGTCACAACGGTGTCGAATACCTGGCTCGGGGTGAGCCTAGGGGTATTATGGGAACATAGCACGTGTTCAGGGTTACCGGGTAACAGGTAGTGATCAGTGGTTATTTAAGTATGACAGGGGTTAAATGAGAATTTATAGGACTATTCGAGGAATTAGCGAGAATGATGCAAATGACGGGATTGCCCTTGGAGGCATTGAGTGGCTAAGGGTAGACTTGAGGGCATTTTAGACATTTTGGAAGCTGTGGATAGACTTGGTTTTGGCTAGGAACACTAGAACTGACCAGAAAATAGAAGAAACATAACTATCTTTCTCTCTAACACTTCTATCTCTCGACACCCTCTCTTTCTCTCTCTAAGCTTGGAAGCCTTAGTGAATTTTGAGGAGTTTGGCTAAGGAATTGAAGAGCTGGGGGTTTGAAGTGCTTGGGGATTAGCTCAGGTCAAATTCTCAGTGAGGTAAGGGTTTCAATTTGATCTTTTTCTGTTGAATTCTGTTGTGATCCAAAGGCTTGCATGAGGTTTGAACTCTAGACTGGTTTGGGGTTTTGATGAGCTTATGGGATAATTTTGAGGTGTTTATACTGATTAGGTTGCTTTGATACGAATTGGAGATTTAACTCTGGGTATAGGGGTTGAATTGGGAGTGAATTAGTAAGTTTGGCTGAGGAAAAACGTAATAGAAATGCATGGATTTCTGGGTTTTGGGGCTCGAACCGCGACACTGTTTTTCAGGCGCCGTGGCCCACATGAACCCAGGAGGCTTAGGAGCCTCTGATTTTTCCCAGGCACCACGGCGTAGGCTGAGGCTTGTCGGGCCCCTGTCCCCTTGGCGAGAGCCCAAGGCTCTTTGACTTGCAGCGGGTCGCGACTCAAATTAGGGAAAATGATCAAAACAGGCTTTTAAGCTTGGGAACCCAAATTTAAGGGCTCGGGAAGGATTCTGCTACCCGGTTTAGTAGAGTTCGAGGCCTCGAAGGCTAGTATTTTAATCTAAAGTTTTTAATTGGTTAGGGCTTGATGGATGTCTATTTATTGATGTGTTGTGACTAAGTTGTTACGTCAAGGCTCGGGTTTAGGAGATTGTGCTAGGAATCACATTAATCAATCAGCTCGGGACACAGGTAAGAAAATTGTTGTGCCTATAGAGCAGGGCATGGCTTGATTATCTGTGTTGAATGTTTTATGTGAATGTTTATGACTTGTTGTGCAATGTGTGTATGATTGTGAATGAATGGCGATGACCAGGAACGAAAATGGCCGAGAACAGCGAAGGCCGAGAACGACAAAGGCTGGGATCGACATTGAGCATGCTGAATGTAGGTCACTGGGGAGAGACCCTCTAGGGGTGTTGTACTCACCCGCTCGGTGAAGAGCGTGAACCCAGTGCCTGGTAAAGCACCTGGGTTGGCATAGGCCGCTATATGTTTAATTGATTATCTGTTTAAGTTGTTTATTATTGGATTGAATTGTGATATGCTTTATGTTGAGTTTTCTTGCTGGGCCTCGGCTCATGGGTGCTCTATGTTGCAGGTAAGGGCAAGGGAAAAGTCGACCAACCATGAGTTGGAGAGCGTGGAGTGGCGTGTACATGCACGGCCTACCTGGCTGCCACAGCCAGGGTTGATTTGCAGGATATGCTATAAATAGCTGGATTTGTCGCTTAGGTCAACAATATTTAAACTTTTGAATTGTAATACATTTTTGAAACAATGTTTTGGGATCCCAATGTTTAACTTTTATGAATTAAAATGAATGTCCAAATCTTTATACCTAGCGTTCGTCAAATGAGTCTTTATTTCGATTTAATCACACTTCTCAACCTAAAACCTCGATTAGCTAGCTAATGGAACATTTATAATTCACATCGTAATGGCTCTATGGTAGTAGGGCGTTACATTTATCCTCAACCTTGATCTGTGCTTCATTGGCACTTTGGGCATACATCTTGTTCATTGCAACCTTGTGGTCCAAAATGTAGTTATGCTGGACAAAGGCAAGGAAGGCCTGTAATCGAGAACAAATGTTAAACGCCTGGAAATCAAGAGTTTGACTTTAAAGAGCAAAGTTAATCAATTTTTAAGGCAAACTTACTGAAGAGAACATCTCTCCACTCTTATCAAAAAGGGCAGTGGCGTTCTTACAGCTTGTTAGGAACTCACACTGGGGAGCTGCGAGGTTGCCGTAGCATTGACCAATGTGGGTCAAGGCATCCAAGTAGGAGTTCTGAGGTTGCTATAGCATTAACCAATGCGGGTCAAGGCATCCGAACCCAATTGAGTTCATGAGGTGCCAGGGACATTGTCGAACACAAACTTAGGAACGTAGGGTGCGACCGTGAGCTTATGATCTTGGATTGGGGAGTGGGAAGGATGAGTTTTCTTCACCTGGCTCGAAGGAGAAGGAACTACAACCTCCGGAAGCACTGGATGGACAGTGGCAGGGCCCGACTCAGCCTGCCCCAAGGTTATGGGTGCAGTCTCGGTTGTTTTTGCACCCTTGGAGAAACGAACACCCTTCGAGGACGTCCATTGGTGCTTGGATCCCTTAGACATAGTGGGATGGCTAAGAATGTTATCAATGTACGAATCCATCTCATCTGAAGAAATGAAAGTAAATATTAGTACTTAATCATGTTTGAAATATATATATATGTGAGAACTTCTGTAACGACCTAAATTTACTAATAAGGCTTAAGGGCCTTGATTAGTGTGCAGGGAAGGCATAATGGGAATTATGTGTGACTTTAATGATTAAGATGCATGATTATGATTTAAAGCATGTTATATGACTATTTGAATATTTGAGATGCATGACTATGTGTATTAGTATGCATGTAGGCCCTGATTAGGTTAGAAGGGCCTAATCGTAATTTTGGCCATAATGGGCATAACTGTATTGATATATGTGATAATTGTCGAGACCACATTATTATGTGGATATATCTGTGATCTGTGACTCGAGACGATCCTAGTGAGCAAAGTAGCAAAAAAGTCATGGCGGAGATTTATACCTGGCTCGGGGTGAGCTCAGGGGTATAAATGGGAATTTAGTGAATATACTGGAGTCTATCTTGACATTGAGGAATATTATTGGTGATTAACTAGGTATCGGGAGTTAAGCGGGAAATATTAGAGACACTCGAGGAGTTAGCGGCAATTGGGTAAAATGACTAGAATGCCCTTAAGTGGACTAAAGGATTAGAAATAAAGGGGAGGGCATTAAGGTCATTTGGCATGTAAGGGATAGATATGCTGAGGCTTTATGTTAGTGGGAATTGTAGAAAGTTATAGAAGTCTGAAAGAGAGAAAAGAAGGAAAAAGAAAGAAAAGAGAAAAGGAAGGGAAAAACAGAGTTGCACTATCTTGGGTCGGTTTGTGGTTCTCTCACCACTTTTCTGGGATTTTCTTTGAGTAAAGATCAGAGAAGAGCTGGGATAGACTGAGCATCAAGGATCCTAAGTTAGGTTTGAGGAGTTGGCAGAGGTTTAGCAAGAGGTCATCAACACTTGAGGTAAAATTTTGTAAGTTCCTTCAGTTTTGGTTTTGGTATTTAGCAAAGATATCTAAGCTGTGTTGATGGGGAATTCTAGGGAAGTTGGAGCCAAGGGTTGAGGAGAAGCAAGTCAAGGAGGTCTAGAGACAACTTGGGGTCGAAGTTCCATCAAAGGTATAAATTCTAAGCTCTAACTTTGATGTTCAACTTGTTTCTGCTGAGTTTTAATGTCTAGAAGTGGCTATGGTGAATTTTGAGTTTGGGGATGCATGTGCTTGAGTTCTAGGTATTTGAGGTGCTTAGGATGAGTGGAGTATGGTCATAAGGTTGATTTTGAGGTTGGGAAATATTTGGAAGAGTTTTGGTTGAGGTTGGTTTGAGGAAATTGCAGGAAGGGAAAACTCGGAGTTGGCCTGTCTGTGACTAGCGCTACTGCGCTAGCCTTTGGGAACTGTAGCGCTAGGCCAAGCTTGCTGAGGGGATTTTTCTTCTGTTTGTAGTGCTGTAGCACCATCCCATGAGCGCTGTGGCGCTACCCTGCCTTCTGAAGAGGATTTTAGGGTTATTTGCAAGGGTTTTTGACCAAGGGTTTGGGGTTTGTTTCCACCACCTTGTTTGGTGGAACTAGGACTTCCCGGGGGCTCGGGATTATCCCTGAGGCTAGGTTTTGGACTTGAGGTTTGATGATGACTTTGGCTTATGGTTGTGTTTAGGTAAGCGCTAGGGCTCGAGGGGGATCGTGCTCAAGGAGTCGAGATCAAAGCTAGCGTATCGAAAGGTAAGAAAACTGCACCTGGTTATATGTTTGTGATGGGACTAAGTGCTCCCGATATTTGTATCGTGTCAATGATGGTATTATGCCATGGGACATGTGAAAGCAGCCTAAGAGTGCCGTACATAATATATGCGCACAGGGCGTGGCTTGGCCACTGGTAGCCGAGGACAGCTTAATATTCATTGAGCTCGGTTTAAGCAGGCCGGAGTCAGTGGGATAACGGAGGGAGCAGCCTGAGAGCGCTAGCCCTAGTTATCACTTGTGATATAATATATGATATGAGTTGATATGTTTAGTATGTTGACTACTTGATTATACTGAATGATTATATGGTTGAGATTATTTGATGTAGTATGAGATGTTGACTTGTCTGTTGATTGATTATGCTCTGTTGTTGTGTTTTCTTGTTGGGCCTTGGCTCACGGGTGCTACGTGGTGCAGGTAAAGGCAAGAACAAGTTGGACCAATCTTGAGGTGGTGAGCTGCGGGGTTGAATGTACATAGACGGCTATTCGATCACCATGGTCGAGGAGTGGATCAGGACAGGGATTGCCCAACTGTTTGTTTTGCCTTAGTATGGCTTGTTATTGTATCTAAACCCCATGACTTTTGTAAACGATCTTTAAACTTATATTTTTAGGATCCCGTGTAAACAAGAAATGCTCCTTAATGAAAATGTGGCTTTTGAGACCAAAACGTTTTTAACCCTAGTTCGTTTACAGTTTCGATGACACGCTTTCAATTAAATGACTTGATTAGCAAGTCTGGCACTTTATAAATACACAGTGTAACGGTCTTGGCTATCCAGGGCGTTACAACTTCTAAGTAAAGGAACCTAACTGGAAGATCCCTTCTGGCTCGAACTTGGGGATTAGGAAATCCCTCTATCTTCATATGATTCTAAGTGAGTTCCTTCTCGATAAGTAGGGGACAACCTCGGCAAATCCCTATAGTCATTAGTCCCGTGTTGGACGGCTACGCCTTCCCAAACCTCATTTACACTATACATGGTTTGATATTTTCCTAACCAACTATCGTCCCTACGTACCTTAAAATTTACCCCCGACCAGGTCATAAAATTGTTTTAGGGATCATTAAAAAGGACTAGGACATTGGACTCTTGTTTTTAAAGGGTTGGAGACCACATAGAACCAAGAGAGAGAGAGAGAGAGAGAGAGAGAGAGAGAGAGAGTGTGTTCCTTTGTTTTTCCTTGTGTTGTTCGGTTATGGGAGGTTACTTAGAGTTCAAGTAACTCTAAGCGAATCACGAGGGCTCGGGGTACCCAAAAACGTCCCCAAGGGCGAAATGGTCAAAACTCCTAGAACTCCCTCCTAATCTCACTAACTCCAAATATATCCTCAAATATTCATTCCCATTACCCGATAACCCAGTAATGTACTAGATACCCAAAATACCCCTTGACTCACCCTGAGTCGGGTATTAGGTCCCATTGTGACTTTCCTGCTAACTTGTTCCCTAGGATCGCCTCGTGCTAAGTAACTCAAATAAACTCACATAATAATGTGGTCTCTCACATATATGCACATATATACAATTATGCCCATAATGGGCCAAATTACGAAAATTGCCCTTCTAATAAGAAACGGGCCCACATGCATATTTAATAGACATAAACATGCATGCCTAATCATATTATCATGTAACCCACATAATTACATAATTTACATGCATACACATCACATATATATATATAATTCTCATAAATTTCCATCCTGGCCCCCTATTCAAGGCCACAAGCCTTATTAGGTAATATGGGACGTTACAACTATTCCCTCCTTACAGAAATTTCTTCCTCAAAATTTTACCTGAATAGCTCGGGATACTGATTCTGCATATTTGCCTCCAACTCCCAGGTCGCTTCCTCGACCTTCTTGTTCCTCCATAATACCTTAACAAAAGGTATAGTTTTGTTCCTCGGGACCTTGTCTGTAACGTCTCAAATTACCTAATAAGGCTTAGGGCCTTGATTAGTAGGGCAGGATGACAAATTATGGAAATTATGTGCTTATGTGATATATATATGTGTGTATCATTGCATGATTGTGTGAGTTATATTATAATATTACTTGGTATGCATGTTTAGATGTATTAAATATGCATGTGGTCTGTTTCTTATCAGAAGGACAATTTTCTTAATTTGGCCTGTTACGGGTATATTTGGCATATATGCGTTAGACCACATTATTATGTGGATATATTTGGGTTACTCGGCATGAGGCGATCCTAGAGAGCAAGTTAGCGGGAAAGTCACAATGAGATTAATACTTGACTTGGGGCAGTCAAGGGGTATTTTAGGTATTTAGTACATTACTGGGATATTGGGTAATGGGAATGAATATTTGATGATATATTTGGAGTTAGTAAGATCAGGAGGGAATTGTAGGAATTTTGACTATTTTACCGGCGGGGGCATTTTTGGGACCCCAAGCCTTGGGTTTAATTTAAGGTTACTTGAGTTCGAAGTAACCTGATAGAAAACAGAAAAGTACGTTCAACACTTTCTCTCTCTCTCTCTCTCTCTCCCGTTCTCCTTTTTACCCTCATTTCATTTTCAAAGGAAACTCGAGTTTTAGGGCTCGGATTCAAGCAACGTTAGAGTCATAACAATTCTAGGGAAGATTAGAAGCTTGATAGCAGGAGGATTTAGCGGGAAAACAACATAATCAGAGGTAAATTAACCTTTGCATTTTTGAGTTTTCGTTTTCTCAAGTTTTGAATTGGATTTCACGGTTCGGTGAGTTTTTGACCCATCGAAACCGCGGGTTTTGATGCTTGAGAGGTTCTACGGATGTTATGTGATTGAATGGTGAGTTAGGTACGGATTTGGGGATTATTTTGAGAAGATTTTGTGCTGTAAAATATGAGTTTGCGGGGTCGCACAACGACCCTGTTCTTGGGCATAGCAGCCCTAATCAACTCAGCCGTTTGGTGGTTTCCTGAGTTGGGTAGCACCGCGGCGCCTGGTAGGCAGTATCGCAGCTCTGGTCCTATGTGTTTGGGGGCTGGTCTCTCTGGTTGTGAGAGTCGCGAATCTTAGTGTGGGGCGTCGTGACCCTAATAGGGTGAGTTGCGACGCAAATGGCAGTTTTTGGCCAATGGAGGTTCTGAGTGCGAGAACTCAACCTTAGGGCTCGAGATAGATCCTACTAGCCAATTTAGTAGAATTCAATGTCCCAGAGGCTAGGACTTGGTCCGGAAGCCTGTGTTTGCTTGTTACTGACGGGATTCTATACTTGCTTGTGACTAGGTTATTGTTGGGAAACTTATACATGATCTTTATTTATTTTCATGTAGATCTAATATTAAACAAATTAATATGAGATAACCTAGAACATGTTTCTAAAATTGAATTCAAAGAGAAATAAAGATTAGAATACTTATAGTATACGCATCGGAATTAAAGAGTCCTTCCTTCAGTTTCTTTAACTCCTGTATCCTCTTTGTTGCAGAGTATTATCAAGAAACTGAACCGATCTTCTATTTTCTTCACAGCCTTCCCATGTATCCTTAGAATCACCTAGACTAGTGTGGGAAATTCTCAACACATGAGATAGATATAGAGAGAAGAAGAGAAAATAACAAAGAGGCTTAGAAAATGACTTGTGTTTAGAGAGAATCTAAAACTATCAGAAAATCTCACTTGTGACTTATTTTTTGACTTCATTCTAAGCACTCCTTTTATAGAATCAATTAGGCCATTTAATTTAATTAAAAAATTAATAAAATAATACCCATTTTAAATCCCTAGGGCGAAATTATCATGGGCTTTAGGCCTGTGAAATTTCCAACTAGATTATAAGCCCATTGGACTTAAAATCAAGACCTGTATTATTTTCTACTGATTTAATTAATTAAATAATTATTTAAATCCTTTATCAAATTAATTATTTATAATTTAAACCTTGATTTAAACTTATTTATTAATTTAGATACAAATTTATCTTAATTAATAAATCTGCCACAATTTCTCTTTTCTTCTCTAAATTACATAACTCTGTGAAACTATCCAAAATTGACCTAGTCCACTTTGATAGTTCTAATTGATGATTAAATCAATTAATTGAGACTATCTAGATGATTTTATCCAAGGTACAATGGGGACCATGGACCTATGAAATCAAGCTCCAATAAGTTATCATAAATCTAACAAATAAATTTACTAACTTATTAATTCCTCGTGACTCCACTATAGACTCGGAAATGCACTCTTGAATTCATAGAACGCTCTATAACAAATATAGATACACTATTAATTATCTATTGTTACAACCATAATTTTCACTCAATCCTCTATAGATGGTCTACAATGAGATAGGACTAAAATACCATTTTACCCCTCATTGTATTTTATCCTTAAAACACTTAGTTCCTTGTAAATGATATTTCAATAAAATAATTTAATTACTGAAATGAGATCTCTATCATTTAACACCTTGAACCAAACTAAAAGGAAACCATCATTTCACTTCTTCATCAGAAGCTATAGATGTTCATATATATGATTAACACTCCCACTCAATTATACTATCGAGTTCCCAAGATGTATGTATGGACTAGTCCGTAGGGTAAGCTGGTAACGAACAAGTCAAAGAACTCAAATAATACAATCAGTTAGAATACTAACCACTCAAAATTGAGATGAATTGACCTATGGTCAACTATATTATATGACTACAATAGATAATAACGGTATGTTTACTTATCTTATCAACTGTCAATATCGGTCATGTCCGATGTAACAAATACATATGATCTTATCTACTTTGCTAATGTTATGGAAATAACATAACACTATAATGTGTAAGTAGATCATATCGTAGATTGAAAAGTCAGTGTAAATCCTGTGCACTGACTAATCTTAGGACTAACTTATTTTGAACATATAATCATATTTATATTCCACTGTGATTACGTCATTATAAATAAGATTAGCTATATGCTCGAGATTTAATAGAAGTTTATATTAAACAAATAATCATGAAAATAAAACATGTGAGCAAAGTGATTGACCAAGTCAGAAAATGATTTCTATTCTTTTATTGATAATAAATGAGATTACAAAGAATTTGGGTTCTAATTAGGGTATAAAACCCCAACAGTTATAGCTAGGAGCTTGGGATCAGGATCGTGCTCGAGGGTTCTTATTTTACATTACACTTGGACCTGAGGTAAGAAAACTGCACCCAATATGTGATGTACATGATTAGGGCTTGGCCCGAATGTTGAATATAGTCTTGATTGGGCATGGGCCCTTGTAAATGTGCATGTTTATGATTATGCCTATAAATGATTGATTAAGCATGCCGAATGCTCTATTTATGGATATTTGTTATATGATGAATGTTGTTAGCATTATATAATTGGGAAAAGCATTGACTTATTAGTCAATGATGGCAATAGAGCTGAGCGCTGGTTGAAAAGCATTGACTTATTAGTCAAGGGCGGCAATAGCGCGTTGAGCGCTGGTCGACATGGTTAGATCTAATCAAGAGCGCATCATACGCTTGTTTGACCCAATGGTTGTGGAAAACTGAAGTGCCAGGTACGCTGGGCCAGCTCCAAGACTGGTTATTCAAAGGATAAGGCAATGGGCCCTGGGGTGACTTATTCGTCCCATATCCTAGGGCTGAGCCCCAATAAGGTTTATTAATCATGTAATTTAGGTAACGAGCCCTGATATGATTAAGTTAATAATTTACTTAGGGAATTTGGTCCCATATGACATGGTAGTCATTTATATGAATGGTATGCATGCATGAGTAGGGTTTTTACCACTAGGCATGCTTATTATGGTTTGATAATGTATTATTAATAACTTATGAGCATGTTTAAGTTTTCTTGCTGGGCCTTGGCTCATGGGTGCTATGTTGTGACAGTTAGAATTCCGTGATCCGCAGGGGGAAAGACCAGGTAAAAGCTATGCAACCCCACATCGCCTAGGGAAGGTCAATTGTGATGATTCTAAGATTGTGTAGGTATGGGACTACACAGTTGAAAAAGGCTTAAATGGATGGATAGGTACTACCTGTGCCAATAAGATGCATCTTCTTTTTGGTAGCCCATCACTTGAGAACTCCAAATTTAAGCGTGCTTGAATTAGAGTAGTCTCATGATGGGTGACCTCCTAGGAAGCTTTCCCAGGAAGCGTGCGAGTGAGGAAAAATCAAGCTGGAAAGATTCGTGTTGGTTTGTAGGGACAGTCGTCATTCCAGGAAGCAACCATAGTGACGTGGGGCGTTACAAATGGTATTAGAGCCTTGACCCAGCAAGAAGTGTGGCCGATGGGGACGCGGGACCCCTAAGGGAAGGTGATTGTGGCAGTCAAAATCCTGTTATCCACAGGGGGAAAGATCTGGTAAAAGCTGTGCAATCCCACATCGCCTGGGGAAGGTAAGGTGTGATGATTCTAAGACTGTGTAGGTATGAGACTACACAATTGAAGAAATATTAAATGGATTGATGGGTACTACCTATGCCAACAAGATGCATCTTCTTTTTGGTAGCCCATCACATGAGAACTCCAAAGTTAAGCGTGCTTGACCTGGAGTAGTCTCATGATGGGTGACCTCCTGGGAAGTTTTCCCAGGAAGCGTGCGAGTGAGGACAAAGCACACTGGAAAGACCCGTGTTGGTTTGCAGGGCCAGTCGTCTTTCCAGGAAGCAACCATTGTGACATAGGGCTTTACACTTCTCTTAACCAATCCATACCCAGAAATCATTACAGAGTTGGTCATAACCAACTCTACCAGGTCAACTAACAACTTCCTGTCGTCTACTATCACTAACAGTGATTTAACCCGTCTCCTGGATACTACCAACTTTCCTCTAGATGACGTCTTCTACATCTGGCGCACTCTAGATATGTCCTCCAATTTCTATTGTCGCTCTAGCGGCCAATCTGTACACCCCGTGTCTTTTATCAGGGCCGGAAGCCAACAAAGTATCTGGGGTCTTCCTTTTCTGGTCACTATGGGCTCCGCCTCTACCAGATCCTGTAAAGGGAGGTTCCTATTGGGAAACTTATACAAGATCTTTATTTATTTTCATGTAGATCTAATATTAAACAAGTTAATATGAGAAAATCTAGAACATGTTTCTAAAATTGAATTCAAAGAGAAATAATGATAAGAATACTTACATTATACGCAGCGGAATGAATGAGTCATTCCTTCAGTTTCTTTAACCCTTGTATCCTTTTTGTCGCAGAGTATTACCAAGAAACTGAACCGTTCTTCATTTTTCTTAACAACCTTCCAAACTATCCTTAGAATCACCTAGACTAGGGTGGGAAATTCTCAACACATGAGATAGATACAGAGAAAATAACAATGAGGCTTAGAAAAGGACTTATGCAGTAGAGAGAATCTAAAACCTATCAAAAACTTGTGATTCAACTTATGATTTCAACTATCACTTAGCATTCATTTTATAGACTCACTTAGGTCACTTATTTAATTAAAAAATCATTAAAATAATAGCCAATAATCAGTCCTAGGTCAAAATTATCATGGACTTTAGGCCCGTGAAATTTCCCATTTAATTATAAGCCTGTTGGTCTTAAAATCAAGGCCTATATTATTTTCTATTGATTTAATTAATTAAACAATTATTTAAATCCTTTATCAAATTAATTGTTTATAATTTGAACCTTGATTTAAACTTCTTTATTAATTTAGAATCCAATTTATCTTAATTAATAAATCAACCCTAATTTCTCTTTTCTTCTCTAAATTGATAACTCTGTGAAACTATCCAAAATGACATGGTCAACTTTGATAATACTTATTGATAATTAAATCAATTAATTGAGACTGTATAGATGATTTTATCCAAGGTACAGTGGGGACCATGGGCCTATGAAATCAAGCTCCAATCAGTTATCATAAATTTACTAACTTATTAATTCCTTGTGACTCCACTAAAGACTCGGAATTGCACTCTTGAATTCATAGAACGCTCTATAAGCAATATAGATACATTATTAATTATCCATTGTTACAACCATAATTGTCACTCAATCCTCTATACACGGTCTACAATGAGATGGGACTAAAATATCGTTTTACCCCTCATTATATTTTATCCTTAAAACACTTAGTTCCTTGTAAATGATATTTTAGTAAACTAATATTAATTACTGAAATGAGTTCTCTCTCATTTAGCACCTTGAACCAAACTAAAAGGAAACCATCATTTTACTTCTTCATCAGAAGCTATAGATGTTCATATCTATGATTTACACTCCCACTCAATTATACTACCGAGTTCCCAAGATGTATGTATGGACTAGTCCGTAGGGTAAGCTGGTAACGAACAAGTCAAAGAACTCAAATAATACAATCAGTTAGAATACTAACCACTCAAAATTGAGATGAATTGACCTATGGTCAACTATATTATATGACTACAATAGATAATAACGGTATGTTTACTTATCTTATCAACTGTCAATATCGGTCATGTCCGATGTAACAAATACATATGATCTTATCTACTTTGCTAATGTTATGGAAATAACATAACACTATAATGTGTAAGTAGATCATATCGTAGATTGAAAAGTCAGTGTAAATCCTGTGCACTGACTAATCTTAGGACTAGCTTATTTTGAACATATAATCATATTTATATTCCACTGTGATTATGTCACTATAAATATGATTAGCTATATGCTCGGGATTTAATAAAGGTTTATATTAAATAAATAATCATGAAAATAAAACATGTGAGCAAAGTGATTGACCAAGTGAAAAAATGATTTCTATTCTTTTATTGATAGTAAATGAGATTACAAAGAAATTGGATTTTAATTAGGGCATAAAACCCCAACAGTTTCGTTCTCCTGGTATCCTTTCTGGTCGCACTCTCGCGCCAGATCTTGTTCTCAATGCTCTCTGCAATAGGGGCTCTTTTCACTATCTGAGTGTATGCCGTCACTCCAGGTATTATTGTTATTCTGACATGAATGAATCTTTCCTTCCTTATCCCATCAGTGGGCACCAAGTCTGCAACGAACTTGGATAATCTATCAAACCTTAGTTCATACTTTGCCACTGTCATATTCCCTTGCTGCCATTTACTGAACCCTTTAGCTTTTGCAGCTCTAACTGCCTCATTATAATACTATTCATTGAACTGAGTACTAAACTCTTCCCAATCCAAGGTATTAATGCCCCTAGTTGAGGATACTACCTCCCACCAGATTCGGGCATCCTTCCAAAAGATATACATGGTACATGCTACTCTCTCGTTGCCCACCATCCTCATAAAATCTAGGATGGATGTGTTCTTGCTCATCTACTGCTCTGACTTGGATCTGCGCTACCCTCTAAAACTGGAGGGTGCTTCTTCTTGAATTGTTCATATAACAACTCCCAACGGTTCTATCTCTGGCTGCTGTTGTACGACCGGTACTGTAGCAGCAAGTGGGGCCTCTGACGTAGCGTTCCCTGCCGGTACCTGTTGTTGCCTCAACTGGCGAATCTCTTCTTCTTGCCTCTGCAGCCTAGCTTGCATATCAGCAAGCACCTGTTGCCAGTTTTTAGGAGCTGGCGGAGGGGTTGGACCCTAATTATCATTTTTGGCCTGTATTCCCTAGCTGGCTTGCAGATCTGACTGCCCTAGAAGCATACCTCCAAACATGTACCTTGTTGCAATAATCAATTCATCCAATTAGGTAGTAATAACTAAACCTCTTGCCGCCCTACGGCTCAAGACCGAACAAACAAATGTTCACACTCAACAATCATGCTAGTAAGCATGTCAATCCATATTCATATCCAAACATGGTGCTAATAAGCACTTCCTAACATTTATAAACAAGTAACGATGCTAATAAGCATTTTTTGGCACTCAAATAGTTAACTATGCTAATAAGGATCTCCTGACATTTACAGACAGATATCAATACTAATAGGCCTTTCTTTAACATTTAACAGTGCTAATAAGCATTTCCTAGCATACGTGTATCTATAACAATGTTAATGAGCGTGTCCTGACCTACATGTCCTTATAACAATGCTAATAAGCACTTCCTTTTGCATTCATAAGCAATTTCAATGCTAATAAGCATCCCGATACTCTCACACATATACAATCATGCTAATAAGCATGGCGATTCATATTCATGCTAAAAAAAGTGATAATAAGCATGTTCTTAACATTCACAAGCATTAACAACACTAATATGCACGTTCCTAGCATTCATATACATAACATAATGCTATTAAGCATTTCTAACATTCAAAGAAATAACGATGCAAATAAGCATTCCTTTTAACATTTTAATGGTGCTAATAAGCATCTCTTCGCATACATGCACATATAGCAGCGCTAATAATTGTTTCCAACCTTCAAAAGTATTAATGATGCTTATAAGCATTCCTACAACATTTACAAGTGACTTTTTGTGCTAATAAGCACATCTTTAACATACATACAACAGTCAAGGGTCAGACCTTATCAGAATATCTCATGCTTTCTATTTAAACAAGTAGGTAAGGCATATGTACTTCATTTAAGCAATTGCACACATAACTATATTAATAGTTATCGAACCCTGAGTCGAGCTTGTCTTAAGCGACGAGTGTACATGCCCAATCCATCATCAGGAACCCTTAAACCTTCGCAACTCTGATACTAAGCTGTAACACCCTGCTAATTAGGGTTCATTACCATGTGTGTTTAAATTTGTGTGGGACTCGCTAAACGAGTCATTTGGACTAAAACATGTGATTAAGCCACTAAGGGTTCATGTCTTAAAAATCTTGGTCAAAGAATAAACATTTCCATTAAAAGAAAACTTTAGTCATTACATGGGATCCTAAAATACAAGTTTAACAATTTGTTTACAACTTAGGGATTACAAACTAAGCCGACATAAGCGGCAAAACAGGGTCCAACCTTAGTTCCCCTGCGATACCTCGGCCGTGGTGGTCGAGTAGACTGCATATGTACACATCGCCCCTAATGCTCTCCAACTCATGGTTGGCCAAGGTTCTCGTTACCCTTACATGCACTACAAAGCACCCATGGGCCAAAAGACTCAGCAAGAAAACACATTAACAAATTCAGATAGTCCACAGAATATAACAGCATGGCCAACAGTAATAACTGGAACCAAGCATACACACTGTACAAGTAAGTGACCATAGGGTCACACAAGTGCGTGTCACACTGCCTTTCATCCCTATGGCATCCGAGCCAGTCAAGTGCATAATGCACTCCCGTTCATTCCTATGGCATCCGAGCCAGTCAAGTGCATAATGCACTCCTGCGGTGGCCTAGCCATAACGGCTTGCGCTCAACGTGCATAATGCCGATTAGGGCTCATAAGTCGAGCCTTGCAAACTCTGACTCATAAGTCGAGCCTTGTAAAATCTCAAATTATAAGTCGAGCCTTGTGAACCCTTGACTTATACTTTGAGCCTTGTAAACCCTCGACTTATAAGCCAGGCCTTGTAATCCCTCGACTTATAAGCCGACCTTGTAATCCTTCGACATGTAAGACAGCCTTGTAATCCCTCGACTTATAAGTCAGCCTTGTAAATCATTCGACTTATAAGTCGGCCTTGTAATCCCTCGACATATAAGTCGGTCTTGTAAATCCTTGATTCATAAGTCGAGCCTTGTAAACTCCTCTACTCATTAGTCAAGATTTGTAAGCCCCTCGACTCATAAGTCGAGCTTTGTAAGCCATCGACTCATAAGTCAAGCCTTGTAAACCTCAGCTAATAAGCCAAGCCCCTTTTTATTCAGGTATACCCTCAACTAGCAGGCCGAGCCTTTGGTTAGGTACAATAGTCAGACTTCCGACTCATCAGCCGAGCCTCCCAATCGGGGACAGACATACATATACTACCATAATTATACACAGATACAATGCATTACAATGTACTTACACAAGTATACACATGTATAATTATAATTATATTCATTAGCTGGGCCTGAGCCCTAATCATGTTTACATTTAACAGTTGGGCCAAGCCCCAATCATATTACATTTAATAGTTGGACTGAGCCCTAATCATAATACAGTTGATAGCTAGGACGAGCCCTAATCATAACACATTTGATAGCTGGGTTGAGCCCTAATCATAATATAGTCAACAATAGGGCCAAGCCCTAATCATGTTACATTCAACAACGAGGTCAAACTGTAATCACGTATCTCACGCATCAGATGCAGTTTTCTTACCTTTGGTCCGAGTGTAAATAATTAGGAAAGAAAGTACGACTCCCGAGAATGATCCTCTCCCGAGCCTTAGCAGTAACCTAGTCATAACCCACAAATAACATTCTCATTACTATTTGATTCCATAATAGAAACCCGGGACAAATCCCGTGCTCTCGGGACCTCCAATTCCCCCACACGGGGTGGTGAAATCATCCCCCAAGCCCCTGGGCCTATGCCTTAAAAATACAAAAATGAAGGGCCTTGAAAATGGCCTAGCGCCGCGGTACAGCCTTACAGGCGCTGCGACACACAGCCAGGGCCCCCTGCCCTAGAACATCATAATGTTGTGGCTCGAAAGAACAAGGTCGCGGCGCCCCTACGTGAACCCAGAAAAACTGGGTTTTCCACCATCTTTCCTCGAGCCAAAGCTCTCAAATCTTTCCCCAAACTTGCCTAAAAGTCCCAAATGATTTTGAAATCCTAAATAACATATCATAAGCAGTACTAACACCTCAAAAATTAAACTCAATCTCTCACTCAAATCAAAACCCATCCCTTTGTTTTAAATTCTGCAAAAACTTAAATCACAACGGAGATTTACCAAGAAAACAAAGCAATACCTTACCTTAAAGAAGAATCACGACCCTTATGCTCCTCCTACTTGAGTTCCCAGCTCAAACTTTAAATTTCCAAGTCTTTCCTTCTCCAAAAATCAAAACTTCATCAAGTGCAAAAATAGAGAAAAATAGTAACGGGAGAGAAAGGGAGTGGCGAGTCTTTTCCTGAATGTTTTGAGAAGCTTCAAGTGACTAAGTCACTACCTAGATAGGAAAGGACCATTATACCCCTTGCTCCCGAATGCCCTCTACAATGCCCTCATGGGCAAATGAGTATTTTACCCATCCTTTTTCCCATTAATCATAATTAACGCCTCATAAATTCCCGTTAACTCTAATTTCCTCAAATGACTACCAAATAATTCCCCATTACTCGATAAATTCCGATAATGTGCTAAATTACTAAAATACCCCTAGGCTCACCCCGAGCTGGGTATTTGACCTCGTTATAACTAAACTGCTAACTTGCCCCCTAAGATCGCCTTGTGCTGGATAATCCAAATATATCCACATAATAATGTGGTATTAATCATAAAACACACATACATTCAAATATGCCCTCAACGGGCCAAAATTACGAAGATGCCCTTCTAATAAGAAATGGGCCCACATGTATGTTTAATACACCTAAACGTGCCAATATAGTCATATTATATTATAACTCACATAATTCATATAATAACATGCTCATAACACATAAGCACTCAATTAATTCAATTATTGCCTCCCGGCCCCCTAATCCAAGCACTAAGATATATTAGGGAATTTGGGGCATTACATATGTGGTCCAGGTAAGGCGAGCGGAAAGCTGGACCAACCATGAGTTGGAGAGCTTAGGTGGAGACGTGTACATATGCGGCCGCTTGACCACCACGGCCAAGGTTTCTCATAGGACCTAGGGTTAAACCCTATTAATCATAATTAACGCCTCATAAATTCCCGTTAACTCTAATTTCCTCAAATGACTACCAAATAATTCCCCATTACTCGATAAATTCTGATAATGTGCTAAATTACTAAAATACCCCTAGGCTCACTCCGAGCCGGGTATTTGACCTCGTTATAACTAAATTGCTAACTTGCCCCCTAAGATCGCCTTGTGCTGGATAATCCAAATATATCCACATAATAATGTGGTCTTAATCATAAAACACACATACATTCAAATATGCCCTCAACGGGCCAAAATTACGAAGATGCCCTTCTAATAAGTAATAGGCCCACATGCATGCTTAATACACCTAAACGTGCCAATATAGTCATATTATAATATAACTCACATAATTCATATAATAACTGCTCATAACACATAAGCACTCAATTAATTCAATTATTGCCTCCCGGCCCCCTAATCCAAGCACTAAGATATATTAGGGAATTTGGGGCATTACATATGTGGTCCAGGTAAGGTGAGCGGAAAGCTGGACCAACCATGAGTTGGAGAGCTTAGGTGGAGACGTGTACACATGCGGCCGCTTGAACACCACGGCCAAGGTTTCTCATAGGAACTAGGGTTAAACCCTATTTTTGCCGCTTAGGTCGGCAAGATATAACTTTTGAATTGTAATGACCTTTTTGGAACTATAATCAACTTTGTCAACGTTTATTATGAGATCCCATGTACAACTTAACATTTTAATGAAATATCCATTCCTTTTGACTGAAATTTGTAACCCTAGACTGTTAATCACATTTAGATGCACATTTATGGCCTAATGACTTGTTTAGTGAGTTAAGCACTATTTAAAATACACAGTATAACAATCTTGGCTAACCAGGGCATTTCAACTTGGTATCAGAGCGTGCCAAGGTTAAGGGTTCCTGAAGGCAGGCTGAGCATGTACACTCGCCACTAAAGATAAGCTCGACTTAGGGTTCAAAAACTATTAACATGGTTATGCGTTTAACTGCTTAAATAGGATATAAATGCCTTATCTGCATGTCTTATTAGGTAGCATGAGATATTATGATAGGGCCTGGCCCTTGACTACTGCATGATTTAAAAGGATGTGCTTATTAGCACTGACATTGCTTGTGAATGCAAGGGAACCACTTATTAACGTTGTTATATGGACATGTATGTCAGGACACGCTCATTAGCACTTTCATAGATACATGTATGCCAAAAAATGTTTATTAACATTGTTATATGGTTATGAATGTCAGAAAGTATTAGCATTGTTATTTGTTATGAATATCATGAAGTGCTTATTAGCACCAGACTTGGAAATGAATATGAATCTACATGCTTATTAGCATGATTGTTGAATGTGAATGATTATATGCATGGTCTTGGAACGTGAGGCGGCAAGATGTTTAGTTATCACTACCTAACTGGCCGAATTTATTATTGCAGCAAGGTATAAGCTTGGAATTATGCTTCCAAGGCAGATAGAGTCATAAACTAGCCAGGAAGATCAAGGCCAGAATGACTGACAAGGTCAGGATAATGATCAGGGCCAGACCCCTCTGCCAGCTCCTGAGAACAGGCAGCAAGTGCTTCTTGATTTGTAAGCAAGGGTATTGAGGCAGGAAGAAGAGATCTACCTCCTGAGATAGCAACAGGTTCCTACAGGGAACATCTTGCTAGAGGTACCACCTGTGATGGTGCTAACACTTGAGTAGCCGCTAGAGGCTGGGAACAAATGAGAACCTCTTTATGAAAGGTTCAGGAAATAACACCCTCCAGTCTTTGAGGTAGTGCAGATTCGGCTAAGGCTGAATAGTGGATGAGCATGGTTACCACCATCCTAGACTTTACACTACCAGAAAAAATACTTTCAATAAGACTGAAAAAGTATTATCAAATATATACCATAACACTTTTTGATATGTTAAGGAAAGCGGTGTTATAGTAGGTCGGAGCACTTTGCATAACACTTTTCCATAGTTATAGACATGTGTTATGGTATAACCTACGATAACACTTTTTTTTGTGTTATTTTAATAGTTAGATAAGCATTTCATTATGCTATTTATAAATAGATTATATAACACTTTTTTGTACTTATAAAGTAGTGTTATGATACACTTTATAATAACACACTTTCTGCATTATAGAAAATAGTTTGCATAACATAATTTTATACTTATAAACCAGTGTTATTGTAAAAGATACAATAACACATTTTTTTGTATTATTCTAATATTTGGATAAGCTTGAATTATTATTACATAAACCTGTACATTATAATAATTTTTAATTGCTTTAATTCAAACCCGCTTCATTTAATATACTTAAGATACCCTTAACATTGTACAAATATATTATTGAGTACCAATTATATGGTTCATAACACATAACCAAATAATTGTGTCAAAATACATTCAAGATTATCTTAAAAACAATCCAAAAGTCTTAAGATATTCAACACTACCTAATTAACATAAACAAAATATTCTCACAATAGTCAACAAAATAGTCTTAAATAGTTGCATATTCAAAAGTAAAGGTAGGAATTTATGATCTTCCAAATGTCAGCACACCAAAGCCTTCCAAATCAGATTTTCTTTTGCAGTTCACTTGTTGAATCTTGTAAATAAAACATAAAACAAAAACTAATGAGGTCATGAAATATCATATCATTAATCTAAAATAGTCAACAATATCAAGACACATAACCAAATTTACAATAATTGAGTTTGAATACTAAACAAGTTATTATATTACACACATTACTACAACTATCTATACTCAAGTGACCTTAGAACTTTAATTAAATGGTGCATAATATAAATACCTCTTGGAATAACCTTTTGAGAAGGCCATGCAACTGTTGAACCAACAACATCTCGTATAGTAAGCATCTCATAGTTAGGACGAAATAAATAAGCACCAGGCACAACAACAACATCAACCCATATACGTATAAAATATGGTCCAAGAGGAATTCCGTGCACCTCTAAGTCTGGATCACTAGAATCTCAACGGCTTTCAGCAATAATTGCATCTAACCAATCGAGCAAGTAGCAAGCATTCCTTGCTTCTGTAAAGTTATGTCCCTTTTTAACTCCAACACTCTGCAATTTGAAGACAGTATATTAATTTTTGTATTTTTTTCCTTAAAAAGAAAGAATTTTTTTTGAAGATTTACCTTAGGAGAAGGAATATTGTTGGATAAACACATACATGCGACCCTACTAGCATTATGCCCCTACCAAAATACTGAGTAAAGTGAAAGGAAACATACTAGCACCATTGTCATATTTAAGTCAGTACTCTATGAAATATATAATATAATTTAAATTTTAAGTGAAGATAATCAACAAATATAGCTGTAAATGTAGAGATTATACAGAACCTGTAATAGTAGTATTCCAAGAGTTGCTGAGCCGAATCTCATTGGAAGCTCACCTTTCTCTACAAGTAACCATAGAAAATGTACATAAGCTCTATGCAATGAGAAGAATAATCTTGGGTTCCATGATGTGTTTCTTATTTGAAGACAGTAAATACTAGCAATAATTTCTTTTCTTTGGTAAGTTTTAGAAAGGGTGATTTCTTGTAGCTCTTCTCTTATTTCTTTGTCTTTTTTTTTTTAAAGAACAACTTGCTTGCTTTCTTTTCATATTGTTGTTTTAATGTTTTCTTTGTACATGTGAATGTATATACATTTATTAGTTGTATAATTTATTAGTTTCTGTTCCTTTATGTGTAAAAAAACTGAGAAATAAGAAGAAAATTTAACTAAAAGAATGTAATCCCATGCACACTGGATGCATATATAGGACATGTACAATCCTATAAATATACATTAATAGCCTAATATGCCACAATCCAAAGAAAGATAAAGCCTATAAAGTGGACATGCTAGTAACTTCTACTTGCATTATTATGTCAAACATGTCAATACTTGAAAAGAAAAGAAACCTGCTATTTTATCAGAATACATTTTCTACACTTCTAAAATAAAATTACCTGCAGAACAAAAGCTGATGAAGACAGAGAAAGAGCAGCACCAATCACAATAGCCTCATCAACACTTCTTATATTGACCTGCCATGGGAACATTCTAGTCAAAGTTCCATAGAAAATTTGGAAAAAAATGGGTAGTTTACATGTTACCTTAGGGAGAATGAAAATTTTCAATTAAGTGAAAAAAACACTATTCCCTATCTATTGAAGAAGATGAGAAAAATTAAACAAGATTAATGAATGTTTTATGCATTCTACTCAGGCGACTGAGTAAAATAATCCAATGAACAAATCAGACATTAGAAATTCATGCAATAAACTAAAGAATTAATAAGACTATAGAAAAGCAATTCAAAATTGAAAGCAATGTTGATCACTTGCGCAAAGATTAAAGTTGCATACAAAATAAAATTTTCACCAAATCAGACCTTGAGTGGAAAAGTAACTCCAGGATTCTTGTTCCAATAGCATTGTTAGGAGGAAGTTCAAACACCATGAAAGCAAGTGTAGACAAGATGACCTTCAAGAAGGAAACAAGAATGGGGACCATATGGTCAAATGTCCATTCAACATTCATAAAGGACTAGTCCATATCATGTCTGAACTAGAGAAAATGGTCCAATAAGACTAAAAATGTGACCAAACCAAGTTCATTACCATAAATTGCATAGAAATATCAGGATTTTGAAAGACTGGTACTGAACTTGACACTTAAAAACAAAGGAATCATTGTGTTCCCCCTTGGAATAGGAACCATCCAATTTTTATTCCCTCTAAAGAACCATTTGAATAGCAAGAATCACAAGCTATTATACTGTTGTTTTCAGGTTTCAGCATTATACTTGAGTCAATCCCAAACCAAAGGAAAATTTTGCAAGAGCTTTTAGACGTGCAAATGAAAGCTCCAAACCCATTTCAAATAGCTGAAACGAAAAAATAAATAAATAAATTGAGAGTTCAAAGTAAATAAGGTGTGATTTACATAATATATTGCAATAAATAGTTAACATGGTCTCTAGTCAAACTATGCTAAACAAATGATCCTAGGATATAATTCTTTGTTAATTACAAGCATCGACCCTCAACTTTTATACTTCATCCCATTTCTCTTAACTAGTCTCCATATGACCTTTGCAAATTTTGATATAATTGAACTGAGAAAGTACAAACAAAATAATTATTTTACAGTGTGGGTTGCATCAAATATATAATGAAGGAAAGAAAATAAAATATGAAAGAGTTGTTTCTAGAAACAATATTCCTTAGCATTATCTTCTAACACCACATTTCATTTAAATAATCTATCTTTATATTTATAATATTAAATTCCGGCATTGTTCAAAATTAAGTTTCAAAATCAAAATGAGACCAACTCTGAAATTGAAGAAGTAATTTCATAGTACACACCTTTTGAATGAGTTAAGGATTTGTGAGAATATTAAGAGCATTGACAAGATGATTCTTAAAGGATAGGAAGAGGAAGAGCAAATTCTAGTAACAATTCTTTTACATGAAACAAAATTTCATAGTAAAATAATGCAGGTTAAAAGGCTTACCAAGAAAAGAATTCCCCATTCAGACAGAACTTTGACATCTGTTAGATTTACAATCAAAGCATACATGCGACCCTTTTTAATTTATTTTAAACATATATATAGGTATGTACTTGTCCACAACCTTATATCTGTTCACACACTAACAGAGAATCTTTGCCATGGGTCCTATCTAGCTAGCTCCAGCCTACTATATCACCCACACACACACACTCTCTCTCTCTCTCTCTCTCTTTCTCTCTACATATATACACATCTTTAAATTGTCCATGTGTCATGTATATAATATAAACTATAAACAAGTATATTATACATATGTGTATTCAAATTTCTTAATTTAAGCAAAATAGTGGGGTTTTTTTGCCATAAATATAGAGGGTTGAAGTTTGAGAGAGAGATATATATATATATATATAATTAATTAGAAAGAGGAGAGAGAGAGAGAGAGAGAGAGAGAGAGAGAGAGAGAGAGAGAGAGAGATGGAGAAATTTAAACAGAGACCTGAAAGCCAATAACATACTACTTGATTTGATTATTGTTATCCAGATTTCCGGATAGCGTTTAGATTGATGGCCTCGGGGAAACAGAATTATCGATGTCCTTCACGATAGGTGACCAGAGCTCGCGGATATACAGAAAGGCTTCACCTCTCCCGCTTGGTGTCCGGATTACTCTTCCAAGCAAACACCATACGGAAACTCGTCAACTCTCCCGGAGCTCCCGAAGGAGTATCCATCGGGGAAGCTCCTTCCAGGAGAAGCTCTTCGAGTGGTCTCCGCGGAAGCAGTTCCGTGCCCCGCACGGAACAAAGCCAAACGGTCGAGTCCTGGAGGAGGCATATTTGGAATGATATCCGCCTGACACAGGATCCCGCCTGACACGCCCGTCAGGTCAAAGCCGCACACATCCCAGCACGCCTAAGGGTACCTTTTCGCCTACTGTTCCGCTGACAACTTGGAAAAGACGGCTGACTTTGTGTGTTCCCCATACTTTCACGTAAATATACCCACATAGAGTCTTGCAGCCATGCTACTATAGTAATTGTATCCCTATTTATGGCTGGTGTAATTAAAACTCATGTACGTAGAGAAAAACCCTAATCCAAAACCCTAGCTATAAAGACCCCTTCATTTTACAAGAGGAGGGACGAACAAATGATATAGCAAAAAACTCTACTAAAATCTCTCTAGCTTCATCTTCTTCAAGAGAACCCGAGAGAAACATTGTGAGCGTGTGAAGTTCTTATGCACCAGCCATCTTACTGTAATCTTTTCCAAGTATAATAACATCGACTCGTGGACTAGGGCTTGTTAACGCCTGAACCACGTAAAAACACTGTTTGTTTAGTTACATTTCAGTATTTCTACAGTTCTTATCTTTTTATTATTCTGTTAGTTATTCGTTTCCGAAAAACTCGGTAAACAATTATGAATCCCAAGATTTCAAACTTTGGAATGGCAAGGAATTTTGCAGGAACTGAAAGTTAAGCTAATACTGCCACAATAGTTGGGACTTAGTAAGTTATTGTGCTCTTAAACCATAAAACAACATATTATAATTTGATTTTTGTTCTTTCCCCACATAAACAATGTTATTTTTATAGCAATATATTAATCATCAATATTCTAATAATACTTAAAACTAATACATATATATAAACTAAAAAAACTGATACGTATATTAAAATAATTGCTTAAATGAAACTAAACAACATAATAAAACTTAAATGAAAACATATATATATATTTATATATAAACTTAAAAAAACTAATATATATATATATATATATAACCTTAATCGTGTGCTCTATTTAGGATTTTGGCAGAGCAACAGAGCTATTAACGACGGAGGACTAGAGGCGGAGTAGTGGGTCGATCTGAGAGTGAGAGAGAGAGAGAATCAGTGAGGGAGAAAGAGAGCTGTTTTTTTTTTTACAGAATGTAGAATAAAAATAAAATTAGTTGCATATATATATATATAAGCATGAGAGAGAGGCAGCTGAGTGAGAACTGAGAAAAACAACACAAAATAGTAGAGAAGGTGAAAGAACAGACATAATTACCTCGATATCAACTACCTCTAATTCCAAGATAGATAAATCTTACCGGGAACAGATGGCCCAAATTTGACTGTATCCAAGGATAATCTGTATGCTTGATGCTACTATCAAAGCACCTTGGACTGCTCTCATGGTGTTGAGAAATCTCTAGAAAAATGTACAAGAAAAGTAAGCTTCCTTACAACACATAGATAGCAAAGAAGTCATACCATAAAAGAATGCTTTAGCGATATCAAGGAAAAAGAAATGCCTTATTCAAGAATAGAAGGGTTGCACTTACGATATGAGGGTCCTCAATACTAGCCAATGATGAATCATGACTAATAGATATAATAGGGACCATGAATGCATAAGACCCTCCAATAACAGTAGGCAGTCTGGTTCCAAAGAGAGATTAAAGAAGTGTGTTAATTCCTTCAACAAACAGTAGAGTCTGTACTACTCTGACTTTATCACCCTGATGAAATTTTATTTTTCAAAGATGGTTCATAAAATCACTAACAAAGTTTCAACTTTGATACATAAACAACTCCAAAAACTTGACTTTATCGCTTTAGTAAAGAAAAGAGGATGAGAAAAATTAGTATGAGGAAACATTAAAGGATCCGCTCACAAACTATATTAATTTCTTGCTTAAAAAGAATTATTGGTCTTTTATGAAAAATGAGCTCAAATCAGTACCACCCATGTAAGGAACAAGGAAAGAAGGGATCATCACTGCAGTTCCAAGGGCCAAAATGTAGTGCTGAAAACCCATAAATACTGCCTCCCCTATTTTTCGAAATGAAACAAATAACACTTTAAAATAACAAATAGAAGAAAAATAACATAAAGAATCAATAAATGAAGAAATGAACATACCCCAAGATGGATTTGATTCAATACAATACTCTAAACATTGAAACTAGTCCATAGGTGGATGAATTGCCTCTTCTGGTTTAGGCGTTGCCATTGCTTATTACCACTTCACAACCTTTATTTTTGCCTTTATACCCCAAAGGGTATTCAGTAAATGAATCAAAGAATGGAGCTAGATACAGATTAAGAAAGAGATGGTCTCACTGTCTCACAAATTTTCTTGGTACGGTAATGAAATCTAAAAGTATAAACAAAAGAGAGAGAGAGAGAGAGAGAGAGAGAGAGAGAGAGAGAGAGAGAGAGAGTGATTTCCTCAAAGCATGCAACGAATGTAAGAGTATATCAAATAATAACTTTTTAACTACTCAATATAAAGTTAAAAGTGTAGCTGTAGCACAGGAATGATGATAAAAAAAACCAACGCCAAACAGAAGGCTGTACCTTAAACCTTGACTTCATATACTCCCCACATATTGCAACCTTCCATCTAGTTAGGTTAACAAATTCACATCCCACCTGCAGGAAGCATCACTAGATCAATACACCAACAACCGGAAGTGGTTTGAAATTATAAGTGAATGATGGGGAAACTTAAAAGGCAATCACAATGGAGGTATCGACATTCTACATTCATCTCATTTACTTGTTTGTTATAAAGTCATGCTCCATTTTAATTTAACAGGCTATATATAAGGGTATGCGTGATAAAGAAGTCTTAAAATACACACCAAAAGGAGATAAAGTCATAACTCTCACCCCAAAATATAATCATCAATGAACATAAATACTTTTGACTCAAAATCTTTACCCACAAATCATAAAATTCAAAAAATTGAACGTGCGGATGAAAGAGCAGAAAAACCAGAAATTCATTCAAGTTCCCTTTTTTTTTCCAATGACTTTCTTAAAAGATCAAATAAAATAAGTTATCCCTCCCACGAGACCTTTGACACAAGAATTGAACATCACGGAGAAAAAATTCAAGAAATTCATTTAATTATAGTCGAAATCAGATGGTTAACCAATCTTCTTAATATGATTAAAACTCAAATTCATTAAATCGAGTTAAATTCATTCTAGTGACCATAATTAAAATCTGTTGGTTAATTCAACATCGATCCCAACAATAACAACATAATTTGTTCTTAAACTCCAGAAAAAAATATTGAATTTTATTTTTCCGCACAAAAGAAAACCAAGACACCTTGTTTATTGATTTTCTTTTCTTCCTAAACACAATTCAAGTTTTCTTTTTTCCCCCAAAACCCCTCCATTTTCTCATCATCCAAATAAGAATTAATAAAATTTAAATAAAATAAAACAAAAACTATGAATGAATAGCTCAATATGCATTGAACGTTCCGGTGATCGAAAATTAACATTGAAAAAAAAGTACTGGGATAATGAATCAAGCGAACCTGAAAGAGAGAGAGGAGATCCCGGATTCTTCAAATCATTACTTAGGCTCCAGTAGGGAGAGTCAAGTGGTATTTATAGGCTGGGACTGGAGAGCATCAATAATCATGGTTAAACATTGTTATTGTTTAATTTAACAATGGCTAGCTGGCTACACCCGCACACAGTTAACTGTTTCGGCTCTCTTATCTTCTTTCCATATCAATATTTCAAACCTTTAGGTATATTATATTAATTTGGTTAGTTTTTCATTCTTTTCCAGCAACCAAACAGCCGTTAAAACCAAAATACTCAGAGAAAGTAAAGAAAAGAAGAAAATACCTACTGTTTTCGAGACTCTTCGTCCAGTGCCTTCTTTCGTTGTTCCTCATATTCTTCTTCTTCTTCCATCTTCTTCCTTTTCATCTCCATGGCCTCAAGCTAGGCCTTCTCCCTCTCCTCGAACTCCTTCCTCTATTTCTCAGACCTCTCCGCATCTTCCTTCTCCATCAGGTGTACCTGACTCGTCAAATCGACCACGCCATTCTCCGATTCACCATCGCCACTGCCACGTTTGTTGAGCTCTACACTAATTAGAATTTAGATGTAAAAGAAAATGAACATGATAAAGATGAGAGAAGATCTCAAAGGGGGAGTGATTTGGGCGAGATAGAGGAGAACATGAGAGAGAGAGAAGTAGAAAAAAAATAAAGTTATATGTTTTTAGTTTCCCTCTAAATAAATTCACTGACCCGCCAATTTTACAATATAGCGCATTTTATGTCCAATTTTTTTTAACTAGCTTTTATAATACTTTTTTAATAGTCTTATAACCATGTGTTGTGAAAAGTGGTTTTTCTTGTAGTGTTATCAGGGTGGCTGGTAATGAGAGGGTGGCCTGTGCCACATATACTTTTAAAGAGGATGCCCGAATCTGGGGGGAGGTGATATCCCAAACAAGAAATTTTAATGCCCTAAATTGGGAAGAGTTTTAGACTCTGTTTAATGAAACGTATTACAATGATGCCATTAGAGTGGAAATGGCTGAAGAGTTTAGCAGATTACTTCAAGGCAACTCATCAGTGACTGAATATGCCCTGAAATTTGACAGATTGGCAAATTTTGCCGGGGAACTGGTGCCCACTGATGGGACTAGAACGGAGAGGTTTCTCCAGGGGCTACAACCTATGATAGCCCGAGATGTTCACATTGTCACTGTGTCAAGAGTGACTACATTGAACATGTTGTTGAGAAGGCGCTCACTGCTGAGAGCACAGAGAACAATATCTGGCGCGAAAACGTGGCTAGAAGAGACACTAGGAGGGTGGGACCTCCATTTATGAGTTCAGGTAGGGGTGGGGGTCCTAGTGATTAGAAAAGGAAGACTCTTGATGCCTTTCCAACTCCAGGCCCTAACATTAGACCACGTGGTATTACAATAGGATGCCGGGGCGGCAACGAGGGCTAGAGGACTTTTCCAGAGTGCGCCAGATGCAAGAGGTGCCATATAGGGGCAAAGAGAGGAAGAACCAAGAAAGGCAGACAACTTGACCCCAGCTCGAGTGTTCGCATTGACACAGGTAGAAGCTGAGGCTTGTCCCTCAGTAGTCACAGGTCAGTGTTTTAGTGTTGGAACCACTTATACTATTTTGAATGATTCTGGTGCTACATATTCTTTTATGGCTAGTAGAATTATTGATAGATTATGTAGACCATGTGATTATTATGGTATGGGGTTCGGGACCTTGTTACCCACTGGGAGTTAGTAGTATCCAGGAGATGGGTCATATCATTGCCAGTGACAGTGGAGAGTAGAGAGTTGTCAGTTGATTTGATAGAGTTGGTTATGACTGACTTTGACATGATTTTGGGTATGCACTGGTTAGTGAAGTATGGGGCAACCATAGATTGTAGAAGGAAAATGGTAACCTTTGAGCATGAAGGTGATGATCCTTTTGTATTTGTTAGCATTATGCATGGACCCCGTATACCTATGGTATTTGTATTAAGGGTTAGAGATATATTGCAAGGTAGTTGCACAAGATTCTTAGCTAGTGTGGTAGATACCACTCAGGTCGTGCCAGTGGGAACAGAGGAGACTAGATTAGCTTGTGAATTTCTGGATGTGTTTCCAGAGGATTTACCAGGGTTGCTACCACACAGAGATATTGAATTTGTGGTTGAACTGGCACCAGGGAGGGAGCCAGTGTCTAGGGCACCTTATAGAATGGCCCCAGTAGAGTTAAAAGAATTAAAGGTACAGCTGCAGGAGCTGTTAGACATAGGTTTTATTAGACCCAGTTCTCACCATGGGGTGCACCAGTCCTATTTGTAAAGGCGAAAGATGGTTATCTGAGGATGTGTATTGACTACAAAGAACTGAACAAGTTGATAATTAAGAACAAGTATCCTCTGCCAAAGATAGATGATCTGTTTGATCAGTTGTAGAGTACGATGGTATTCTTAAAGACAGATCTTCGATCTGGTTATCACTAGCTGAGGATCAAGGATGGAGAAATACCGAAGGCTACCTTTCGTACCAGATATGGGCATTATGAGTTCTTAGTCATGTCCTTTGGGTCTAATGCCCCAGCTGCTTTTATGGATCTGATGAATAGGGTGTTCAAAGATTACCTAGACCGGTTTGTGATAGTCTTCATCGACAATATTGTCAGATTGGTTCTATAGATACTAAGGGAACATATATTGTTTGCAAAGTTCAAGAAATGTAAGTTCTGGTTACCTCAGGTAACTTTCATTGGTCATATTGTCAGTCGGGATGGGATCAAGGTGGACCCAGCTAAGATTGAGGTAGTCATGGATTGGCCAAGGCCAAGGAACGCCTCTGAGATTAAGAGCTTCCTTGGATTGGCAGGTTACTACAAGTGATTTGTGGAAGGGTTCTCAAGGATTGCTACTCCATTGAATGAACTGACACGCAAGAATCAGAAGTTTGCGTGGTCAGATAAGTGTGAGAACAACTTCCAAGATTTGAAGGAGCGATTGATCACAGCTCTAGTTCTGAGTCTTCCAACAGATCAGGAGAAGTTTGTGATTTACTGTGATGCCTCACATCAGGGTTTGGGTTGTGTTATATTACAGTCGGGGAAGGTGATTGCCTACGCATCACGCCAGTTGAACGAGTATGAACAGAGATTCCCCACTCATGATCTAGAGTTGGCAGCAGTGGTATTTGCATTAATGGTATGGAGGCATTACCTTTATAGGGAGAAGTGTGAGATATACATTGGCCACAAGAGCCTAAAGTACTTTTTCACACAGGAAGACCTAAACATGAGACATAGGCGTTAGCTGGGTTGGTGAAGGATTATGATTGTGAAATCCTGTATCACCCAGGAAAGGCCAACGTGGTGATAGATGCCTTAAGCTAGAAGGGACCGGGACAGATATACAGTGTGAGACAGATATCCAGAGAGTTGGCAAAGGATATGACCAGGGCTGGTATAGAGTTGCTGGTGGGCCAGTTAGTCAATATTACGCTACAATCTACACTATTAGAAAGGATAAAGGAAGGTCAGTTGAGTGATCCACAACTAACAAAGATCAGAGGGGACGTCCCTGGAGTGTCTAGGGATTATACAGTGTCAGATATAGGTCTGCTGAGATACAAGGGTCAGATTTGTATTTCGATGGATACTATTATCAGACAGGAGATTCTGGATGAACTCATACTACCCCATGCACTTTGCATCTAGGCACCATGAAGATTTATCAGGATGTGAGATCGTTGTATTGGTGGCATGAGATAAAGAGGGATGTGACATAATATGTGGATAAGTGCTTGACATGGCAACAGGTCAAGGCTGAGCATCAGAGACCAGCAGGGCTATTACAGCCCCTGGACATCCTAGAGTTGAAATGGGAGGACATCACGATGGATTTTGGGGTGGGGTTACCCATGACAGTGGGTCAACATGATTCGGTGTGGGTTATTGTGGATTGATACACCAAATAAGCTCACTTCTTATCGGTGATAATGACTTATACAGTTGACCAGTATGCAGATCTCTATGTAAAAGAGATAGTGCGCCTTCATGGGGCTCTGAATTCGATCATGTCAGATCGAGATCCCACATTTACTTCCAAGTTTTTGAGAAATTTGTAGAAGGCTATGGGTACGCAACTAAAGTTTAGTATTGCTTATCATCCTTAAACAAATGGCCAATCTGAGAGGACGATTAAGATATCAGAGGACATGCTGCGAGCATGTGTGCTAGACTTTGATGGGTCCTAGAGTAAGTATTTTCCTTTGATAGAGTTTTCCTACAATAACAGCTATCATTCGACCATTGGGGTGGCTCCTTATGAGATGTTGTATGGAAGGAAATGCAAATCTCCCATTCATTGGGATGAGACAGGTGAAAGGAAATACTTGGGTCCTGGGGTAGTACAAAGGACCAATGAGGCTATTGAGAAGATCAGAGCTCGGATGCTCACTTCTCAAAGCAGACAGTAAAATTATGTTGATCCCAAATGTAGGAACGTTGAGTTCCAAGTGGGAGACTGTCTTCCTTAGGGTCTCACCATGGAAAGGGGTGATGAGATTTGGGAAGATGGGCAAGTTGAGCCCTAGATTTATGGGACCATTTGTGATCCTAGAGAGGATTGGTCAAGTGGCCTATCGATTGGCCTTACCTCCGGCACTGTCGGCCGTACACAATGTATTTCTTATTTCGGCCTTTCGAAAATATGTGTCAGACTTCACTCATGTTTTGAGTTACAAGGATCTGGAGCTTGAGGCAGATCTCTCCTATGAGGCACAACCATTATAGATACTAGACAGGAAGGACAAGGTCCTGAGAAACAAAACTATACCTTTGGTTAAGGTATTATGGAGGAACAACAAGCGCTACAAGAAAAAACTGTATTCATAACACTTAAAAACTGCTAACCAGAAGTATTCATAACACTTCTCAAAACGCTAACATAGCCCCTGTTATTAAAAGTCATGTCTTTTCTATAACAGTTTTTGAATGTTATGTTCGATGTTATCTTAAAGCATTCAATAACACATTTTTAGTTGCTATCATATTAAAATAATAACACTTAGTTAGAGTAATTGGTTATAAATTTGAAGTTTAATCTTAAACGTTTTGTATAACACTTTTCAACTGTTATAATTGATTATTTTGATAGCGTTTTTAGTTTGTTATATGATATAAATCATAACGTTTTGTTACACTTATAATATGTATCCAAGACAACCATAAATACCATATTAAAAGTCCAGTAATAAAATTTTGTTATTTTAGTCTAGATAAAAGATTTTTAATTTTGTTGTGTAAGGATAATTATAAGTTTTCTTTTTAAATTAAAAGGTTTTTATTATCGTATTTGGATAAAAAAAAATATCAAAATTAATCACAAAATGTAATATTAAATAGATTGATAAACCATAAGTATTACATTAAACAAGAATTACTTCATGAGGTCTTAGTTCTAACTTAAGTTTGAAAGCATACATAATAAAGCTCTACAATCTTGAACATCTTTTACTTCAAAAATGAAAAACAAAGCCATAGCAAGATACACAAAAAGTAAACCATGAAACTTGCTCCATCCTTCAATTCATCATCCATTGTGCACTTGTCTTTGTTGTGGGTCGATTTGCTTAGCTACATAAAAATTTAAATAATTAATGCTTAAACATAAAGTTAATAGTAAACTAAAAGAGTACATAAAAAAAAGTAACATAAGGGTAGGTATGTTAAGATATTGAAAAACATGCATCATATTTCACAACCAACTATACAAAATTTCCTATAATCAGAGATAAAGAAAACTACCAAAATTGAAGTATTATCTTCCTTTAGAATTTACAAGCTATGAAAAAAAAAAAAGAAGTCTGAAAAATCAGCATTTCCACAATTTCTTATTTAGATAACTATTGATAAACATGACATGTATATATTATTTATGTCTTAATAATGCAATTTCTTCAATTTTATTATGTTTTTACTCTTTCTTGCTAACTAAAGTTTAAATGAGCTACATGTACCACAAGAATAAGACTACAAAAATAAGACCACAAAAACAAATCAATAAATAACAAGAACAAATAATCAGAAGTAAGAAAGATACATGGCTAATGGATTTAGAATATCATCCCTATAGATCTATTTTTTATGAAAATCAATAGCAACTTTTAAGGAAACTTACTCAAGCAACAAATACAACCAACAAGAAATTAAAAGTCAGTACAACTCTAATTCAGAACAATCAATTTATCATCACCATCACTATGTATAAACTGAAAAATATAAGGAGAAAACTAAGTATGTTCTCACATCAACATCTAATTCAAAACCTATTTCGTACATATAACCCCAGAAATTTCATACTAAATTCTACATCCCTAATTTTATATCAACAAGTATTAAGCACAAAAGAAGTACTCTAATTCCCTAATCATGGATCAACAAATATTTAAGTACACAAGAAGAGATTAAAAACTCTAACACTCCACATTAAGTTTGAAACTATTAAAAAATGAACGATGAAAAGTTATTATAAACAAGAGAGTATCATCAACTAATATGTAGCAGTAAAATTTTATTTATGTACATTTCAATTTTAAAAGAATTCTAAATCCCAATTGAGTTCTTTCCTCTAAGCAAATAGCAATGCAGAAAAAGATAAACATTTACTAGTTAAATTTCAATGCCATAACAATCTCAAACCTATCAGCCTATTAAAAAATAGAAAGCTAAGCAATATGTTGAGGTAACTAAAGCAAAAAGACCAAATAATACATATTAGAGAAATGGTATCAAACCAGAGAATAGGTAAAGTTAAACATATATACATAAATACACAAACATAAAATACATACATAAAATAAAAGCCAGATTCCCTGTCTTTTATTTCTGTTTTGGTCTGTTTTGATGGAGTTTTCCTTCTTTACTTGTATTTTTCTTAAGTAATAATATAGGTAGTTTTGTTTCAAAACAAAAAAAAATTATGTTGCACCAATTTGTAAACAATATATTCTGGAGATTATCTGAAACTCAATAAAAAAAAGGTATATGACATAGTATTTTTTTAGCGACTAACCATTTCAATGTCAGAAAAATCTGGGCTGCCCAGTGTTAGGCTCCTGAAATTCTCCTCACACCAATGCTCCACATACATCACAGAAGTGAAGTAGGAGCCAAGAATCTATACACACATGTTAATGAAATTAACACATGCCTACAGCCAAACAAGGTCAAAAGGCCACTAGAAGTACAGGAAGAAAAATTTAAGAAGAGTGTGAAAGCATCGAAACTCACAACTGCGGACTTTGCAAATGCAAGATAATCAATAGAAAGCCAAAACACCTGGGAACATAAACTTGTCAGAAAATGAGAAAGAAAGCAACAAAGTATCACATATATTAATTTCAAAAGTAACAAATCAATTGCAGAAAAGCATTGTGCCAGATCCATATATATGTAGTATTGAAAAAGAAAGATTCACTAATAATATTATTGAATGTGTTTTTATTAATTGCTATACATAGTATTACTCACTATTATAAATATGCCTTAGTTTCTTGATCTTGTACTAGTTACCTGTTGGTGTCTATATCCCTTGTTCTAACCCCAACTTTAAAGCCAACTTTAAAGCCAGATATAAGCCACAGAGAGGCCTTTAGTGTTGTTGCAAAGAATGTGAGACACCATTCAGGATTCCTTAATTATAATATACTTAATAAGCTAGCTATAACAAATAAAAACACTTCGTGACACTATAATAAATAAGAGTTCAAGCAAGAATTAATCACATGAACAGGCTTAGACCAAAAATTTACCAAGCTGAATTTCAGAACAAAAGGGGCTTGATTTCTTGGAGGAGAAATCCCAAGCAAGATTTCTTCAAGTTGACCTTTCTACAAGAACTGATCATTATCATCATAGGTAATAAAAAAATTCGATTCATTTTCTCACTGTAAGTATAGAATGAATACTTCTCATAAACTTTGGAAAACATACATATTCATATTGACAGTCCTTATTCTTAACCAATACCCTAAATGTGATTGATTCAACCCTTGTTTTTAAGTTTGCTACTATGTAGCAATGAGAAGCTTATGTAAAACAACAATTTTTTTTCTTTGTCCTTAGGCTCTCCTAATTGTATAATTATCTTTGGCCTCCATAACATGCAGTTATATTTGGAGTTTTAGTGCAAAAATTTTCCAACTAATCAAATCGAAAGCCGTCTCATCATTTCACAGAGCTTTTTCATCAATAAATTGAAATGAATCAACCAATTACTAGTCATATAGTCGCTAGTCTTTTGAGATAATTTAGTACAGATATAACAGAATTAAGGTAGGAATAAAACAAAAAATGATACCATTTTCAAATTTTCTCACCCTAACTACAAAAATAATGCTACTAAATAAACACATCAAAGATTTTTTTTTTGTAACTAACACATCAAAGATTATCAATGGGCATAAGATCATTCAAAGGAGCTTCCAATAGAAAACTTACTAATTTCCAAGAAATGTGGATGCATTGTTGCTGCTAATTGTTTTATATTAGAATCTAATTGTTTTATGTAGAGAAAGACAATAATTCTCTTAGTTTACTAAAGACAAGCTCATTTTGAGCATATATGCATATCAATATATATATTCAGTGTATTTCTTAGGCATACAAAATTATGAAAATATACATGAATTAATGTCATCAATGCCTTTTGGACACAGATCCATCCACATATACTTGGAACTATAATGTTTAAAGTATAGTGATATTTAGAGTGCAAACCAACAAAAAAAAAATAACTTTCAATCTCTATTAAAATTTGTAAAATCGTGACACATTTTATCAAACATATAATTCTAAGTTAAAACAGAGTATGACCTTTGATAATTTGTTTAAAAAAAAAATCATTACTAGTAAGCTCACCTTCTCTTTTTTTTCAACATTATTAAAAGTTTAAAACACGACCCTTCATGATCCAGGAGCTAAATTTTGTTTGATAATACCCAAAATTCTCCTTGAACAATAAACCAAACAACAATAACAAAACAAAAAATAAGAAATTGATATTCCTTTGTATACGTATTAACTCAACAATGCCAACATATTAGAGAGAAGCATGCTTTTTTACAAACTTAATGAGCTTGAGAAAGATATTGTTACCTACTCTAATCATTTGGTGACTTTTCTGTAGGATTGGTAGAGACGTCAAACTCAGGAAGAATGAAAACAACTACATCATTCCACTTTGGTGTAGAATTCTCTTGCAATAATGTTGAGTTTTATTTTGAAGAACAAAGAGATAGAAAGTCAAATATGAAAAGAACTAGAACTAAAACAATTGTACAATGTAATTTTATACCTTCATTCCCTTTATTACATCCTCAAGAGTAATAACCTGTAACAGAGACAAAAAAAAATAAGTATGGATTAATAAAAAAAATGTTTTGCAACTGTTAATGAGAACACAAAACAGTAGCACCACCAACACAAAACATAGAACATCAAAAATCAATATCATATTCAAATTTCATGCTAAGATCAAAGTTGCCCCTCACTTCAAAAAAAAAAAAAAAATCAGCCCCTCTTCCTCACGGAGTAGGCTCAATCACCTTCATCACTTAAAAAGAACAATATATATATATTACTATACTACAAACACAAAGAATGTATATATGTGTGTGTGTCTATATTCATATTCAAATGATTTATTCACATTAAACTGAAAACGGAACAAACGAAAAGATATATGAGCACCTGAGAGAAGCGTAACCCATTAAATCTACCACTGCTAAGGTTATTCATAAAGACTTTAAGATTGGAGCACTCATAAGAATATCACACGAATGGAATAAAGAATAAACAGTCACTTAATCAAAAGGCAAAACTAATCACTGTTAAATCAAAATCTTGATATTCTGTCAATGATTAAAAAAAGGCAGATTAATAACTTATCAAATGATATTTCGCTTCTTCCAAAAGAGCCATCATCAATTTACTCAAAAAACTACTAATAAAAACCCAAAATAACTATTTATATCTTAGCCGAATCCTTAAACTAGCTAACAACAATAGGCATACTACCGAATCCAAAGCAGATCTGCAAAATAGACCAGGTCAAGCATACTACCTCACAGAGATGTTCTTGCCTAGGTTCTTGCTTCCAGTAGGGAAGATACCACCATGACTCGCGTGAGGGAGACAGAGCACCATGACTCGTATTGGCATGACTCGAACCTGCGTGCTCCAGCGACTCAACGAAATGGAAAGAGTGCTCCAGCAACTCGCGTGATGGATGGAAAAAGAGAGGCAAAAAAACAGAGGTAATGGGTGAAAGCTTGTAAATCTACTCAAAATAAGAGAGTAACCGTCGAAAGCAGGGAGAGAGAGAAATATCGTCGAGCCCACGCACCGTTGAGCTCCGTTTCCGTCGCTGTCCAGCCTCTTGCGCCAGCCACCTAAATGAGAAATGGTAAAACTTGAAGACAGATCCAAGAGGTTAGATGTGAAGGAGATATGGAAGTGAGACTGAGAATAAAGAAGTGAAGGAGATAGAGTGTACTGAGAATAGAGTTGAGAAGTGAGAGAGGGAATGAGAGACTGGGAATAGAGTTAGGGATTGAGAAGTGAGAGAGACGGGATGAGAAAGGTTGGGTTAGATAATAAAACCAAAAAAAGACATGTGTATTTTAATTGTCGCCTATTATTTCAGTTGCCGCCATTTGTCTCCAAAATTTTGTATGTGTTTCTTATTATTTACCCATAACATTAATAACGCTTTTTAAATTCTGTCATATTTGACCGTAATATTTGGTCAAAAATGTTGTAGTGAAGGTCGAAGAAGTGACCTGGGAGCTGGAGTTAGATATGCAGAATCAGTATCCCGAGCCGTTCAGGTAAAATTTTGAGGATGAAATTCCTGTAAGAAGGGGATAGTTGTAACGACCCAAATTACCTAATAAGGCTTAGGGCCTTGATGAGGGGGCCAGGATGGCGAATTATGGAACTTATATGCTTATGTGATAAATATATATGTGTATCATTTCATGATTATGTGAGTTATATTGTAATATTACTTGATATGCATGTTTGGATGTATTAAATATGCATGTGGGCCCGTTTCTTATCAGAAGGGCAAATTTCATAATTTGGCCCGTTTCGGGTATATTTGGCATATATGTGTGAGACCACATTATTATGTGGATATATTCGGGTTACTCAGAACGAGGTGATCTTAGAGAGCAAGTTAGCAGGAAAGTCACAATGAGATTAATACTTGACTTGGGGTGAGTCAAGGGGTATTTTAGGTATTTAGTACATTACCAGGATATTGTGTAATGGAAATGAATATTTGATGAAATATCTTGAGTTAGTGAGATCAGGAGGGAATTCGTAGAATTTTTTCTATTTTACCCTCGAAGGCATTTTTGGGACCCCAAGCATTGGGTTTTACTTAAGGTTACTTGAGTTCAAAGTAACCTGATAGAAAACAGAAAGTACGTTCAACACTTTCTCTCTCTCTCTCTCTCATTCTCCTTTTTATCGCTCGTTGCATTTTCGAATGAAACTCGAGTTTTAGTGCTCGGATTCAAGCAAGGTTAGAGTCATAACGATTATAGGGAAGATTAGAAGCCTGATAGCCGGAGGATTTAGCGGGAAAACGACATAATCAGAGGTAAATTAAGCTTTGAATTTTCGAGTTTCCATTTTCTTAATTTTCATAAGTTTTGAGTTGGATTTCACGATTCGGTGAGCTTTTGACCCATCGGAACCGCGGGTTTTGATGCTTGAGAGGTTCTAGGGATGTTATGTGATTGAATGGTGAGTTTGGTATAGATTTGGGGATGATTTTGATAAGATTTTGGGCTGAGAAATCTGAGTTCGCGGGGTCGCATCGTGGCCCTGTTCTTGGGCGCTGCGATCCTCATGAACTCAGTCGTTTGGAGGTTTCCTGAAGCTGCATAGTGTCGCGGCCCTAGTCTTGTGTGTTTGGGTGCTGGGCTCTCTGGTTGTGATAGCCACATCTCTTAGTGTGGGGTGCCGTGACCCTAATAGGGCGAGCCACGGTGCAAATGGCAGTTTTTGGACAATGGTTGTTTTGAGTGCGGGAACTCAAACCTTAGGGCTCGGGATCATTCCTACTACCCGGTTTAGTAGAATTCGATGTCCCAGAGTTATGACTTGGTCCGGAAGCTTGTGTTTGCTCGTTATTGATGGGATTCTATACTTGGTTTTGACTAGGTCTTCGCTAGGGGCACGGGATTAGGATCGTTCTCGAGGGTTGTTCTTATTTTACATTACACTTGGACCTGAGGTATGAAAACTGCACCCAATATGTTATGTACATGATTAGGGCTTGGCCCGAATGTTGAATATAGTATTGATTGGGCGTGGGCCTGTAATGACTAAATTTCCTAATAAGGTTTAGGACCTTGATTAGGAGGGCGGGATGGCCATAATTGATTTATTATGCCATTAAATAATTATCTGCATGTTTATGTGAGTTATATTATAGTATGATGATAAATGCATGCATATGGGTCCATTTTTAATTATAAGGGCATTTTGGTAATTTGGCCCATTGAGGGCATAATTGTGTATGTCAATGCATATTGGTGAATTGTGAGTGAGACCACATTATATGTGGATTTGTTCGAGCTTTTCAGCATGAAACGGTCTCAGAATGCAAGTTATCGGTTTGGTCATAACGGGGTTAATTTTGGGGCTCGGGGTGAGTCTCAAGGTAATTTGAGGATTAGAACATTGCCGGGAATTAAAGGGTAATAGGATATGATTTATTAGCATTTGAGAATATTGGAAATAACGGGAATTGGAGGGTGTTAATTATGATTAACGAGATAGGCGGGAAAGGACGATTTTGCCATTGGTGGCTGTTAAGGGTTTTAAATAGGCTTGGGGGCATTTTAGTCTTTTCACCTAATGATATATATGAACTAAGAAGGCTGTAGAATTGAACCAAAACAGAGCATCAAATCCTTCTTCATCCATTCATCATTTTCTCTATTTCTTTCTTTGAATTTTGAAGCTCTTTTTTGAGGAACCAAGCTTTGATGACCTAGAGTTATGTTCTACCATTGAAGAGGATGTGATACTGAGATTGAGGTGAGTTTCTAGCCATTAAAACTCTGGTTTTGCTCTATTTTTCCTTTTGAATTTCAGTTGGGATTTTGATTTGAAAGTTGAGAATTCAATGGGGGTTTTTGGCAAAGTTGGGTTAGGTTATGATGCGTAGGACATGTGGAGTAGATATTTGGGTTCATTTGGGGGTTTGGATGGAGTTTGGGATCATGTTCTTCAGGTTGGAAATGGAAAACTTGAAGGAGGAAGAACCAGGGTTGTTTTAGCTTGGTCCTAGTGCTAGAGCGCCCAAGGGAGGGCGCTATAGTGTCGTCCAAGGCCAGAATGACTTTGTTGTAGCGTTGGGGTGCTAGACGGGTAGCGCTACCCCGTTTTTCCTGATGCATATTTTGAGCACTTTTGAGGGTTTTTGGCTCGGGGTTTCAATCCCTAAGGCTCGGGATCGAATCGACTCACCGTTTGGGTATGATTCAGGGTTCCGGAAGTGAGGTTTATGTTAAGAACCTTTCATTGCTCATTTTCATTGATGGATTCCATATTCGGTTATGACTAGGTGACCGCTAAGGGATTAAAGGATTGATCGTTCTCAAGGGTCATTCTTAATGTATTTCCTGCTCGAATCAGAGGTAAGAAAACTGCACCCAGTATGTGATGCATGTGATGCATGAGAAACATGTGATTAGGGCATGACATGAATATTGAATATGAGATTGATCAAAGCTTGAGTCTCTGTGTTTGTGCATGATCATAATTATGCTAGTGATTGTTAAGTAAGCATGTTGAATGCCCTATTTTCAGTTTCTGACCATATAAACCGAAGCGGTGATCAAACTCTTCTTCAGTTTCTGGAAGCTAATTCACACTTGTCTGACCATATAAACCTCTGATTCTTGTGCGTCAGCTCTATCAGTGGTGACACAATCTTGGAAAACCCTTCCACAAAGCGTTTGTAATAACCTATCAATCCCAAGAAACATCTGATCTCTGAAGCATTCTTTGGCCTTGGCCAATCTCTAACTGCCTTAATCTTCCTCAGATCCATCATAATCCCATCCTTACTAACTATGTGACTTAAGAAAGTCACATGTGGCAACCAGAACTCGTACTTCTTGAATTTCGCATATGGCCTGTGCTCTCTCAGCCTCTATAGTACCAATCTAAGATGCTACTCGTGCTTTGTTTCTGACTGAGAGTATACCAGTTTATCTTCGATAAAGACGATCATAAACCGATCCAGGTAATCTTTGAACACCCTGTTCATCAGATCCATAAATGTTGCTGGGGCATTAGTCAGTCCAAATGACATCACCAAAAATTCATAATGACGTATCTGGTGCAAAAAGTTGTCTTCGATATGTCCTCCTCCCTGATCCTCAGCTGGTGATAACCAGATCGAAGATCTATCTTGGAGAATACTGTTATACCTTGTAACTGATCGAACAGATCATCAATCCTTGGCAGAGGATACCTGTTCTTGATACTCAACTTGTTCAGTTCTCTATAGTCGATACACATCCTCAGAGAACCATCTTTCTTCTTCACGAAGAGAACTGGTGCGCCCCATGGTGAAAAGTTGGGCCTGATAAAACCCAAGTCTAGTAATTCTTGTAACTGAACCTTTAGTTCCTTCAGCTCTGCAGGAGCCATCCTATAAGGTGCCCTAGACACTGGCACTGTCTCTGGTGCCAATTCAATCACAAATTCTATCTCCCCATGTGGAGGTAACCTTGGTAGATCTTCTAGAAACACATACAAAATCCCAAAGACTAGTCTGGTTTCTCCTGGTCCCACTGGCATGACCTGAGTGGTATCCACCACACTAGCTAGGAATTCTATGCATCCCCCATGCAGTAGGTCTATAGCTCTAAGTATTGATATCATAGGTATACGAGTCCATTCACAGTGCCTACGAATACAAAGGGATCCTCACCCTCAGGCTCAAAGGTTACCATCTTCTTCTTGCAATCTATTGTCGCCCCATATCTGGATAACCAGTCCATACCCAAGATCATATCAAAGTCGATCATTACCAACTCTATCAGTTCAACTGACAATTCTCTACCATCCACTGCCACCAGTAGCAACCTGACCCATCTCCTAGAAACCACTAACTCCCCAGTAGGTAATAAGGTTCCAAAACCCACTGCATAGTATTCCCATGGCCTACACAACCTATCGATTACCCTAATAGATAAAAAGGAATGTGTAGCCTCGGAATTATTCAAAACAGAATAAGAAGTGCCAGCACTAGAAAGTTGACCTATCACTACTAAGGGTTGAGCCTCAGCCTCTGACTGTGTCAATGTGAACACTCAAGCCAGAGCCAAGTTGTCTGCCTTCTTTAGTTCTTCCTTCTTCGCCCTTGGGCAATCTTTCTTGAGGTGCCCAACTATACCGCATAAAAAGCAGGCCTTCACTTGACACTCTCCCAGATGATGTCTCCTGCATCTGGCACATTCTGGATACGTCCTTCAACTCTCATTGCTGCCTTGACAGCCAACCTGTGTACCTCGAGGCCTCCTATATGGGCTTGGAACTGTAATGGTATCTGGGGTCTTCCCCATCTGGTCACTAGGGCCTCCGCCCCTACCAGCTCCAATAAAGGGAGGTCCCACTCTCCTAATGTCCCTTCTAGCTGCGTTCTCACACCAGATCTTGTTCTCAGCACCCTCAGCAGTAAGAGCCTTCTCCACTACCTGAGCATAAGTCGTCACTCTAGGTTCTGAAGTAATTTTAACATCTCAGGCTATCATAAAATTTAGCCCTCGAACAAACCTCTCATTCCTTATCACATTAGTTGGCACCAATTCTGCAGCAAACTTGGCCAACCTGTCAAATTTTAGAGCATACACTATTATAGTCATGGTGCTCTGCACCAGATTGCTGAACTCATCGGCCTTTGCAGCACTGACTGCATCATTGTAATATTTCTCACTGAATAGTCCTCTGAATTCTTCCCAGCTCAGGGTCTTCACATCTCTAGTCTAGGATACCACTTCCTACCAGATTCAGGCATTTTCCCGAAACATGAATGTGGCATAGGCCACTCTATCATTACCTGCCACCCCCATGAAGTCTAGGATGGAGGTTGTAATGCCCCGAAATCCCTAATGTCATTTAATGGCTGGATTAGTAAGCCGGGAGGGCCATAACTGTTTAATTATTCCATTAAATGATAATATGCATGTATATGTGAATTATATTATAATATGATGTTAAATTCATGCATGTGGGTCCACATTTCATTACAGGGATGTTTTGGTAATTTGGCCCGTTGAGGGCATAATTGTATATTTGTATGCATGTCAGTGACCTATTGTTAATGTGGGTTCGTTCGAGCTATTCGGCATGAGATGATCTTGGAATATTAATTAGCGGTCTAGTCATAACATGTTTAAGTTCAGGACTCGGGATGAGTCTCGGGGTAATTTTAATGATTAGAGCGTTGCCGGGAATTAAAGGGTAACGGGATATGGATTATTGATGTTTGAGAATATCAAGAATAGCGGGAATTGGGGAGCGTTAATTATGATTAACGAGATAGGTGAGAAATGCCAATTTTGCCCTTGGGAGCCTTTAGAAACCCTTAATAGACCTAGGGGTATTTTGGTCTTTTTACCCCTAGGATTAATATAAACCATTTATGGCTGTAGAAAGGTGGAGAAAAACAGAGTAAGTTCAAGAGCTTTCCCATACCTATTTTCCTTAAGCTTTCTTTGTGATTTTTGAGTCATTCTTGAGGATTCAAGCATGGGAAGTAAGCCTTGAGGGTTTGGGAGTGTGTTCCACCATTGAAGAGCATCATAATCTGAGTTTGAGGTATGTTTCTAGCCATTGAATTCCCTGGTTTGCCCTGTTTTAGTTCTGGTTTTTAGTTGGGATTTCTAGGTTGGCTGATTGGTTTTGTTGGGAGTTTTGGCTAGGGTTCTTATGATTGTGATGTTTGGGGTATGTGAGGATGGTTTTTGGGTTCATTTGGCATCAAAAATGGGATTTGGAAGCATTGGAATCAGGTTAGAATTGAAGGAGGTTTCAGGGGAAAGGTGGTCTAGGGGTAGCGCTACAGCGCCCATCATAGGGCACTATAGCCCTACACATGATGCTTTTGGGTGGTTTAGGGGTTCTGATTATAGCGATGGGGCACTATTGAGAAGCGTTGTAGCGCTACTCTGTTATTCCAGAATCCCGTTTTGAGTGTTTTTAAGGGTTTTTGGCTCGGGGTTTCAATCCTTAAGGCCCGGGATCGAATCTACTCACCGTGTGGGCATGTTTCGAGGTCCCGAGAGTGGGGTTTAGGTTTAGACCCTTTCATTGTTGATTTTACCTAATGGAGGTTATAATTGGTATTGATTAGGTAACTGCTAAGGGACCAAAAAGTTGATCGTTCTCAGGAGTCATTCTTATTATATTTCTCGCTCGAACCAGAGGTAAGAAAACTGTACCTTGTGTATATGACATGCATGATTGTTGTTGGGGCATGTTGGTTGATAAATGTGGACATTGATTGCATATTAAATGATAGAGAATGTTGTTTACTTGTGTATGGCACTGATTAGTCAGAGACGGCACTGGTCGCGTATTACTGACCTAAGAGTCAGAAACGGCATAAGCGTCCTGAACGCAGGGCCGAATGAAGATTAGATCTAATCGATATCAGGATTAAATGGCTCTAAGGCATTAATGTTGGACCGACCCTAAGGTCGATGAAAATTATAAGCGCTTGGCTAGTCTAGGACTAGTTACTCAGAGCTAGGGCCAAAGGCCTAGGTGACTGCTTGTCACATGGCTAGGGAACGGTGTTCCATGGTTATGACTCTATGGTCATGAGGAAGGTTATGTTGGTGACTATTCATCATGAACCTATCCTGTTTAAGCTAGTGAAAAGGTTCACTTATCTGTTAAGCCCTGGTGACCCTATCGTCACATGGCTAAAGGGAGCTGTACCCACCTTAGTGACTTTTCTAATTGTCACTCCTCTATTTTGGACTGAAAGTCCTAAATGATTATTATGATCATTGTTGATATTATATTCATGTTATATTGTGTTTTCTTGCTGGGCCTTGGCTCATGGGTGCTATGTGGTGTAGGTAAAGGGAAAGAAAAGCTCACCCAGCCTTGAGTGGAGAGCTTAGGTGGTGATGTGTACATATGTGGCCGCTTGACCACCACGACCAAGGAGTTCTCAGAGGAACTAAGGGGTTTACCCTATTTTTGCCGCTTAGGTCGGCGGGTTTGTAAATTTGAAATAGTAATGACCATTTTGAGTTGTAAATAACTTGTAAATGTTCTTGTGGGCCCATGAACATTTTTATGTATTAAATAAAATATATCCTTTCCTTTTGATTGGTTTTTCCACCTTAGCCTGTTAATAACACTTAGAGCACGTTTTTAACCAAAGGACTCAGGTAGCGAGTCAAATTTATGGTTCACCGATCACCGTAACTATTATGGGGTAACTAGGGCATTACAGAGGAGGTCATACCCATCCACTGCTCAGCTTGCTGCAGATTTGGCCCTCCCTTAAAGGTAGGAGGGTGTTGTTTCTTGAAACGCTTATAGAGAGGCTCCCACTTATTCTCAGCCTTGGTTGTTACTATAATGTTGGTGCCATAGCAGGTGGCACAACCGATGCAGCGTTCCCTACTAGAACTTATTGCTGCCTCAACATGAGGACTTCTTCACCTTGCCTCTATATCCTAGTTTGCAAATCAGTAAGCACCTATTGCTAGTTTTCCAGAGCTGGTGGAGGGTTCTAACCCTGGTCGTTATCCCTGACCTGACTTCCAGCGCTGGCTGGCTCATTTGATTGCCCTGGAAGCATACTTCCAAGTCTATCTGCAATCAATGACTCAGCACATTAAACAACAATAACAGTGCCCAACACCACTCCCATGGCCCAACACCAAATAGTTAAGCATACACATGCCATAACAGAGCTAATAAGCAATTTAATATCTTTCACATACAACAATCATGCTAATGAGCAATTCAATTTATATTCATGCTCAATCAGGGTGCTAATAAGCACATTCTTTTCATAAATTTAATAGTCAAGGGCCAGACCCTATCAGAATAACTCATGCTCCCTAACCAAGCATGCAGATAAGACATCCATATGTCAATTAAGGAGGTAACACGAATTAACATAAATAGTTATCGAACCCTGAGTTGAGCTTGTCTTCAGTGGCGAGTGTACATGCCTAGCTAATCTTCAGGAACACATAAACCTAAACCGCTCTGATACCAAGTTGTAACATCCTTCTAATCAAGGACCGTTACACTATGTAGTTTAAATACTGCTTAACTCCGTAAACGACTCATTTGAGTTTAAATCGTGTAATTAAAACTAACCACAGGTTTAGATACTAAAAATTTCAGTCAAAAGTCAACCATTTTATTAGAAGCGTTTAACTTCCATACATGGGATCCCATCGTAGTTAAAAACGGTTACAAACCCAAAAATGAATACAAAATCCGACCTAGGCGGCAAAATCAGGGTCCAACCCTAGTTCCAACTGATAGCCTCAATTGTGACGGACGAGCATCCCGCATATGTACACTCTACTCCTAAAGCTCCAACTCATGGCTGGCCTAGCTTTTCCTTTCCTTTACCTGGACCATTTATCACTCGTGAGCCAACACTCAGTAAGAAAATATAAACATGCTTATAAGTAGTACATTATCATATCATAGAATCATAACTAGCATGCCAATAGTAATAACCCTACTCATGCATGCAATCAACTCGTATAAGTGACTATAGAGTCACACTAGGGCTTTAGTGCCCATCTATCACATAACCAACCTTTGAGCTGGCCAAGCGGGTCTGATGCTTCACATTCTAGATGTCCCTAGGGGCGCTCAAGCATGTATCTCTCTTCTGGATCGGCATAACCATATCGGTCAGTGTTCAACATGCTATTACCACCCTTGACTTCTAAGCCGAGCCTTTAAACTCTCGACTCATAAGTCGAGTCTGAACCTTCGGCTGATAAGTCGAGTCTTTACCTTTGACTGATAAGTCGAGTCTTAACATTCCACTGATAAGTCGAGTCCTTTAAACCGACTATGTTTGGATGGTGTTATGATAGAATTTTTAATAGTTTTAACTTAGTTTCATGATTCTACAACATAATTTCTACATTGCATTTTATGATGATAAATCTGACATTTTTATGGCAAGTGTAGTTAAAATGAAGTTTTAGGAGTATTCTAGGCTTTCGGGATTGAAATGTTGAAGTGGAGGCAATGTACAAGCTATCTAAGGTCAAGAATTGAAGAAATTTAAGGTAGGTCGCGACTCATAAAATTCAGTTGCGGCACTTTAAATGGAATTGGTGTTTCAGATTTTTTTTTCCAAGATAGGCCGCTGCTCAATTTTTTCAGGCCACTGCCTGCGTGACCAATTTTTGCACAAATTTTGTTCTAGGTCGCGGCTCGCATTTTCCAGGCCGCGGCTTGCGATGTCGTTTTCAGATTTTTAATTACTTTTTAATTATAATTTAATTGAGACTATAAAGGATTATCAGAGTTAATTTTAGAGAGGTTTTTTCTTATAGTTTAGGAGAGAAAAAGATTCAGAAAGGGCTTTAGAAGTATTCCAGGCTTTCAGGATTGAAATGTTGAAGTGGTGGCAATGTACAAGCTATCTAAGGTCAAGAATTGAAGAAATTTAAGGTAGGCTGCAACTCATAAAATTCAGGCCGCGACACTTTAGATGGAATTGGTGTTTCAGAATTTTTTTTTCCAAGACAGGCCACTACCTAGTGTGTCAGGTCGCTGCTCAGTTTTTTCAGGCCACTGCCTGCGTGACCAATTTCTGCACAAATTTTGTTCTAGGCCGCGGCTCGCATTTTCCAGGCCACGGCTTGCGACGTCGTTTTCAGATTTTTAATTACTTTTTAATTAGAATTTAATTGAGACTATAAAGGATTATTAGGGTTAATTTTAGAGAGGTTTTTTTTATTACTTTTGTTCATCAATCTAGTTTCTTTTCTTCCCTTAATCTCTTTAATCTTAATTATAATTATGTTTGTGATTATGATTACTATTATGGAGTAGGTTCTTTTTAGGTTAAGGGTTAATTCAAAACCCAAGACACGAATTCTTGATTGTTGATAATGAATATCATTCTTTAATTTCTCTCAATATTGAATTGTTTCTATTTTTCCAATCGAATGTTATGGATTTTATGATTTCTTGTTAGGTGGCCAACTAATTAAGGTCTTACATTATTCAATTGTCATCTTAGAATAACTACTCACCTAATAGTTTAGGATTCTAAGTGTATGTGATAAATTTCAATTGATAGTGATGTCAAAAGAATTGTTGATTGTGATGAAAAATAGAACCTAGGTTAAATGAATTATATGCTTCATTAAGTTATTGCCTAGATTAACTTGTCTCCATAGGACTTAATGCTTTATCTAAGTTAAATAGATTGTATGCTTCATAGATTTAAGTCTTAGCTAAAAGAGTTAATTATTAAGCGCTTCACCTTGATTACTTGTAATAGGGAGACTGGGATAATTGTCTGCTTCAGCGTTATCTGCGGGGTTAATAGTTTAATTGAGAAATTGGAATGATATTTATTATTGGTGATTGGGAATGATTGTTGAGGGTGGAGATTAACCTTTAACTGTATCTTAATATCGTAATATCAATCTTTAATTGCTTTCTAGTTTATGTTATTTAATTTTGAGTTTGAAATCTAAATTCCTTTTTAAGTTTTAGTGTTAATTATTGAATAATAAAGTGAATGATAGTCCTCGTGGGTTTGACTTGTGCTTGCTATTATACTAAGATAATTGGAAGTATTGAAAGAAAAATAATTGTTAAATTTTTTGTGGTATACGATAGCCATCAATGCCCTTGACCACTAAGCCAAGCCCCTCATCAGATAATATAGATAAATCTTCAGCTTATAAGCTGCACTTCCCCAATCAGATATATAGATCAACAGTTATTACATAACATAGGTAAACACAGCACATTCAATATGTTTAATAAAACATTCTCAACATAACATTAGTTCTGTATTATAATTGGGTCGAGCCCTAAACGCAAATCAGGTGCAGTTTTCTTACCTAAGGTCCGAGTGTAGTGTATATTAAGAATGACCCTTGAGCACGATCCTAGTTCTGAGCCCCTAGCGATATCCTAGTCACAACCATAATATAAAAATCCCATCAATAAAGATCGAATAAAGTCTTCCGGATTGAGTCCTAGCCTCTGGGACGTCGAATTCTACTAAACCGGGTAGTAGGATCGATCCTGAGCCCTTAAGGTTGAGTTATCGCAATCAAAAATCCTCTCGGGGCTCAAAACCCTTTAAGCGCCGTGGCTCAAGACAAAGGAGTCGCGACCCGCCCTAGGTCAGAGAGCCAAGGGCTCTCCTCTGTTTCAACACGCGCCGCGTCGTGGCTCAAATGGAGGTTTGGCACCTCCTCCTCCTTCTTGCTCATGGGAGCCGCGGTGTAATGTCCCAAAATACCTAATAAGGCGTATGGCCTTGATTAGAGGGCTAGGATGGACAATTATGGAAATTACATGTTTATGTGTTATATATGCATGTAATTATTTTATTATGTGAGTTATATTATTATATGACTTGATATGCATGTTTAGGTGTATTAATTAAGAATGTGGGCCCGTTTCGTATTAGAAGGGAAATTTTTGTAATTTTGCCCGTTATGAGTATATTTGGCATATATGTTTGTAATGACCCAACTACTCTAGACTTTGGACCATTAACGAAAACTATTGATAGACACTAATCCTTATTAAAACTTACAAGTGAAATGATCATAACTTTATTAAAAACTTGTAAAAATAAATGTTAAACTTACATAAAATTTAAAGTAGGATATGGGATCCAATTGTTTTAAAAATCAAAACATGACATAATTGTAATTAAAAGGGATTACATAATAAAGTGCGGAAAAATACACATAAAACCATAAGTAAAGAAACTTCATCCTCGAATCGAACTCTCGGCCCTTCGATTCCATTCCGCCTCAATACACATGCCCAAACTACCAAGAACCTTCCCGCCATCAAAGCTATTTTCCTGCACATATAAACATAAAAGGAGTGAGCCTAATGCCCAGCAAGGAAAATCTAACACATAAACCATATGCATAAATTTCACAATGTAACATAAAACATATCATAACACATATGTCACATACATACTATAATGGCCATTATTACTTGGGGTCTCATAAACTAAACAAGTCATATGCCCATTATATTAGTGGGGCTTGCTAGCTAAGCAAGTCATATGCCCATAATTTATTGGGGCTTGTTAGTTGTACGGGTCATATGCCCAAGTCTACAATTATACAAATTATAGCATATTACATAACACATAATCATAAGATGACATTTATCATAACATATAAATCATATAACACATAAATCCTATCCTATTTTCCTTACCAATATACCGGGATGATGAGAACAAAGTCAGGATTTTGGAACACTCCTAAAAACCATAATATAGAGGTGAGTATTCTAAAAGAAAGAGATGAATGAACTAAAAACCACCGAGAATATTCTTACCGACAAGAAACCTCAAGTTCGAAGAACTTAGATGCCTAACCAAGAATAGAGAAGACTGAGTTAGGACTATAAAACTAATGTAACAATACTGAAAGGAACTAAGAATAGGAATACCTTGAATTCTTCTATGACCGAACTATACCTCGAAACCGAAATACACTATAACCTTACTTCCCAAGTGTTTATTAAGCTTATAATGAGTAAGCTTATAACCACAATCCAAGTGTTTATCACTCTATAGTCTCACTAGCACATGGAAGGCTCTGATCAATGCTTGAAGAATGAATGAAAAGGCTTGGTGCTAGGTCCTATTTATAGAGTTCTAGGAATAAAAATCTTCTTTTTGGCTTTGAATAAAAATAATGAATTTAATTGAAAATATTTGAATATACTTCAGCCAAAGGCTTAGGAATTGGTCAAATTATTCAGAGAGAGGTTTAAGGGGTTAAAACTTGATTTATAAAACAAAAATAATAAAAACAAATAGCATCCTAACTTCTAACTCCCTAAATCTCGTAACTCTAATGTCACCTGCAGTAAAATCAATATATCTGGAGCTGTAGGACTCCGATTTAGAATTTCTTTATACTTTTTGAAAGCTAATTAAATTATCTACAACTTTCTAGAAATACTATTTTTCAAAATTCATAACATAACTGAGTCAAAAATAGGTCGGAAGTTATAGTACCCTAAAGTTACGAAAAATCTATTTAATTATCTAAATAACACAAATAAATAAAATTGTGATAAATGCGATGCTCCTAACAGATTCTGGTGAAGACTAAGCCTTATATTTCCCTTATTTTATCATTAAAATAATAATTTCTTAATAATCATGCATATGACAAATGACATAATCCTGTTGGCTCTATCTAAACCTTAGGAATAACCATGCTCATGACAAGTGTCATATTCTTATTAGCTCTATCTAAACCTTATGTTATAATAATTATCATATTAATAACCAGAAATATTAATCAAACCTTATGTTATAATTAATATTCTTAAACTATAGGTTAAACTTATAAAATCCATAACTATTGTTAGGAGTTTCCAACAAAGTCCCGGCTTGAACCAAAATCCACAGTCATAAAATACTACAACTACTACTAGCTATTACTATTACTACTACTATCTAACTAACTAAGTAAAGTTCTTGGACTCTACATATGTGATATATGTGTGGGACCACATTATTATGTGGATATATTTGGATTACTCGGCATGAGGCGATCCTAGGGAGCAAGCTAGTGGGAAAGTCACAACGGGATTAATACTTGACTCGGGGTGAGTCATGGGGTATTATGAGTATTTAGTACATTACCGGGATATTAGGTAATGAGAATGAATATTTGGTGATATATTGGGAGTTAGTGAGGTCAGGAGGAAATTCTGGGAATTTTAACTATTTTACCCTGGGGGCATTTTTGGGACCCCAAGCCTTGGGTTTTACTTAAGGTTACTTGAGTTCGAAGTAACTTGACAGAAAAAGAAGAACACGTTCGAACACTTTCTCTCTCTCTCTCTCTCTCTCTCTCTCTCGTTCTCCTTTTTACCATTCGTTGCATTTTCGAAGGAAACTCGAGTTTTAGGACTCAGATTCAAGAAAGGATAGAGTCATAACGATTTTAGGAAAGATTAAAGCTTATTGGATGGAGGATTTAGTGAGAAACGACATAATCAGAGGTAATTTAAGCTTTGAATTTCCAAGTATTTGTTTCCTTAAGTTTCTTAAGTTTTGAATTGGATTCTATGTTTTGATGAGTTCTTGAATGGTTTAAATCTTGGGTTTTGATGGTTTTGGGCCATTGAGATGATTGGTAACTTTGTTTTTGAGATTTGGGTATGTTTGCATAGGTTTATGGAGAGATTTGGCATGAGAAAAATGAAGAAAAAAATGAGATTTTGCAGGTTGAGGCACGACCCTGTTCTTGGGGCGCCGCGACTCAATTCAGGCAAAGGAGAAGCAGGTGGTTGTGAAGCTTTTGAGTCGCGACACCTGTGAGTGGGCGCCACGATGCTTGGGTAGGCAGAGAAGAGGCTCAGGCCTCTGACTTGAGTGAGCCGCGCTCAAATGGTTGGGGGTCACGGCGCTTAAGGGATTTTGGGCCTTGGGGAGGAGTGCGGGAACTAAAACCTAAAGGCTCGGGATTGATCGTACTACCCGGTTTAGTAGGATTCAATGTCCCGGAGGCTAGGACTTAGTCCAGAAGCCTTTATTTACTCATTATTAACGGGATTCTATAATTGGTTATGACTAGGTTATCCCCAGGGGCTTAGAATCAGGATCATGCTTGATGGTCGTTCTTATTTTATATTGCACTTGGACCTGAGGTAAGAAAACTGCTTGTTTGCATTATATACCTGAGAAAAGCATTAACTTGTCAGTCAAGAATGGTAATAGCGCTGAGCGCTAGTCGTAAAGCATTGATTTATGAGTCAAGAGCGGCAACAGCGCGTTGAGTTCTGTTCAATATGATTAGATCTAATTAGGAGAGCATTACACGCTCGTTCGACCCAATGGTCGTAGAAAACTAAAGCGTTTGACTAGCTCTATGACTAGTTACTCAGAGCTAGGGCAAAGGACCCAAGTTGACTCTATGGTCATCTATTCAGGGCAAAAGACCCCAGGTTGACTCTGTTAGGAAAAATATTGTTTTGCCTCAATGGAAATGATTATGATATTACAACTCTATGCAATAATATTACAAGTAAATATAGATTGATTAAATAAGGTTACAACTCTATAACTGAAAATACAAATAAACTAAAGAAAAGGAAGAAAATGATGATGAAGAAGAGAATGGTGGGAATACAACTCAAAGCAAAAATGTTACAAGTAAACTAAAATGTTTGAAACAAAGAAAAGAAGATTACAACATTTGAACAAGAAATACAAGTAATAGGAACAAGAGAATAAGAAGGAAACAATGCAATATAAAGAAGAACAGAAACACAATCAAAGTCTCACTTACACAACCTAAGTGAAGAGGATTGGGGATCACCAACTTGAACAAGGTTTAAAACCTTTGTCCAAAAGCTTATTTCCCCCTAACTCAAGCACTAAGGGATCTCTCATAGATATTGGAAAAGCTTTCTGGAATTATCAAGCCTCAAGGTGTTTCTAGCCAAGTGCTCTAGTGGATAGAAAAGTTGTGTCTTACAAGTGAGCTATAGGCTCCTATTTATAGAGTTTAGAGACACCCTTAGACCCCTCCACAAGTTTATCTCTACATATCGATTCCTCTTCGATTCGAATGTGCTTTTGGATCTCCTCCAAAGAATAATCCTCATTTTTATGAAGGATTCTTTTCCTATAGCTCTTCCAAGTTGGTGGTAATTTAGCCACAATAGCACCAACTTGAAAGGCCTCAGGAAGCTCTATCTTTAACACTTTCAATTTATTAACAATAATTTGCAATTCATGTATTTGAGGAAGAATAGGTTTGTCACCAAAAAATTTGAAATCGAAGTATTGAGATATCAAAAACTTTTTGGTACCTTCCTCTTCCGCCTTGAACTTTTTCTCAAGTGTATCCCAAATCTCCTTGGCCGATTTGGTCTCGGTGTAGAGGTCATAGAGCCTATCGGATAAGGCGTTGAGGATATGATACCTGCAAAGAAGGTTGTCCTCCTCCCTCTTCTTTCTCTTCTCCACCTCCTCAGGAGTGTCTTTGTCGGATGACTCGGCTAGAGGAGCCAAGGAAGACTTAAGGATGTAGGTGATTGTGAGAGTGGTTAAAAGAAACCTCACCTTGTCTTGCCACCTAGTAAAATTGGATCCATCAAAACCTATCCAATGTCACTAGGTCTTGGTTCATGATCTTGATTGTCTCCCCTTCAATTGAAACAAAAAAGGCATAAGCTTTTGAATGTTAGGAAAAATATTGTTTTGCCTCAATGGAAATGATAATGATATTACAACTCTATGCAATAATATTACAAGTAAATATAGATTGATTAAATAAGGTTACAACTCTATAACTGAAAATACAAATAAACTAAAGAAAAAGAAGAAAATGATGATGAAGAAGAGAATGGTGGGAATACAACTCAAAGCAAAAATGTTACAAGTAAACTAAAATGTTTGAAACAAAGAAAAGAAGATTACAACCTTTGAACAAGAAATACAAGTAATAGGAACAAGAGAATAAGAAGAAAACAATGCAATAGAAAGAAGAACAGAAACACAATCAAAGTCTCACTTACACAACCTAAGTGAAGAGGATTGGGGATCACCAACTTGAACAAGGTTTAAAACCTTTGTCCAAAAGCTTATTTCCCTCTAACTCAAGCACTAAGGGATCTCTCACAGATATTGGAAAAGCTTTCTGGAATTATCAAGCCTCAAGGTGTTTCTAGCCAAGTGCTCTAGTGGATAGAAAAGTTGTGTCTTACAAGTGAGCTATAGGCTCCTATTTATAGAGTTTAGAGACACCCTTTGAATTTCAAATTCCACCAACCCCCATGGCTGTTACCAATGTTTAATTGGATTAATATGGAATTAAAAAAGAGATTTGAGAGTTATTTGGGTTTTTTGAGCCGTTCAACAAATATTGAAAAAACTGAAAATTGGTTAGTTTTTTGGCCTGTGGCCGCGGCCAGAGACAATGGTGGCCGCGACCACTAGTCTCTGTCCCACAGGCCGCGGCCACTGAATGTTGGTGGCCGCGGCCACTGACCAATTTCAGCACAAAAAATTGTGTTATTTTTCAAACGGTTCCAAACCCTCTCAAATGATTTTGTAACTCCCAAAATACATTATTGGGGTTTAAATCATATCTCTAACAGACATATCTCATATGGCTTTATGAAATTCATCTCAATATTGTGTACCAACAATCTTACACAATAAAGGGTAATATTTGGAAGTTACAAATTTGTAACACCAAATATGTTACATTATTTGGATATATCTCATATATCTAAATATTGTAACTCTCTATTATATGTTACAATATGTGACACACTTTGTCACATTTATTTAATCTAAAACATTATATTATAATATAATATAATTTACATTATATTATAAAATAATATAACATTCCCCCACAAGATTAAATAGTTATCTATTGTAACACTTATTTAATCAATCATTATATTTTGAAATATAACATATCCCCCACTTGATTAAATAAGAACTCTCACTTATAGAAGTCATTGCATTAGTGCATAAAGTAAAGTGTTTTTCAACTTGAACTTTACTATAGTGTAATTATCACAAAATTTGTCAAAAACTAGGTTGCACTAGGCATTGAACCATCTTTTCATGATGACAAATCGGTGATAACACACACACCTTTGCGATGTTCACTTGAGACCTCTATGTCTCGCTTTGCACCGTTAATGGCCATGTGCACTTTCCATTCATGGACGTTCTTGAGAATACTCTCAATTCTCATGAGAGGCGGCACCACCCCTAGGTCCATATAGGTAGAATTCTTACAGTATTTTGTTACCAAAAATACTTGTCTTTACAAGACTGAACTCTATTAAAAAACCTTTCGGTTTTAACCCTCCACTTGGTAACACACAAGTACTCAATATCTCAGATGGGACTTGTTTTGAGTACAACTAATATTCACTTGATTGACATGTTATTACCTATTGAACCTAACACTAGTTGAATAACTAGTGTTATGATAGGTTACCATCAATCGTGAATCTCTTTAGGGAGTTTAAGTCCCATCCCTCGAGATGATGCAGCCACTAAATCCCTCATTAGTGGCTTAGTGAAAGGATCCACCAGATTTTCACTTGTTCTCACATAGGATATTGAGATGACTCCTCTTTGAATCAATTCTCTTACATATCCATGTCTTAGACTAATGTGTCTAGACTTCCCATTATACACTACGCTGTATGCTCTAGCCAATGTCGCTTGGCTATCACAATGTATCGATATAGTAGATACATTATCTTTGATTAGGGGAATCTCTATCAAAAGATCCCTTAACCATTCGGCCTCTTTGTCGGTAGCAGCTAGAGCAATGAACTCTGCTTCCATAGTGGAATAAGATATACAGGTTTGTTTCTTGGAACCCCAAGAAATTGCACCTCCACCAAGTGTAAATACCCAACCAGTTGTGGACAAGTTGTCCCCAAGATTGGATATCCAACTTGCATCTGTATAGCTTTCTAAAATCGAAGGAAATTTGGAGTAGTGAAGGCTTAGTCCTTTGGTTTTCTTCAGATAACCTAGGACTCTTCCAATTGCCTTCCAGTGATCCACACTTGGATTACTTGTAAACCTACTAAGTTTACTTACCACAAATGCTATATCAGGTCTAGTACACTGGGAAGCGTACATTAGACTCCCTATAGCACTAGCATACTCCAATTGAGCCACCGCTCTTCCTTCATTATTTTCTAGTTTTACACTATGATCGAATGGAGTATTGGCATCTTTAACCTTGAGATGGTTAAATTTGTTCAATACTTTCTCAACGTAGTGGGCTTTCCCTAGCGCAAAACCCCCACTATGTTTCTTTACTTTGATACCGAGTATGGTATCAACTTCTCCAAGATCTTTCACCATGAAGGTTGATGATAGAAACCTCTTCGTTTCTTCTATCCCTTTCATGCTATTACTTAGAATAAGCATGTCGTCCACATATAAGCAAACAATGATCACATATCCCTTGCAAGTTTTGGAATACAAACATTTGTCTCCATTGTTATGTCTAAACCCATTAGACATGATGGCTTGATCAAATTTCTCATGCCATTGCTTAGGAGCTTGTTTCAATCCATATAAGGATTTTACAAGTCTACACACTTTGTGTTCATATTTTGGTAGGACAAATCCTTCGGGTTGTTCCATATAGACCTCCTCATTGAGGTCACCATTAAGGAATGTCGTTTTGACATCCATTTGATGAACATACAAGTTGTGTATAGAAGCTAGAGCGAACCAAATTCTTATAGAAGTTGTTCTTGCTACAGGCGCATAGGTATCGAAATAATTGATACCATCTTTTTGCCTAAACCCTTTAGCTACTAATCTAGCTTTAAAGGTTTGGATAGTGCCGTCAGTGTGGTATGTTCTCCTAAATACCCACTTACACCCAATTGGCTAAGACCCCGGTGGGAGGTCTACCAATTCCCAAGTGTTATTGGAAGGAATGGAATCCATCTCATCATTGATGGCTTCTTTCCAAAATGCACTATCTCTCGATTGCATAGCTTCTCTATAAGTCTTAGGATCATCCTCAACGAGAAGTACAATAGGAATTTTCCTAATGACTTCCTCTCTATTTCCTTCTACCATGTAGAATGAAATTCGTTGAGAATCTATCTCATCCACTACTAGACTTTTATGATTTTTATGCCTTTGACTTCTTCTAGGTTCAAAGGGTTGCTTTACATCCTTTTGAGAATTCTCCTCTTGAGAATAAACTTTGGATGTAGAAGCTTGAGAATTGTTCTCATATAACATATTCTCCTTTAGAGATGTTGAAGCTTGAGAATTGTTGTCACATAACATGTTCTCAAAGAATTCAACTTCTCTAGATTCAATCACAATATTAGACTCTAAGTCTAATAGCCTATAAGCTTTACTATTGTTGGCATAACCAACAAAAGCACACTTTATGGCTCTTGAACCTAACTTTGTTCTATTAGGTTCAGTTTTCTTGCAATATGCAAGACACCCCCACACTTTGAAGTACCCTATGTTGGGTTTTCTTCCTTTCCATAACTCATATGGAGATATCTCATTTTTCTTCTTCGGTATTTGATTAAGAATGTGACAAGCGGTTAAAAGCGCTTCACCCCATAAGTTGAAGTTCAACTTAGAAAACACCAACATAGAATTTATCATCTCTAGATAAGTCCTATTTTTCCTTTCGGCAACACCATTGTGTTGTGGTGTATAAGGTGCAGTGCACGCATGAATTATACCATTTTCTTCACAAAATGTATTGAATTCATTAGAGCAGTACTCTCCTCCTCTATCACTTCTTAGCACCTTAATCTTTTTATTTAGTTGATTTTCAACTTCTAATTTATACAATTTAAAAGCATCAAAAGTCTCATCGTTATGCTTTAAAAGAAACACACAGGTATATCTACTAAAATCATCTATAAAAGTAAGAAAATACCTTTTACCACCTCTAGTTAAAACACCATTTAATTCACAAAGATCACTATGGATTAAATCTAGTAAATTAGATGATCTTTCTACACTAGGAAATGGTTTCTTAATCATTTTCGCCTTAACACATGTTTCACATTTACCATAGTTTTTAATATTGCATGCAATCATACCACATTTTACTACTCTTTTCATGGTAGAAAAACCTATATGCGATAGTCTAAGATGCCACAAAAATAATGAATCATACTCAACAATATAGGTGGAATTAGCATTTTTATTGATAACATTGAAAGTTACATCATTGGTGCACAACTTAACCATACCCTCACAAGAGTACCCCTTTCCCAAAAATACATTTGATTTGGTAAGTATAAGTTTACCGGACTCAAAAACGGCTTTAATGCCGGGCTTGCCAAGCAAATCACCACTTACCAAGTTTCTACTCATTTCGGGAACATAAAGTACATTCACTAATGTAACTTTCTTGCCGGAGGTGAAGTAGACTTCAATAGTACCTTTGCCAAGTACCTTGGATTTGCCCTCATTGCCCATTTGTATCTCATGGTTTCCCTTTGACTCTTCAAAGATCTTGAACAAAGATTTGTCATAGGTGACATGGACGGTGGCACATGTATCATTCCACCACCCTTTCACCTTGCCTTGGACCGCATTCACCTCACTAAGGGTAGCAACTATATTTTCCTCTTGAGTTGCGTTCACCTTAGGTCCTTGTTGGTCTTTTCTATGTCTACACTCTCTAGCATAGTGACCCTTTTTCCCACACACGAAGCAAGGACCTTTCTCGCCCTTAAACTTGTTTGGGTTGGTTTTTGGACCCAAAGGTTTCTCATTAACCTTTTTCCCTTTATTTTTGGGATGTTTTGGTTGTGACACCGCATTTGCTTTGGAAGTCTCTCCATTAGACCCCTCCACAAGTTTATCTCTACATATCGATTCCTCTTCGATTCGAATGTGCTTTTGGATCTCCTCCAAAGAATAATCCTCATTTTTATGAAGGATTCTTTTCCTATAGCTCTTCCAAGTTGGTGGTAATTTAGCCACAATAGCACCAACTTGAAAGGCCTCAGGAAGCTCTATCTTTAACACTTTCAATTTATTAACAATAATTTGCAATTCATGTATTTGAGGAAGAATAGGTTTGTCACCAAAAAATTTGAAATCGAAGTATTGAGATATCAAAAACTTTTTGGTACCTTCCTCTTCCGCCTTGAACTTTTTCTCAAGTGTATCCCAAATCTCCTTGGCCGATTTGGTCTCGGTGTAGAGGTCATAGAGCCTATCGGATAAGGCGTTGAGGATATGACACCTGCAAAGAAGGTTGTCCTCCTCCCTCTTCTTTCTCTTCTCCACCTCCTCAGGAGTGTCTTTGTCGGATGACTCGGCTAGAGGAGCCAAGGAAGACTTAAGGATGTAGGTGATTGTGAGAGTGGTTAAAAGAAACCTCACCTTGTCTTGCCACCTAGTAAAATTGGATCCATCAAAACCTATCCAATGTCACTAGGTCTTGGTTCATGATCTTGATTGTCTCCCCTTCAATTGAAACAAAAAAGGCATAAGCTTTTGAATGTTAGGAAAAATATTGTTTTGCCTCAATGGAAATGATAATGATATTACAACTCTATGCAATAATATTACAAGTAAATATAGATTGATTAAATAAGGTTACAACTCTATAACTGAAAATACAAATAAACTAAAGAAAAAGAAGAAAATGATGATGAAGAAGAGAATGGTGGGAATACAACTCAAAGCAAAAATGTTACAAGTAAACTAAAATGTTTGAAACAAAGAAAAGAAGATTACAACCTTTGAACAAGAAATACAAGTAATAGGAACAAGAGAATAAGAAGAAAACAATGCAATAGAAAGAAGAACAGAAACACAATCAAAGTCTCACTTACACAACCTAAGTGAAGAGGATTGGGGATCACCAACTTGAACAAGGTTTAAAACCTTTGTCCAAAAGCTTATTTCCCTCTAACTCAAGCACTAAGGGATCTCTCACAGATATTGGAAAAGCTTTCTGGAATTATCAAGCCTCTAGGTGTTTCTAGCCAAGTGCTCTAGTGGATAGAAAAGTTGTGTCTTACAAGTGAGCTATAGGCTCCTATTTATAGAGTTTAGAGACACCCTTTGAATTTCAAATTCCACCAACCCCCATGGCTGTTACCAATGTTTAATTGGATTAATATGGAATTAAAAAAGAGATTTGAGAGTTATTTGGGTTTTTTGAGCCGTTCAACAAATATTGAAAAAACTGAAAATTGGTTAGTTTTTTGGCCTGTGGCCGCGGCCAGAGACAATGGTGGCCGCGACCACTAGTCTCTGTCCCACAGGCCGCGGCCACTAAATGTTGGTGGCCGCGGCCACTGACCAATTTCAGCACAAAAAATTGTGTTATTTTTCAAACGGTTCCAAACCCTCTCAAATGATTTTGTAACTCCCAAAATACATTATTGGGGTTTAAATCATATCTCTAACAGACATATCTCATATGGCTTTATGAAATTCATCTCAATATTGTGTACCAACAATCTTACACAATAAAGGGTAATATTTGGAAGTTACAAATTTGTAACACCAAATATGTTACATTATTTGGATATATCTCATATATCTAAATATTGTAACTCTCTATTATATGTTACAATATGTGACACACTTTGTCACATTTATTTAATCTAAAACATTATATTATAATATAATATAATTTTACATTATATTATAAAATAATATAACAGACTCTACGGTCATCTATTCAGGGCAAAGGACCCCAGGTTGACTCTATGGTCATCTGATTAGGGCGCGAGCCCTAGAATGGTTCCATAATAATTTATTTGTGCCTATATGCATGCATGAGTAGGTTATCACTGCTGGGCATGCTAGATACACATCTGAATCTGTATATATTTTTCATGCACTTGTATTAAGTTTTCTTGTTGGGCCTTGGCTCATGGGTGCTACGTGGTGCAGGTAAAGGGAAAGGAAAGCTGGACCAGCCATGAGTTGGAGAGCTTAGGCGGTGATGTGTACATATGTGGCCACTTGACCACCACAGCCAAGGTTTCTCAGAGGAACTAGGGTTAAACCATATTTTTGACGCTAAGGTCAGCGGGTTGTAACTTTTGAATTGTAATGACCTTTTTGGAACTGTAAACAACTTTGTAAACGTTTATTATGGGATCCCATGTACAGTTTAATATTTTTAATGAAACATCCATTTCTTTTAAACGAAATTTTAACCATGGACCAGTAATCACACTTGGATGCACGTTTATGGCCTAGTGGCTCGTTTAGCGAGTTAAACATTATTTAAAATACACAGTGTAATGGTCTTGGCTAACCAGGGCGTTACACGCAGCGCCTCATGAACAGGGTTGCGACTCGTCATGAAAGCCCAGAATTTTCCTTCATTTCTTCAAACCAAAACTCACCAAAACCTATTCAAACATAGCCCAATCCAAAAAACAAAGTTCCCAAACAATTCAGCAGACCCATATCTTCAAAACCCATGCAACAACTTGACCAAAAACCTCCTCAAATCTCAAAATCCAAAACTAAGTTTCTAAGCTCTAAAACTTAACTAAAACCAGAGAAAATTCAGGGAATTAAAGATAGAAATCGTTGCCTTGGCTGTCCTAAGCGATGCTAAGCTTTTCCCCAAGCAATCCCGAGCCTAAACTTGCCTCGATTCTCCTTAAATCACGAAAAATTCCCAAAGAACTAAGAGAGAGTGAGAGTGAATGAGAGAGAGAGAGAGAGAGAGAGACTATTCCTTGTTTTTCCTTGTGTTGTTCGGTTATGGGAGGTTACTTAGAGTTCAAGTAACTTTAAGCGAATCTCGAGGGCTCGGGGTACCCAAAAATGTCCCCGATGGCAAAATGCTCAAAACTCCTGGAACTCCCTCCTAATCTCACTAACTCCAAATATATCCTCAAATATTCATTCACATTACCCGATAATCCGGTAATGTACTAGAAACCCAAAATACCCTTTGACTCACCCTGAGTCGGGTATTAGGTACCGTTGTGACTTTCTCGTTAACTTGCTCCCTAGGATCGCCTCATGCCGAGTAACCCAAATAAACTCACATATATCACATATATGCACATATATACAATTATGCCCATGATGGGCCAAATTACGAAAATTTCCCTTCTAATAAGAAATGGGCCCACATGCATATTTAATACACATAAACATGCATATCTAATCATATTATCATGTAACCCACATAATCACATAATTTACATGCATACACATCACACATATATATATGATTCTCATAAATTTCCATCCTGACCCCCTAATCAAGGCCCTAAGCCTTATTAGGTAATTTGGGATGTTACAGATTAGGTATGTCCTTGAACAACCTCCTCTCCCTTGGATAGCTCGACAGGCAATAGAATTCATCCCCACCATGAGCTCGAAAAGGGTTGCTTTTCAAGCAAAAGAGATACAAAATCTCATGTGCCGAGTCCATCCCATTTCTTCTCGTGGTATAACGACTTCAACGCTGCTAGGACACTGTATGAGTTGGACTGGAGCTGTAAGAGGGCGATATCAACGTAGTCGGTGAACTTCCTAAAGTACTCCTTTAAGGGCAGTAGGGCCCCAACTTGCATATGCTTGCAACTCCAGGCCGCGATCTTGACTTTTCTCTCTGGGTCTTCTTCACGCTTAGCAAAACAACTCATTTCGTCTGAGCTGGCAGGCCGACACACCAATTTTTCGGACAACTTTAGTCGATGGCAAGATAGAATGTCCAAAATCTATCTCGTAGAGGTAACAGAGCTCTGGTAATGTTCTGCCTCGAAGAAAGAACTCTTTGAGGTCGGGGTAGAAGAAACTTTGGGGGTTGTTTGACTGGCTGGCTGGTTTGATGTGATCTCCATAAATTTGAAGGAGAGCTCGCCTGGGGGAAATGCTTTGGTAACCCTACAAATCGTATGGGGATCAGACAGATCTCAAGGTCTGGATCGGGATACACGACAAATCGTAGTCTCATTCTCTTTCCTTCTTCAACCTTGGTAATTTGACGCCTGGAGTGAACTGGAATGTCTTTACTTTCGAGGTGCTCCTCATGTTTCTGAATCAACCGTTGATTTTGAGAAAATGGAAATTCAACTTGAGGAGACGATGGATGATAAGGGATTGCAAGATCGGGCTCCCACCAATTCTCTGGAGACTGCATCATCTAACAAGAAAGAAAACCTCGTAGCTATGACACTCCGTGATAATTTGCACAAGTGTAATGTGAAAATTCAATTAATTCAAGTCTTTGCTTTTATGATCCTACATTTTGAAATCATTCATTTAATCTTGAAATTTGGGTGTAACACACTTCTTGAAAAGTATCGCTTCTTTTCAGGTTTATAAAGATAATTAACTAATTTAATTAATATTTATTTTATTTAAAATAATATTGATCAGTTATAACCTATTTAATTATTTAATTTAAATCATATTTAAAAATAATAATTAAATAAAAAAATAATTTGAAATTCAAATCACAGGGATAAGAAATCCCTCTGTGTGGCGCTACACTCACTGCACAGTGAGTGTGTCGACCACACCATTATGGTTATTCCTAATTTTCTCATTTATTTGTTTAATTAATATTTAAGACGATATATTTATCCTAAAATAAATATTAGTTAATTCAAAATTAACTTTATCTTAAAATATCAGTTTTAAATAAATTAATAAATATCTCATTATAAATAAGATAATTATTAATCTCTCTTTCATATTATTCCAAACATGATTAATATTAATTTTAACCTATAGTTTTTCAAAATAAAAACTATATAGTTAAATAATTAATTAATTGCTCATAATTATCACATTATTATTTCCTTGCTTTGAAAAATTAAGTCATTTGCAACTAAGTCATTTTCTCTACAAATATTTATTTTGACATCCTTACCCTTGACAATGTAAGACAAAGGTGATCTGGGGACCATGAACCTATAATATGAAGCTCCAATAAATCATATTATTAATTAAACTCTTTATTCATATAATCTCATTTCTAAATTCCATGATTACTCAACTATAAATATGAAATTGCACTCTAAGTATTTATAGAATTATATTTAAGGAGTTTTCTCTTGTAGTCCATCAACAAATGTAGTTCTGTCCTCCATTTATTGATTCGTTAATTAGAGCTGGTTAAGATTACTGTTTTACCCTTCTAATTACCACATGATTCTTATGTAACATTAATTCACTAGCGAATAATTAATCTATAATTAAATTATAGATTTGAGCTTAATAACTATTCAGTTCCATAATTAACCCTTATGGGAACCAATATTTGATCCGTTAGGAAAGTATGGATTCCATTATTGTAAATCATGTTCCCAACCATTCATGATATTGAATCTCCAAAACAAAATTCAGTAACCTCATAATACTATGTAACCTTAAGAAGTGAATCAAAAGATCCAATAAACACAAACAAGAGTTCATGAATGCTCAGGATTTAGAATGATCTAAATGGTCATCTATTATGATAAGAACTAAATCTTTATGTCAAACAACAAGTTTATAAAGATAATTAATTCTCATTGGTCTTGTCATATATAATCTATATGTCTATTATATACAACATCTTTACTAAGATGTCTATCCACATCAGTATTATGAATCTAGATCACTTGCATCCCGTATGCTTAATTAACTGCACTAGTAACTGTAAAGTCATTTATTGGCTAACTTTATTTTAGACAAAATATTTTTAAGTTATTAAGGAAAATCAGTAGCATATCCATATTGATTCTTGATTTAATGATTCAGCTGATTTTCTAGTGTTAAAATATCCTTTAAGTGTGAATACATTTTTTACCTTATTTATCACACATCATCATTATTTGGTAAAAATATGTATTTCAATTATCTTGAAATTATTTTCAAGGATTATGTTTATTCTGGAATAAAGAAGGTGTCGAAAATGAACATGGTCAAAATAAATGACCATGTTCGTTCTGCCAGATAAAACTGATTACGTTGCTGGCTCATCAGTTTCCTTTTCTGTCGACACAGAATTCATCTAGCTGGATGATTTCCTAAATCAAAGGAATTTGCAAATTGATTTCAAAGATATCAGAAAATTATGGTCTTGGACGATTTCCTTGCCTATAAATATCTTGCCAAGGCCTTCGGAATTTTCACCTCTTCCATTTTGAATAATTGTAAACATTATGTTATTTTGAAGAGTGTCTTTATTTGTAGAGATTAAGTTTGTTCACCTTAATCTTTGTGAGAGTGATGAGTGTACTTGTGGATATCTATCTAGTCAATTGTAAATAGGTAGTGTCTATTGTGAACATGTTCATAAGGATCTTCAAGAGAGGATTCTATTTAAGTCTCACTTTAGGAGGAAGTGAGCACTCGCTATTCTTTGACGGGAGTTCAAGAGAATCAACATTTCATCAAAACCATATTCGTAGAGAAGAGTACAACAAGATTGCAGCAATAGTTTAAGAGGGAGTCTTACATTGTTTAAGTCAATGCTTTTGTACACATTGTTTCTTTACTAATTGGTTTATTCTCTGGGCGTGGCCCCGTGGATGTATGTTATCTGAAAAGATTTCTGAACCACGTAAAAATTCTCGTGTGTTGAATTTTTACCTGTTTTTCTGTTTCTGTTTAAACAGTTGCATAAGTAGTGTGAACAAAACTGAAATCTGTCTAAATAACTTAATCAGTATTTTGCATTTAATTAAGTTATTTATTTCAAATCACTTGGTAACATTAAAATACAGAATTTCAATTGGTATCAGAGCAGGTCACTAAACTCTTAGTGAGATTTTGTGGTTTTCCACTTGTTTTGTTTCTTGTGAAATGTCTATCTTTGTAGAAGGAGGATCTATCACTCGCCCTCCATTACTGAATGATACAAACTATCCATACTGGAAAGGAAGGATGAAAGCTTTTATCAAATCCCTTGATGAAAGGGCTTGGAGAACAATATTATCTGGTTGGACACCAACTGTCGAGATAAATTCGATATCCGGTAAGACACAGGTAAAATCTGAACTTGAATGGTCTAATGAAGAAGATAAATTGTCAATTTATAATGATAAAGCTTTACATGAAATTTTTAACGGAGTTGGTAAAACTTATATAAAATTGATTTCCTCTTGTGAGTCTGCTAAAGATGCTTGGGAAATCCTTCAAACTCAATTTGTAGGAATTACTAATGTTAAGCGATCTAGGCTTGTAATGTTGACTACTAGATTTTAAAATCTTCGCATGTCAGAAAAAGAAACCCTCACTGAGTTTTATGAAGAATTTTCTGACATTACTAATGAATATTTTGCTTTAGGAGAAAAGTTGTCTGACACTGTTTTGGTTAGGAAAATTGTTAGATCTTTTCCTGACAGGTTTCAATCTAAGATCACAGCCATTGAGGAGGTAAAGAACCTTGACACCTTGAAAGTTGAGGAATTGATGGGATCTCTTCGAACTTTTGAACTTAATTAAAAGATCCGCCAAGAGAAACCAATTGTTGTGAAGGAGAAGTCGATTGCCTTGAAATCTTCCAAAGAGAAAATGGAAAGCTCAGATGAGGAAGATGATGATGAAATGATATTGTTATTGAAATTTTTTAAGAAGTTTATGAAAAAGATTGGTAATAAGAAAAACATGTCTAAATCCTCCAAAGGTAATAATTTTTCAAAACCTTTTGAATCTACTAATAAAAAAGGAATTCAATGTAGGGAGTGTGAAGGTTTTGGACATATTCAAGCTGAATGTGCCAATACCTTAAAGAAAAATAAGAAGGTCATGGCAGTCACTTGGAGTGACCAGGACTCTGAAAGTAGTGATGAGGAAGAAAATTATAATCTTGCCTTAGCTTCTGTTTTTTCTTGCTTACCTCTTTCTGTGCAGGTGAATGAGAACCTTGTTTGTTTAAATAAATACTATTTCAACAGATGAGGGTTCCCATGGTGATTCGGATGAATCCGATTTGGATGAGGATTCTTTGAAAGAATCATACAAAAACATGTATGATCAATGGTTGAAAGTATGTTCAAATAATCGTTTGACGGCAAACAACAACAAAGTTCTCAAGAAGATAAATGAAGAACTTGACTCTCTTGTTAAAAAATATGAAATTGAGATTGTTGCTAAATATTATGAAATCAATCTTTTGTCTGATGAAGTTGATAAAATTGTGAAAGGTGTCAAATTGCTTAATCATAGATCTATGGTTTTGGATGATGTTCTGCTTGCAGGTGAAAAAGCTTGTGATTTTTCTAGGTTAGGATCAAATGGATCTAAACCTAAAGGAAAAACAATTTATATTTATGGAAATCTTCCTATTGTTTCGACAACTGACCCTTCTGTAGGAACAACTCAAACTCATGTGGCATCATCTTTTCAATCTGTCACAACACATGAGAAACAGACCAGAAATTTCAAGAATAAAAAAACTGGTCATTTTATTCCAGTTTGCAATTTCTGTGGAGTGAAAGGTCATATTCGACCTAAATGTTTTACCTTGATGAATTTTCTTCACAAAAATTACTTTAATCATCATGGTAATTTGAGACAAATGCCATTGAAGAAAAGGACTCCACCTAAGAACGTTTGAGTGAAGAAAAATAAATTCAAATGTCTTGCTGCCTTTACTTGTCTTACAACATGTGCTTCTAACTCTTGGTTTTTTTATAGTGGTTGTTCTAGGCATATGACAGGTAACAAAAGCATACTCACTGACTTCAAGACTTTGAAAAATGGGGAAGTCACATTTGGAGATGGTAAGTCTTGGTACTTGGTAGTGGCACTCTAAATTCTGAAGGACTACCAAAGTTGCAAAATGTTCTTTTGGTTGATGGGCTTAAAACTAATCTAATTAGTATAAGTCAAATTTGTGACCAAGACTTGTTTGTAAATTTTTCTCTTGATAATTGTTTTGTGCTTGATCAAGATAGAAATTGTGTTTTGAAGGGTTATAAATTTGTTGATAATTGTTACACATTATCTCAATCCCACAATTGTCACACAATTACAAGGAGAGATACTAATTTGTGTCATGAAAAACATGATCATGTGGATTGTGAAAATTTGAGAAAAATTGGAAGTATGAGTCATGTTCATGATTTACCGATTTTAAGTAAATATTCTTTTGGTAAATGTGAACCAGGTCGATTGGGAAAACATTTGAAAATTTCTCATGAAAAATGTTTTTGTGTTGATGATGTGTCGCGAAACACTAAGGATCTTGTTGAAAATAAAACTTTGGTCTTAGAATATATTGAGTGTGACAAACAAATTGCAGATATTTTCACAAAAGCCCTTGAAACGGTCAAGTTTTATTCCCTCGGGAAATCCTTGGGGGTTTGTACTAATTAAATATTGTTTGTGTTGTGCCATATCCCTGTGCTAGAAAGAGTTGTTTGATGTCTTCTTGTTCTTGTCCAAATAGAAAGTCTCAAACATTATGACAAAATGTATTTTTACTACTTGTTAGAATTTATAGTTAATATATATCATGCACATTTTTTTAAAATAAAAAATCAAAATAAATAGTCCTTCCAATTAATATTCTTCCAAATCAATCTTAGTGTGTAGTGTATGAGCATTTGATCCTTGAAAGTATTTTCAGGCTCCATCTTAGAATAGAGCTACCTACACTGTTGTGTAAAATGCTATCTTTGAGTAAGTTGGAACTATGTAACTAAAATTTATGTAGAAGATACTCTACCACTGATAAATGCAGCCTTCAGTATAGTGTGAAAGCGTCTAATTTGGGTACTCTTTGGGAAAAAGGCTAAAAATTGCCACATAGGGCAATGACCCTGAAAAATGCTAAAATGGCCATATAGGACAATGAACTCTGCTTTCACAATCACACACAAATGCTTAAGATATACTGTTGGAAAAATTTGTAAGACTCATACACACTTATTAATTTGGATAAAATATTTTTTGTATCAGGAGTAAATATTTTGTGATTTTAAAAAAAAAATAAAAGCATGATTTATATTAAATATATTTTCTAACCTTATAGTAAAAATATGTTAAGTATTAATGTTTGTTACTTTCTCCAAGGACAATGCACGAAGACATTGGGCACAATCAGAATAGGATATTTTTGGTACTTTTGTTTATATATTATATTATATATATATAAAAAAAAAGACTTGACCGTGGCTATCAAGAAAGGGAAATTGTAGTAATATGTTGTTTTTTATTTTGTACTTATTATATTATTTGACATCAAAAGTTTCTATTTTTGGTTTATTTTCCTTGACTGTGCAAAGTTTTTTTTCTTTGGGATATCAATTCATTAATTTGGTCTTAAAAAGGAATAAAATCAAATCCCTGAGTGCCATTTTCTTCTCTTTATAATCGGTCAAAGAGAGACTCATTTCCTCATTCTTTCAAAAAAAAATTCTCTTTGTTTTTGTTTGTTGCAACTATGGTGAAAACTCGAGGCAGTGGAGTACATGCATTTCCCATTGGTAACAACCATCTCAGTCACTACAAAGAAGGCTTGAAAAATTGTGTTGTCATTGCCTTTTGGTTTTTTTGATATACAAAGAGGGGGAGTAGTAGTTTGACTCTTTGGATTATTTTTTGTGTTGGTATTACTTCGTTGGCTTATTGATAGACAGCAAGGGGGAGTAAGGTTTATTTTGTTGGGTCTTTATCTTGGGTTTTTATCTTGTTAAACTTTCTCAAAAAGTTAACCTTGTTTATGATATTGGTTATAATTGAGATGTCTTTCGCAGGGGGAGTAATGTAACATTACTATTTTCTCTAATCTGGTTTGTCTTTGCAGGATCTTTCAAAATAAACTCTTAAAATATTTTTGTCTATCAAGTTGCCAAAGGGGGAGATTGTAAAGTCATTTATTGGCTAACTTTATTTTAGACAAAATATTTTTAAGTTATTAAGGAAAATCAGTAGCATATCCATATTGATTCTTGATTTAATGATTCAGCTGATTTTCTAGTGTGAAAATATCATTTAAGTGTGATTACATTTTTTACCTTATTTATCACATATCATCATTATTTGGTAAACATATGTATTTCAATTATCTTTAGATTATTTTCAGGGATTATGTTTATTCTAGAATAAAGAATGTGTCGAAAATGAACATGGTCAAAAGAAATGACCATGTTCCACTACTACAAAAAAGACTTTTTAGGACTAGCATTGCGAGTCCTAAAAAAGTTTTTAAGACTCGCGGAGTGCGAGTCCTCTATTTGAGAGCCTTAAAAACTGCGAGTCCTAAAAAATTGTTTTTAAGACTCGCATTGCAAGTCCTAAAAGATTGTTTTTAGGACTCTCATTGCATGTCCTAAAAGATCCCGTTGGGTGCCTTTAAAAAAACTGAAATTTATTATTTAATAATTATAATATATTAATTAATTCAATTCAATTCAATTAATATATTTAATGATTTGGTTATTCTATTTTTCCTAATATATATTATAAATAATTAATAAATTTCTTTAATGCATTTTTAATTTGAGAAATTAATCATAAATGCGTTGTCTCTTTACAACACAAATTGTTCACGGTAATGTAAAATTCATCATCAATTCCAAAATAGATTAGAATAATAATAAAAAATAGAAAAAGAAACCTCACACAGATTATTCTACAACAAAATAAGGATTTTAAACAACACAAATTTATACAACACAAGAACACTTGAACAAATTAAAAACAGGTTGAAGGAGAAGCATTTCCTCGCAAAACATCCAACAAGTAAGCAGCAATAATCTTCATTCTGTCAAAAAAAAATCTATGTGAGATAGAATGAAACAATAAAAACTCTGAACCCCTTGACCACATAGCCACAACCCCAAATCCCCGACCCTACTGCTCATAGCCTCAACCCGACCTTCAAAAACACAGGGAAAGAGAGAGAAACTTACTCCGAGGGCTGACCCCCACCGTTCGTCCGAAGCCACTGTCATCGCAGTTCGTCCCACGCCACTGTCTTCGTGTTGCGGTCGTTCCATGCCACCATCGTTCGTCCCGAGGCCCCTTCGTTCAGCCAAAGTCGTGGCCGCTCCAAGCCCCTCCGTTCGGCCCAAGTCACAACCACTCCTAGCCCCACCATTGGTCCTGAGTTGTCGTCGTTCCGAGCCCTCCATGCTGCCATGGAGATTGATAGATATAGTGTGAGAGAGGGAAATACATTCAGAAAGAGGGAAGGAGAAAGATATGGTTGTTGTGGGAAAAATTTAGGGAGAAAAAGGAAAAGCAATTTAGGGTTATGAGAGGTTTGATCACCATGTAGAGAAAGTGGGTCGATCGGCCCATGTTAATTTTTTTTTTAAATACACATTTGTTTTTTTTAATTATTAATAAAACTTTAATTTTTTTCTTTTCTGATTTAATATATATAATAAAAATTTTGTTATATATATAATACACATTTGTTTGATCACCTGCAGGTTTATTACAACCACTTAGCGTGCCAGAATGGAAGTGGGACGACATAGCCATGGATTTCGTGATGGGTCTGCCAAAGACGAATAAGCAGCATGATTCCGCTTGGATAGTAATAGATAGACTAACCAAGTCGGCTCATTTCTTGCCAGTTAAGACTTCATACACGGCAGACCAATACGCAGAGATCTACATCCAAGAGATTGTACGGTTGCATGGAGTCTCCAAGACTATAGTGTCAGATAGAGGATCAGTATTTACGTCAAGATTTTGGAGAAGCTTACAGCAAGCCATGGGTACTAAGTTAAGCCTTAGTATAGCTTTCCATCCTCAGACAGATGGGCAGTCCGAGCGTACGATTCAGATCTTAGAGGATATGATATGCGCATGTATACTTGATTTCGGAGGATCGTGGAACAAGTACTTACCGCTGATCGAGTTCTCGTACAACAACAGCTACCAGTCGATGATCGGGATGGCACCTTATGAGTTGCTATATGGAAGAAGGTGCCGATCACCATTGCACTGGGACGAGGTAGGAGAAAGACAGCTTCTAGGGCCCGAAGCTGTTAGACAAGCTCAAGAAGCAGTAGCGCTTATTAGACAGCGTATGCTTGCTGCTCAAAGACGTCAGAAAAGCTATGCGGATGCCAAGCGACGCGATGTGGAGTTCCAAGTCGGAGATCAAGTCTTCTTGAAGATATCTCCTATGAAAGGTGTCAAGCGGTTCGGGAAGAAAGGCAAGCTTAGTCCCTGATTCATAGGTCCTTTTGAGATATTGGACAAAGTGGGACCAGTTGCTTATAGACTAGCCCTACCGCTTACACTAGCCGATAGTCACAACGTCTTCCACATTTCGATGCTACGCAAATATGTGTCAGAACCCTCTCACGTCCTCAAGTACGATACAATAGCGCTCCAGAAAGACTTAAGTTACGAGGAACGACCGGTTAGCATCCTAGATAGAGGGATGAAGCAGTTACGGTCCAAGAGCTTTCCTATAGTCAAAGTCCTATGGAGCAATAGTTCTGAACGCGAGGCAACGTGGGAGTTGGAGGAGGACATGCAAGGCTGGTATCCGGAATTATTTGGTAAGTAAATTTCGAGGACGAAATTCTTTTTAGTAGGGGAGAATTGTAGAGTCCAAGAACTTTACTTAGCTAATTATTTAGTAGTATTATAGTATGTATAGTATTATCTTTGTTACTGTGGATTTTTGGTTCAGACCGGGAATTATTTGGACACTCATAGTAGTACTTATAGACTTTCTAAGTTTAACCTATAGTTTAAGAATATTGATTTGAACCTAAGGTTTGATTATATAGCTGATATTAAGAATAATATTTATTATACTATAAGGTTTAGATATCAACCAATAGGATTTTAAGCACATGTTATGAATGGGTGATTAAAGATTAAGTATTTTGGAGGATTAAATTTAATAAGGAGTAAAGTTTGAATGCATTAGGGTCAGTCAACAGCTTTGAATACGTTGAGGGCTTAGTCAAGGCTGTTTACTCCATTCAAACTTAGCTAAAAATGTGTAATTTCGTGTTTAATTAATCAGTGTGTGCCGATATATCGCAGCTATAGGGGGCGATATATCGCAGCACGTAGATACGGAAAACACGAGACGATACACGGTCGCCTCGGGCATACTGGCCCAGGCGATATATCGCCTACAGGGGGCGATATATCGCCTCCTTCAGTGTATTTTCAAACGTTTTTGAATTCTTTTCCTTTCAGCCATTCAAACTCTTGATAAGTCCAGCATCTTTCTGAACGAGTCTTCAGCCTCTGCTGAACGATTATTCAAATTATTTTCACCTAAAAATCTATTATTTTTATTCAAGTAAAATTAAGATCCTTTCATTCCTAAACTCTATAAATAGGACCTAGTACCCAGCCATTATTCACCTTTTGCTCTAAGTTCAGAGGCTGCAAGTGCTAAGTGAGTGTGAGAGTATAAACACCTGGGTTTTGGGGAAATCATAAGCTTAAACATCATAAGCTTATCAAACACTTTGGGAAGTAAGGTTCTATAGTATTTCGGTTGTGGTGTAGATTGATCTTACAAGTCTTTGAGGTAAAACCAAAACTCTAGTTCATTTGTTTTATGTTATGTTTCCTTCTCTTAGTCTTCTACTCAGTCTCCTAACCTCATTCTTATTTTGGTTAGGAAATCTAAATTCTTGAGCACATAAGTTTTGGTAAGTGTGACTTTCAATGGTTTAGTCTTTCCATCCCTTTCATTTCATCTCTTTTCTTCAAATCTACTCACCCTTTATATATGGTTTTAGGAGTGTTCCAAAAGTCCCAACTCAGTCCACATATCCCGGTAACTTTGGTAAGGAAAATAGGCTAGAATCAATATGTTATATGTTTATGTTATCTTATGTTTTATGTTACTAAATGTGTTATGATATGTATGTATATATGTTTGTAGGCTTGGGCATATGACCCATATGACTAACAAGACCCCAAATGGGTTATGGGCATATGACCTACTTAGCTAGTAGGACCCCATTAATCCCATGGGCATATGACTTGTTTAGTCTATGGGACCCCAAGTAATAATGGCCATTATAATAAGTGTATGTAATATGTGTTATGATATATCTTTATGTTTATTACGAGATTTATGTTTATGACTATGTGTTAGATTTTCCTTGCTGGGCATTAGGCTCATTCTTTTTTGTTTTATGTGCAGGAAAATAGCTTTTAGTGGCGGTAAGGTTCGTGGAAGCTTGGAGATTGTGTATCGATGGTGAATGGAGTCAAGGAGCTGAGCGTTATTCGATTCGAGGATGTAGTTTCTTTTTATGTCTTTTTACATGTATTTTCCGCACTATTTATGTAATGTCTTTTTATTTTAAATCATGTTTTGTTTTTAAAGACAATGGGATCCCATATCCTTCTTGGTATTTATTTTGTAAGTAACTCTTATTTTTACAAGTTACTTAATAAAATTATGGTATTTTCGTAAATGTAAGTTCTATTAAGGATTGTATGTATAGTTTCGTTAATGGTCCAAAAGTCTAGATTAGTGGGTCATTACATCTATCTAGTCCATTGTAAACAGGTAATGTCTATTGTGAACGTGTTCATAAGGATCTTCGGGAGATGATTCTATTTAAGTCTCACTTCGGGAGGAAGTGAGCACTCGCTATTCTTTGAAGGGAGTTCAAGAGAATCAGCGTTTCATCAAAACTAGATTCGTAGAGAAGAGTACAACACGATTGCGGCAATAGTTTAAGAGGGGGTCTTACATTGTTTAAGTCAATGCTTTTGTACATATTGTTTCTTTACTAATTTGTTTATTCTCTGGGCGTGGCCCCGTGGATGTAGGTTATCTAAAAAGATTTCTGAACCACGTAAAAATTCTCGTGTGCTGAATTTTTACCTATTTTTCTGTTTCTGTTTAAACAGTTGCATAAGTAGTGTGAACAAAACTGAAATCTGTCTAAACAACTTAATCACTATTCCGCATTTAATTAAGTTGTTTATTTCAAATCACTTGGTAACATTAAAATACGGAATTTCAGTAACCATTTATTAAAGATTCCATACTTTAATATGATACTGAGTATTTTAATCATTTTATATATAATCTTAATTCTCTCGTACTAATTCAAGATCATATTCTCATAAATGAATAAAGATTTTTCTTGATATTATTATATAATTAATTCAAACATTCAAATATAATAAAATTGTACTTTTATTTAAATTACTAAAATATATTTACATGTTCTAGGGCATTAATCCTAACACATTTAAACTAACAATGCAAATAATCATTCACAGCCTCCTATTGGATTGAAATATAAGGATGACCTGCTTATACTATAGTATGCACATTAATCATATTGATTATAACAACTTGCTACTATATTAATAAGTAAAAAGTTAAAATAGTAAATGCTTTCCAACTAAGGCGTTTGAAAGATACATTGTGTGTGTTATGTTAAATAGCTAGACAATTTTTTTTAGTTATTACCTAATTTATTACATTTCTTAACAATTATTAAAACTTTAAAACATTTTATTTAATAATTTTTTCAAAAAAATATTTATTAGATGCAGAGTAATACAAAATACATATTATCAAATTTTTGTCTAGAATTTATGCCATAAAGTATTGTGGAATATCAAAATTTTGGCCACATATTTTAATAATGCATCACCAAAAGTGTTCAAAAAATTGGTGGGAATTTTTTCCACAAAATAATATCATCATTACGCAATATTTTTAACGTGTTGCAAAAAGTGTTTATCCTCAAAATTTTGGTTAAGATCTTTCGGGACTCATTTCATTGAACTCGTTGTGAAAAGTATATTTTTCGCAACATATTTACGCTTTTGAGGAAATTCGTCGTGGAATGTCATTTTTCTTGTAGTGTAAGCTGTCGCACTGGCCTGGCTCTTAAACTGAACTTGTTCAGCTGTTAGTTATACTTTGAGAATTTGAGAATAAATGCCTTGGTGTTAAAACATTTTGTTTGTATGGCTTTGTTCCTCACAAAATATCATTAGAAGCACAATTTTGAAGTTTGAAAAAACACACGTTCCTTCTCTTCTCCTCTATGTCTCTCTGTCAACAATTTTCACTCACTATCGTTCCATAAACATCAAATCCCCATCAAAAACCTCAACTCATTCATCTTCTCAATGTTTTTTTTTCTTCTCTCTCTTGTTTTTTCTTTTCGCAAGTCGTCATTTCTCTTGTTTTATATTTTATTATGCTGTTATTTTTCTAATTTATATAAGCCTATATGTTTATAATTTGGTGAGTTATGTTGATCATTCAATTGAGTAAACCATTTATGTGGGCTGTTTGGTAATACCATTTGACATTTTTTTTTTTTTTTTTTGTAATTATTTTATGTGTGTTGAATGAACTTTTTAATGCTGATCATGTACTGATTAAGTTACTTTATCGTATATGTTTATAAAACTTTTTATTTCATTTTGTGATGAGTTTAAATACACAAATTAGGTGTTTGGAAAACTTTTTAATTGAAATGTGTGAATATAGTTGTAAATAATGAAAATAAATATATTGGGAAATAAAATTTAAATTTTTGCTTTGTTGTTGTTTTTTTTATATTGGTCTTGTCTGGTTGGTTTATATACCTTTTTGTTGATTTTTGTTAATAGTATGATGTTTTATATAAACTATTTTATTTGATGTCTAGTTGAGATTACCCATTTAGTTCAATTTTTATTATTTTAAACAGTTTAGTTTATAATGAATTAGTCGGTACGTTTCAATAGTAATATAACCCTAGAGCACTCCCAACAGTTACTTTTTTCCATTCTTTAAAATATATTACCAAAACTTTTATTTTTCTGACAGAAAAATAGAGAAGAAATGACAAAAAATAATAATTAGCAATGTTTAAAGAAGATGCATTCTCTCAGTAGATATGGTAAAATGTAATGCGTAGTGTAGCTTAGTTATTATGGAGACGCTGCTGGACAAGGTTTTTGTTAATAATTCTTCAAAGTTCTTGAAGTATGATGTATTTTACATTATTTACTGGAACTGCTCTATGAGCACTCACAACTCACAGCAAGCTCTTTAAAATAGCAATTCTTTATCCATATATAGATCTAAACTGTCGAATTCACCCTACAGCAAATGCTCTTCTTCAATTTTTTTTAGAGAATGACCTTGTAGCATCTCTACATTTATGTTGCACAATTCAATTCTTTAAATTATTTTATTATTATTTTTACTCTTTTTTTCTCTCTTTTTATTTTTTTTACCTCTATAAATAAATAAAGGGAAATTCCATTACTTTAACTTTTTTTTTCATTTTTAAGTATTTTTTATTTCCTTTTTATTTTTATAAATTAATTTTTTCAAATATGCAGTTTAATTGTTATAATTTTATCTTTTATACACTTTCTTCTTCTGAATCTCTCTCTATGATTGCCTCCATGGTGTAGCTGTGTTTTTATGTATTTTCATAAATATATCTCAATCTTCTTTCTTTCCATAAAGAAGAAATATCTAAAAGATTTTTTTTTATGTAAAGCATTGACATCTGTATATGATTTTACACCTGAAATTCATATTCAATTACCAAAATACAAGACATTTCCTTCATCTATTGGTCTTTATGTGTTCATATATATATATATATATTTATAAATATGTATTGCCATGTCGATTTATAATATTTGGCTAGGAAATGTGTACAAATAAAAATTATGCAAAAGGGTAAATTGTTCGTAATCTAATCCATATAAGATATATGAAACTCACCGCAACCTATTGCAACCCAAATGTAATTCACAACAACTTCAAATGTAAGTCCATGCAACCCACTATAACCTCAATTGCAAGTCCATACAACTGAATGCAAATCATTGCAACCTTAAATGCAAACTCAATTCAACCTAAAGCAACACAATGCAATAACAAAAAAAAAACTTTATTTTTTAAAATAAAAAATGATTTGAAAATTTTATCCTTATGCAGCACACCGCAACCTCAAATACAAACCTATACAATTCACTACAACCTCAAATTCTATCCTTATGAGGTTGAAATATAGTTGTTGTGAGTTGTTGAATGTTGCATTGATTTATTTAAGTTGTTTTACTTGTTATAGATTGCTTAAATTGCATCTTTGGATTTATAAATATATTTGGTTGCAAAATGAGGCTGATTTAGTTGATGTATGTTGCATATAAGGTTGCTTAAAATAACATAAGCAACTTAAAAAACCTTAAATGCAAATTAAAGTATCGCTCATTTACAAATTGCAATAGCAACCTCTACACAACTTAATTATCCTTATGTAACCTCAAATGCAAATTACAACTTGCTATGCAAACTAAAACAAATTATAAAAATTAATTTGTATATTTTAGCATGTTAAGGAACTATAATAATCTCATTGTGTAAAATAATTGGCATATGAGTTTTTAAGTTGTCATGGTTTGCATTGGGGTTGCAAATGAGTTTTTTTTTTTTAAATTATAAGTTGTTTTATTGGCTTGTTGTGGGTTGCATGAGGTTACATTAAGTGATCATAGTCGATTTCTTGGAGTTGCATTGAGTTGCATAGGATTGCATTCGAGGTTGCAGTGGATTACATGAGTTGCATAAGAATGAAATTAGCATATGAGTTTTTAAGTTCTCGTGGGTTGCACTGAGATTAATTACAAATAATTTTTTTTTAAAATTGCTTTAGGTTGCATGTGAAGTTGCGTAATTTGCATTTGCGATTGCATAAAGATGAAATTAATATATGAGTTTTTAAGTTGTCACGGGTTGCATTAGGGTTGCAAATGAGTTTTTTTTAAGTTGTTTTATTGGTTTGTCATGGGTCGCATTGTGTTGCATTTGCAATCACATTGACTTGCTAGGGGTTGCATTGAGTTGCATGGACTTACATTTGATATTACAATGAGTTACATAAATTTCATAAGAATGAAATTAACATGAGTTTTTAAGTTCCTATGAGTTGTATTGGGGTAGCATCCCATAAATATTTTTATGCAACCCGAATTATGTTAATGTAAATCACCCAAATATATTGTATATATCAATAAATTGTCAAAATCTCATTATTAATTTTTCTTTCTTAACACACACCTTTTTGTGGCGTCATTCACAAAAGATAAAAATATTTACATCATACACACCTGATTCTAAAACAATGTATATATATATATATATATATATATATATCATTCGATATATTGGACCCTTTTATCTCTATAATTAACTTCACCGTTGCTATTATTTTGTTCTTAGAATATGTAAAGCACAACAAATAAAACAACCATATATAAAACTTGTCTAAAATAGCTTCCACATGTATACAAAAAAAATAAAAAAAATATACAACTTAAATTTATCAAGTTAATTATTTCAACATTCTTAAATAAAGATATTGCTCTCCAGGGGGAGTTTTGAGGCAAAACAAAAGTTTAGTATATATGTATATGTATAAATGCAATATTTTTTTAATGACAGTAAAAATAAAGATAATTATATTAGATAATATATAGATAAATATTACAAATATTATAAGATTGAGAATATTATTGATAGTTAGACAAAATATTTAAAATGAATAAAAAATAGAATATTTAAACAGTGTAAAGAAAATATAAAGAAGTTGGTGTATGCATTAATGTAAAATTTTGATGTAAAATAGATAAAATAAGGTTTTAGTGATGTATTTTGAAAAATAGAGTAGAGAGACACTAAAGTGGGTGCTCTACTCCATCATTTAAAATATATCATCAAAACACACATTTTTCTATTTTACCTCTAAGTTTTACATTATATCATACATCAGCTTCTCTATATATTTCTCTACATCATTTAAATATTATATCTTTAAACATATTTTATTAATTAAAGTAAAATAAAATAATTGAAAAAAAAAAGAAATAATAAATATATATACTATATGGGAGAGAGAAAGCTTATAAAGAAAAATAATAATATGAAAATATTATATAAAGGATATGTAAATATTATGTAAATGTAGATATGGATTAATTGGAGTTTGTGCATAGCTATTATAAATAGGGATATTTGCGGCATAAGTACCCAATGTTTGGGTTTTGTACGCGGCATAGACCCAATGTTTATTTTTAGTGGCAAAAGTACCCAAAGTCAGTAAAACTATAATTCCGTCAGCCTCCTCCGTTAGGTTCCGTTTCGTGATGAATGGACCAACACGTGTCACTTCGTGATTGATCCAACTCAATAATATATTAGGGATATTTGCGGCATAAGAACCCAATGTTTAAAAATAATTATGATTTGGATCAATAAAAACGTGACATGTGTCTGCCTAATGGAGTCTAACGGATGAGACTGACGGAATTACAGTTTTACTAACTTTGGGTACTTTTGCCACTAAAAATAAACATTGGGTCTATGCCGCGTACAAAACCCAAACATTGGGTACTTATGCCACAATTATCCCTTATAAATATATGTATAAATGAGCTGATGGAAGATGTTTTTATGAGTTTTAGCTAAATATTATAGAGAAAGTGTATTACAAAATATATCACCAAAACATACATTTTTATAATTTACCTCAAAATTTTTACATTATATCATACATCTGCTTTTCTATTTTTTCTCTACATCATTTATATATTATATTTTTTAAAATAATTTATTCATTTTAAAAAATAAAATAATTAAATATAATAGTTTCACACTCATATATATACAAAAGTTTATAAAAAAATAATAAAATATTTATAGCTTGATGAATAGTATTTCACTACATATAGAGAAATATTATTCATTTAGGTAAAAAAATATAACTTTACATTATCTATTGGAAGATTACTTAACCATTTTTTCTCTATATTATAAAGAATAACACATTTTAGCTCATCCGTTGGGAGTGCTCTAAGTATAGATTTTATTTCTTTTATCTTACTTTTTTTATTATTATAAAAAGATATTTTCGACAAAAATACCTAATGTTTACTGAATATAACATTTAAATACCCAATTTTATTTTGTTCGTGGTAAAAATACCCAAAATTTCTAAAACGTCGCACATTTACTACCAGATAGTATAAAAGATTAATATAAATATATTTTAAGTTATAAAAATTAGAATAAATAGTGGCATAAGTACTCAATGTTTAAATTTTATTGCAATCAAGTACACAATGTTTTTTTTTTTTTCAAAAGTATCAAAATGCAACTTGTGTTAGCATCCATTGGTACCCACTCTAAAAGTTCTGATGATTCAGCAAACACATGGTGCAACGCAATTAGTTCATTTCATAATACTTTTTAAAAATAAATTAATGAAAAAATATTTTTTAATTCTAGAAGAATTAAAAAAATTACCAAAAGCTTTAAAGACTAAATTAAAAAAATCTTAAATTAAAAGGTTTCAAAAAACGTATCTGAACAAAATAAAAAACTAAAAAATCAAATTGAAATGTGTTTAATTAATAAAGTGATATAAAAAAATTTGAAAGATAAAAGTTTTATACAAAAAATGAAAAAATATATATTTTAAAATAATGAGCTTCTACTTGAGCACAAAAAACTTAATTGGGTATCATCATCATCTTTCTTCTTCCAAAAACTCCACAACCACATGAATCCACTTAAAGAAACAACTCAAATCAAATGTAAATCAACACTCAATCCAAACTCCCACTCAAGCTAGAAACTCAAACGAGAAATCAATGAAAAAAGTTTCATTCTCAAAAATCAACATCCAATCCATCAAGAACACAAGAAAAAATCAAGAACATATGAATATGAACTCTGAAAATTCATCCAAAAATACCCAGATCCCGACCCTTTCCATCGTACAACACCCACGAAGTTCGACCCCTTGCCCTCGTCAACCACCCACGAAGTAGTTCTGAACCCAGATCCCAACCCTGCTGCCGTCAACCACCCACAAACCAGGTCACAACCCCTGACCGTCGCCCAAGCTTCAGTTCCAAACCCAGATAGACAGAAGAGAATAAACCCATATTCAAAAACTCACCCACTTTTTATATGCCTAACTCGGATTTGCTGGATCATCGTCATTGGAGCTAGTCGCCGAAGGGGAAGAGCTGCAACCGTAGGAAGAAGAAGAAGAACGTATCTTCCTTTTTTTCGTTTCTTCCTTTTTTTTTAAATGTTGATTTTGTTTTAATTATGTTTAGTTTAAGTTTCAAAATTCTAATTTAGATTTTCTTTTCTAAATTAGATTTTACTTAGATCTTTTAAGTTTAAATTAGTTTTTTATTTTTTATTATTAAAATTAATTTATATAAATTTATATTTTTCATTATTTTAAATTTAATTAATTTTCAAAATATTTATTAGTTGGATGCAGTTAACAGATCTTCTAGAGGGGTACAAACAGATGCTAACCGAAGTTGACTTTAAATACTTTTGCCACAAAAAAAAGAAAATTAGGTACTTAATCATAATAAAATTAAATATTGGGTACTTATACCACTTTTTACCCTAAAAATTATTAAAATTATATAAAAATATACAACAATAACCTAAATTCATTTTACAATTAAAAAAATAGTTTATTTAATGAAAAAAAAATATTTTAGAATAAAAATAGTTAAAAGAAAAATTAATAACTAAAAAAATATTAAAAGAGAAAAAAATTATTAAAAAACGTTAATATAATAAAAATAATATTTATTTATTATTTTCATTAAATAAAATTATTCTTTAATTTTAGAATTAATTTAGGCTATTTTTATATAATTTTAATGTTTTTTATAACTTTAAATACATTTGTATTGATTTTGTTTATGATGACGTCGTTTTTCCTCAACTTAAAATGTAGAGCGAATAAACAACAGGAACTATGGCGCAGATGAATAATATAGTAAAACAAGAAGAATTTTACGTGGTTCAGCAGTTAACTCTGCCTAGTCCACGAGTCAATTTTATTAAGACTTTGGAAATTTCAGGAAATTCTTCAGGGATGAATTCTCCAGAAATTCTCTCAAGATATCAAAAATTCGTCATTTACAAATGTTCACGACCTCTCTATTTATAGAGGGTTCTCAGAGTTCATTCCCACATATTTCGGGAGGATACTCCAATTTATTAATGGAAAATAATGACATTAAATTATGTAACTCATATATACAAGGAAATGTCCCCTGAAAACCACGAGGCGTATAACAAACTAGTTAATATCCCTTTAATGTAGGGAAGTTATAACAATAAATATCTTTTGAATGCATGGACTGCGTCTCATCAGATGACCCACTAAGTTGTTCGAGGTCGGCAATCAGCATCATGCCGGTCCAGGTCTATAAATAAGTTATAAGCTAGGTACCTTTCCCCAAGACCAGCTTGGAGATGTTAAATATCACCGAGGCTGTCACACTCCGAGCTTATACTCATGCCAAGCTCGGACTACTTGATCCGCAGACACCCGACACTGGGCATATTCCGATGCTAACTCTTTCGAGCTCAGAAAGAACGTCGAGGTTAAAGAGTCTTTGAGGTTGCCATCTTGACTCTAGGGTTCGACATCTGGGTCATGCACATGCGGTTCCGATATTTCGAGCTTGCAATTGACGAGTCCAGCTTTCGAGATCACAATCTCAGTTCTCGAAATCTGGGTATAACATTTTTCCCCCTCAAAAGTATTAGTTCGAATCCTATGAGAAGGAAACTTTTGAACTACTTCCTTCAGGAACCGTTCCGTCACACACTCGAGTATGGACACGCGTCACCTGGGTATTTCTTACTCAAGGTACTCGAGTACCTTGAAACTCTGCCCATGATCGTTCGCCTGCCACCTTTATGGTACCATCATGTCATTTATCCCTGGCCGTCAGATCTGATATAGAATCTGGCCAATGGCTCAGATTAATCCTACCTTTTACATTCTCACGGGTTTATAAATTGGACTCCAGTCGTCTTCCTCTTTTACTCCCACGTTCATTTCAGAGAGAAAAAAAGGAAGAAGAAAAAACCAGAACCCTCCTTGCCCATTTCTTGCATGTTCTCGAAGCCGAGTAGACAAAGTAACATTGGACTCTTCGACTCAGTGAGGTCGCACTTGCAACCACTCATTGGCTCATCCATTTCTCTGTTTCATCCGATTGCATTGTGTAAGTTTTCGGTTCATGGCTTTTTTACGTTATATATGTACGTTTTTTTTTTGTATGCCTTTGCCTCTGTTACACCGTGAGTGCTAGGATTTATGCTAGTTTTGTGCATTAGGATTAGGGTGCTTCGACTGATAGTCATTAGACTCAAACCCAGTTTGTGCGAAAGAAGGTCCAAAAATGGTTCCTTTTCTGGGTTTTCAAATTTGAGCCATATCTTGCACACCAAGATATTGGGTACAAAATCAAGGTTTTTTAAGGAATGCACGGTTCCCAAAAATATCACCTTTTAGACAACAGCCACCTTTTTTCCCTAATATTTTGGGATTTCCCACAACTTATCCACCTTCCTTCCTTTCTGGTGGATTACACGCTCTAAGATTGGCTTCATCCTTTGGATGGAGCTTGCCTTGTAGTCTCGATCATTCGAGCTTAGATACTATTTATTTCTTTATTTCTTAATCGCTTGGCCCTCACCCTTTGCTTTCTTGTTAGATGCCTCATAATTTAGGAAAGTGGTGGGGGTCAAAGCTCGCGATTCCTTACTCACCAGTAGCTTCGAGCCCGGAATCCCCACTCACTCGCAACCAACGCTTAATTCAAGAGTACGAACTGAGACGTGAGCAAGAGGACACTCGAGACCACTTCCGACGTCAGATAGATGACGTCGAAGAAGGGAAAAGGAAAAGATTAAGGGTCGCCCTTCATCCAGATCCGGACATCGAGCCTAGACCGATCCCTCTTGACCCTACGCTTAAAGTAACAATCTCTTTCAAACCAGGTGATCTTCAGTTCTCACTGATGGAGGAACCCTCTACCTCGCAGCTGAGGAAAGAATTTTTCAAGGCCGAGCATTACTGGAGCTCGGTCACGTCACTAGGCCAGATAACTGATATTCTGGCCTTTCACGGCATAGGACTATCAGGCTCGCTAAGGTGCCGAGCCCCGACCTCCCACGAACGGAGTTTCCGCGCTCCAGGAGATGGGAATCCTGACAGCAAGCTGAGATATGCAGCTTGGAGCCAGGAGCACATGAAGGCAGGGGCGGTACTGCCCCTGAAGTCTTTTTTCAAGGACTTCATAGATTTTGTTGGGCTAGCTCCTTTCCAGCTCAACACCAATTCTTACAGGTTATTGTCTGCCCCGAGGTCGCTATATCACGAGTTGAAGTGGGTAGGACCTTCACCAAAGGGGATTTTATATCTCTTCTGCTTAAAAAGAAATCCCTCCCGAGCTCGGGGAGGCGACGACATCTACTACCTCTCGAGTTATCCGAAGGAGAAGAAGATGTTTGAAGACCTTCCCAATCATCCTCCTGACTTCAAGAAGGCCTTCTTCTAGACAGATGGCCTAGCCTCGTCTCGATGCTATTCGTTCAGACGGATTCGTAAGTATCTCAACCTCCTTCTTTTCTGTGTTCGAACTTTGATCTTAGGCTCGTACTTAGTTGAAATGTGTTTTGATTTTCCAGCCAACTACCATCGCCCTACCCCTACCAAGGAGATGAAGGAGCACAGAGAGGCTCTGCTCCAACTTCCCTATGGCAGGAAATCCCTTTCCTATCTCCTGCATGAAGACAAGCTCCGAGCATGTGGGCTCTTAGGAGAGGATCAGTCTACATCGGACTGGTCCAATAAAAAATACGACCGGTGGGAGCTCGTGCCTCTACCAACTGGCAACCTTCCCCCAAGGAGAGATGCGAGGCCTCCGTCTCCAGTTCGCCATAGGAGTCCACAATCGGGGAATGAGGCCAACGACGAGGCCTCAAGCTCGGGCTCGGATGAACAAGGTACAGTCATCCTTAGCTCGAGTATGTGGTCCCCCTCACTACTAAAGTATAAACCCGATAGATTAATATTGTGTGAGGACGATAGGAACCATTTTTATGTATGGTCTTGGGTAGATGAACTGGTTCATAGGTTCGATAGCTGGCTCGGGAAATATGACACCATGTATAGCCTGAACGAGGTATGGACCGGAATAGCTGTCCAATATGGGACCAATGACTATAGGGACACTTCGAGGTTAACGTCCACCTATAGGGAAGGTACTCCCCCCGCCTCTTCTGAAGATGGGGGAATTTCGTGGTCGCCGAGCACAAGCTCGTGGGAGAGTTCCAGTTAGGTTTCTGTCCACTTGTCTTTTTATCCCATGTTTGCATTATGCTGAGTTACTTTATTTTTCGATAACTCATTTTGTGGTGTAACTGTGCAGGCAAGATGGACTCCGATCTCAACAACTTCCTTGAGAGTGGCGGGGCCAAAAGAAGCAAATGCCCGAGAGGCTCACGGAAGTCTAAGCGTCCCGCCAAGGTCCTTAAGAGGACTGAAAAGACACCTCCTCTACCAGCCCCGCCTGCCACGAACTCGGTTGTGGAGCCGACTCCTCAGGTCGGGGCGTCCACTATGGTCGAGCTCCAACCTCCCATCATGGTTCACTCAACGCTCGGCCCACCTTCGAAAAAACCCTCGGCTTCCATAACACGCAAGTTGCCAGTTTCTACTCATGTTGATGAGTATGTAGTTGAAAATGTTGCTGGACCCCATGGGGCTACGCTGGGCTCGAACATTCTGTCTCGAGTGGGCCAGAGCTTTAACAGTTTTGCTCCTCATTGGCAGTTTTTGAACAACGCCCGAGACTGCAACACACTTTACGAGAAGAGTGTCGAGCTTAATGCTGCGGTAACTTTTCTTTTCTCGCTACTAGCTGTATTTATAAACGATCCATATGCTAATGTTGATTTCTTTGTATGTCAGTCTCTTGCTGTCTCTGCTCAACTCAACTATAAACTGAACAATGAGATCCACTCGAGCAAGTCCTATGCTCAGGAGGTGAAGGATCTTCAGCTCAAACTGAGTGATGAGCTCAAGGCAACAAAGGCAAAGGTGGAGGCAGGGGTTGAGGAGCTAAAGGCCAAGTCTTCCGAACTTGAAAAGCTGAGTGCCCGGCTTGCGGAGCTTGAACAAGAGAATGTCCGGGTCAAGGAGACCAATGCTAAGCTTGAAGAAGAGAAGGGCGCCACTTTCGAGATCATGGAAGGTGAAAAGAGTCGTCTTCTCGAGGAGTTTAAGGAGAAGAAGGATCGGGTAGTCGACATGGTCATGTATAGAATCTGGGCCAACAATGTTGACCTCGACACCAGCTTCTTAGGCCCTCTTGAAGCGAAGCTCGTGGCCCAATGGCAGGCTCGGCTGGATGATGAGGAGACTGCCCGAGATGAGGCGGAGAAAGCCGGAGGGAACGCCGATGCTGAGAAGGCCAAGGAGAATGCCCCTTCTTAATTCTTGCCTCGGGGCTGTGTCCCTTTGAATCTTTTGTAAAAGTCCTTTTATTTTGTTTTTTGTTTTTTATGCCCATGGGGCCGAGACAATTTTATAGCTTGTGAAGGAGCTGGTATTACTTTTTTGAACTTACTTTAATTTATTTGCTTTACATTTCTTGAGCCGAAATATTTTGCACAATTTAAATTAAAATGTCACATATGCCTATTTATTCATAAAAACATAATTTGGATTTAAGCTCGAGGTTCAATGCATTCGTGCACAGTTTGCTCAAATTATCCGCTTCCGATCTCGTTATTTGTCAAGTTCAGATATTACTTTTACCATGCACCCGAAAGTACTTATATGGCGTGTAATGCAGATGGTTTAGTTGTATCTTACTTTTTAGTTGCTTTTTCTCGTCCTCGGTTAGCTCTCCGAGGTTATGAGGTTGAAACTATTGTTTTGCAAGATACTCCAGCCTCGATCTCGGCTCAGCATGAAGTGGGTTATGTTCCAACTTACTGCCGATTAGTTTTAGCTGGTTTGTTCCAAACCTATTAAGGTCGTGTTAGGTTTGTAATCCATACACCTATATTCTTAATCTAGTTTGCATATTTGGTTATATCCAAACATTTTTTTTCTTTTGATAATTTGGTTATATTTAAACTTTTTTGGCTCGCGTATTTGGTTACGTCCAATCACTTGTATGTTTTTGACAGTTTGGTTATATCCAAACTTATCTCATTTCGCGCATTTGGTTAAATCCAAACACTTGTATTTGTTTCGTATATGCTATTTTATTTTTTCAAGCTGATGGTATATGTACCACTAATGCTCCCTTAATATCCTACGAGTGTGACCATAGGTTATTAAATTAAGAGAGATTGCAAAAAATACAGCGTATTAAACGAAATCAAACTTTATTTGAAAAAAATCCAAAAATAGAAAAACAGTACAGATAAACAAGCATGGTTATAGGCAACATCCTTCCTATACTATTGATAGTAAGTTCGTAGGTGTTCGCCATTCCATGCTCGTGGTACTAGACTTCCATCCAATCTTGCCAACTTGTACACGCCGGGTTGGATGACTGACTCTATCTGGTAGGGTCCTTCCCAATTTGGCCCGAGCACGCCAGCTGCTGGATCCCGTGTTGCCAAGAATACACACCTTAGCACCAAGTCTCCCACGCCGAATTTTCGATCCCGAACTCTTTTGTTGAAGTACTGGGTAGCTCGCTGTTGGTATCCAGCATTTTTTAATTGAGCTTCGTTACTTCTTTCTTCGATCAGGTCAAGAGTTTCTTCGAGTTGAGAGTGGTTTGAGGCTTGATCATAAGTGAGGGCTCGAATTGTGGGAATTTCGACCTCAATTGGCAACATATACTTGCAACTATACACCAGAGAGAACGAGGTATGTCTTGTTGATGTACGGGTCGTGGTCCTATATCCCCATAGGACTTGGGGCAATTCTTCGGGCCATCTTCCTTTAGCTTCTTCCAACTTTTTCTTCAGCGAACTTTTTAGAGTCTTGTTTACAGCTTCGACCTGGCCATTCGCCTGGGGATGGGCCACTGACGAGAAGCTCTTTATTATTCCATTTTTTTCGCAAAAGTTGGTAAACAGATCGTTGTCGAACTGGGTTCCGTTATCAGACACAATCTTCCTCGGCATCCCATATTGACATATGATGTTTTTCACCACAAAGTCAAGAACTTTTTTGGAGGTTATTGTCGCCAAAGATTCAGCTTCTATCCACTTTGTGAAGTAATCTATGGCGACTACCGCGTACTTCACTCCGCCCTTGCCAGTCAGAAGGGAGCCTATGAGGTCGATTCCCCATACCGCAAATGGCCATGGGGAGGTCATCATAGTTAGTTCGGATGGTGGAGCTCGAGGAATTGTGGCGAATCGTTGGCACTTATCACACCTTTTTACGTGGTCGAACGAGTCTGATTTGATGGTAGGCCAGAAGTATCCTTGGCGTATGATTGTCTTGGACAGGCTATGCCCCCCAGTATGGTCTCCACAAAACCCTTCATGAATTTCTTCTAAGATTTTCTTAGCTTCGGGTGGAGTCACACACCAGAGTAGTGGCATGGAATATCCTCTTCTATACAGCCTTCTGTCTACAATGGTATAACGAGGGATTTGATACATCAACTTTTGAGCCTTGGTCCGTTCTTCCGGAAGGATGCCGGTCTCAAGATATTCAACTATCGGAATCATCCAGGTAGGCTCAGAATGGATCATACACACGTCCTCTTGCTTTGGCTCGTCAATACTAGGTGCCGAGAAATGTTCAATTAGTACGACACTCAGTTCGTCATTCTCGGTAGAAGTAACGAGCCTGGCTAAGGCGTCCGCATTCGAGTTCTGTTCTCGGGGGACCTGTTCTATCGCATAGAACTCGAAATGTTCCAATGTTGATTTGCCTTTTCTAAGTATGCTGCCATTCTCGTACCACGAACTTGGTACTCTCCCAAGATTTGGTTAACCACTAACTGGGAGTCGCTGTAGCAATGTATTGCTTTAGCTTTGAGCTCTTTGGCTATACGAAGTCCCGCCAGTAAAGTCTCATACTTAGCCTCGTTATTTGATGCGTTGAAGTCAAATCTCAAGGCAGAGTGAAATTTGCTTTCTCCAGGAGTGATCAAAATTACTCCTGCCTCGATCCATTTTCATTAGATGACCCATCAACGTAAAGTTTCCACAGCTCGTGGGCCGGGGTTATAACTTCATCGTTGGTCATGCTAGTACACTCCACTATGAAGTCTGCCAAGGCTTGCCCCCTAATGGTCGTCCTTGGATGATAGGTGATCTCGAATTGCCCGAGTTCAACGACCTATTTAAGAAGTCGACCTGAAGCTTCTGGTCTGGACAAGACTTGTCTTAGTGGTTGATCAGTTAGTACATGGATGGGGTGTGCTTGAAAATAGGGTCAAAGTTTTCGAGATGAGTGAATTAGGCTGAGAGCTAGCTTCTCCATCAAGGGATATCTTGATTCTGCCCCCACTAACCTTTTACTGACGTAATACACAGGCCTTTGCACCTTTTCTTCCTCCCGTATGAGTACTGCACTTATGGCGTGCTCGGTCGTAGCAAGATATAAGTACAGAACTTCTCCCGTATTAGGTATTGACAAGATAGGAGGTTCTGCGAGGTGTTTCTTGAGTTCCTGAAAAGCCAACTCGCATTCCTCTGTCCATTCAAACTTCTTGCCTCCCCTCAACAGGTTGAAAAACGGAAGACAACGGTCTGTAGATTTTGATATATACCTACTTAGTGCCGCCATCCTGCCAGTCAAACTCTGGACATCTTTGTGTTTTCGAGGTGATGGCATGTCTATCAGGGCCTGGATCTTATCTGGATTATCTTCTATTCCTCAAGCATTTACAATGAAACCCAGGAATTTTCTTGAAGATACTCCGAAAGAGCACTTCTGAGGGTTAAGCTTCATGTTATATTTCCGGAGCACGGCAAAGCATTCTTCGAGGTCATCAACATGGTTATTGTTAAGTTGAGATTTGACTAACATATCGTTAACATAAACTTCCATGCTGTTCCATATTTGCTCGGAGAACATCATGTTCACGAGCCGCTGGTAAGTGGCTCCAGTATTTTTTAGCCTGAATGGCATGACGTTATAACAATATAACCCTTTATCTGTTATGAAGCTCGTATGTTCCTGGTTAGGGGCATGCATGGAAATCTGGTTATATCCAGAATAGGCATCCATGAATGACATTAGTCCATGCCCTGCCGTGGCATCCACGAGCTGGTCAATCCGTGGTAAAGGAAAGCAATCCTTAGTGCAGGCCTTATTGAGGTCCGAGTAATCAATGCAGGTTCGCCACGTCCCATTGGGCTTCGGGACTAGCACCAGATTGGCTACCCAATCGGGGTAAAAAGCATCCCTAATGAATCAGTTTGCTTTTAACCTGTCGACTTCCTCTTTTAGGGCCTTTTTCCTATCGTCATCCAGTTGTCTTCGCTTTTGTTGCTTCGGCAAGAAGCTTTTATCGATATTTAGTGCGTGGCTCACTATATTCGGACTTATTCCTATCATGTCCGAATGTGACCATGCGAAGACATCCTGGTTCTCCTTCAAAAATAAAATTAATTGTTATTTGGTTTCTTCGTGAAGGTTTTTCCCGACCTTTACCGTTTTCGAGGGGTCCGATTCTTCTAGCTTGACTTCTTCGAGCTTTTCCAATGGTTCGAGATGAGCTCTTTCCTCCACTCTTGGGTTGATCTCTTCATCTATTTCCAAGACTGTCCCATCCTTATTCTGAATAACGACGAGCGCTTGTGCGCTCGCCTGCTTCTTTCCTCTTATGGAAATGCTATAGCATTCCTTTCCGGCCAATTGGTTTCCCTTCAACGTCCCAATTCCACTAGAAGTTAGGAACTTGATGGCTAAATGCCTTACAGATGAGACTGCCCCCAGCCCTATTAGGGCGGGTCTCCCGAGCAGCACGTTGTAGGCTGATGGCAGGTCCACTACTACAAACTACATCATCTTAGTTGCTGAGACTAGGTAGTCTCCTAAGGTTACAGGGAGTTCAATGGACCCCATACAGGAAATCCCCTCTCCTGAAAATCGTACAATGTCGTTGCACAAGCTTTTAGGTCTCGAAGCGCGAGTCCCATCTTTTCTAAGGTGGCCTTACAGAGAATGTTCACTGAGCTCCCATTATCAATGAGAACTCGGTGAACTCTCTTATTCGCGAGCTGGAGAGTGATGACCAGTGAGTCATTGTGGGGAAACTGAACATGGGACGCATCGTCCTCAGTAAAGGTTATCGGCTGAGATTCAATCTTTTGGCACTTTGGAGCTCTAGGTTCAGGTTCATAAGGGGACCCATCCCCAGTTTTTAGCTCGTTCACGTATCGCTTTTGGGCATTCTTGCCCGACCCTGCGAGATGAGGCCCGCTCGAGATGGTTATCATATCTTCTCCATCAATCGGAGGGGACCTATCTTCTTCTCTAGCTCGGGAATTATTATTTTGAGCAGGTGGCGGCGCAGCTGCCCTCTAGCTAGTAGAAGCCTGATTATTATTCTGGTTCCTGACATACTGTCTGAAGTATCCTCTCAAGATCAGTCCTTCGATCTCGTCCTTCAACTGCCTGCATTCATCAGTAGTGTGCCCAGTATCAGTGTGAAATCGACAGTACTTGCTGGAGTCTCTCTTGGACTTCTGATTTCTCATGGGGTCTGGACACCTGAAAGGGACCTGGTTTTCATTAGCCAGGTATATATTCTCTCGAGACTCGTTGAGCTTGGTGTACACTTTGTACATGGAGAAATACCTTTCCCCTTTCTTCTTCTTTCCTCCTTCCGCCTTGGGGTTACTTCCTTCATTCTTCTTCCTTTTGGAAGGGTTTTCTGCAGGGGGTTTTAAGGGTGATGGGTCTGCCGAGGCCGAGGTAGAGTTTACGTTTATCGTTGTTGTTATGGGCTGAGAGGTCATATTCGGCATTGACCTCACCTCTTCTACATTGATAAACCTCTAAGCTCGCCTATTAAACTCGGTTAAGGACCTCCCAGGCTTTCTCTGCATATCATCCTAGAGGGGACTTCCCGGCATTACCCCAGCTTGGACGGCCATTAGATGACCGCTGTCGTCTACATCCCGAGCTCGGGCGACCTCCAGATTAAACCTTGTAAGGTAGCTCTTCAACGTTTCATTTGGCTGTTGCCGAACGTTGGTCAGGGTCGATGCCTCGGGTCTTACCCCGATCATGGCTCTAAACTGCTTCTTGAAATCTTTTGATAGCTGATCCCAAGAAGTGATTGAATGTCTCTTATATTTTTCGAACCAGTTTTTTGCTAAGCGATGCTGAAAATAACATGCATCTGAGCTCGTAACCCACATTACTTGCTCTCATTATGGTGTTAAATGTACTCAAATGACTGTATGGGTCAGATTTCCCTTCAAAAGGCGGGACATGAGGAATCTGAAACCCTTGAGGAAATGGAGTGTTGGAGATATGGGGAGCGAATGGTTCGAGCTCCTCATCAGAATCCTCGTCCCGACTTCGACCTCGCTCATTTTGCAAAAGTCTAAATGCCCTTTCCAGTTGATCAATTCCATCCTGAACTGGGTTGAAATTGGCTATCATTAATGAAAATTCCAGGTTCGTGTCTTCACAGTGGATCTTTGCGCCCGTTTAGGCGATCTCTCAGATCTGGATTCGAGGGATTATCACTACCCCGGTTTTGATTTAGGTGCTCCCGTAGGTCGGGGTGGTTCCTATGGTGTCCAGTATTTCTACATCCTTGATTATACATGCTGACTGATCTGGCGTCCCTTGAGTCGTCACTGGCGAGGCTTGTCGCATGATTGTTCCGAGATGGATTTCTTTCATGCTGCCTCATCTTTGCAGTGCGAGATCGAGACATTTGGCTTCTCGCAGGCTGGGCGCCTCTCCGTTCCCTAGTAGCCTCTCTATTCCCCTGTTTCCATCCTGCCCACCTCGCCTCATCACCTTGAGTTGGTTGTGCGTTCCTCCGAGGTGGTGAGGGATATCTTATTTGTAACGACCCAAATCTGCTAATAGGGTTTAGGTCTTTGATTAGCGTGCCTAGAGGGAAATAAATGACTTAATGTGTTAATATGTGAATTTACGTGAATATATGATAAAGATGCATGTTTAGCTTAATTAAATGTGCATGTGGGCCCCGTTTGGATATTAGGGGTATGTTTGTGATTTTAGCCCGTTGAGGGTGTAAATGTGATAAATATGATATGTAGATGATATATTTCTGTGTAGCACGATCCGAGACAGTCCTGCGGAGCGGTTAGCCAGGAAGTCACAACGGGGTTGAGAATCCGACTCAGGGCGAGTCAAGGGGTATTTTGGGTATTAGATGTATTATGGGGTTATCGGGTTATGGAAATAAATATTTGGAGATATATTTGAGGATAGAATGTCTAGGAGGGAATATTGGGGAAATTTACCATTTTGCCCTCAACGACGTTTTGGTACCCCGAGCCTTGAGGTAACCTTAAAGCTTAAGTTAAATAAAACAAAGTCTAGGAAGCTTTTGGAGACTTAGAAACCGACATTCACTTTCCCTTCCCAGCTGAAGATAGTTTCTAATTTCTCTCATCTTTACTCTCTAAGAAAAACTCAAGGAAACAAGCAAGGGAAAGAAATCAGTCAAGAGCTAGAATTGGGGCAGAGCTTGGGAGACTCTAATCAGAAAACCAGGGCTTGGAGCTCGAGGAATTGAAGTTAGGAATTTAGGGGATCAACTCTGAATCAAAACTCAGCAAGGGTACGTTCTAACTCTGAGAATTATGGTTGATTTCTACTGTTTTCTTAGGAAATGCATGTGAGTAGGATTTGATCTGTTCTAGAGTGTTTAGCTGAGTTTTTGGAGCAGGTTTTTGATAGGTTTTGATGTTAAAGCTGGGCTAGAACCTTTGTGATGATTATCTGGAATTGCTAGTTTGGTTTTGGGTGAGTTGTTTTGAAGAAAATGCAGGAAAAGATGGAGATTTCTGGGTTTGGAGGCGAGGGTCGTGTGCATGCGAGGCCTTGGGAGGCCATGGTGTTCAAGGCGCGCCGCGGCCCATGCGTGCTTCAGGGAGGTGCTAGCCTCTGTTTCGAGGCTAGCCGCGGTGCTTGTGGGGTAGGGTCGCGGCTCTTAGTGCCATTTTGTGTTTTTAAGTGTGTTTAGGCTTGGGAACTCAAAGGTTAAGGCTCGGGATGGATTTTATCACCTGGATTGATAGAATTTAAGGTCCCGGAGATTAGAGATATGGCTCAAAGTTATTTAATGGATTAGAACTTGATGGATGAATATTGTTAATGTGTTGTGACTAGCATTTTGGCGAGGCTCAAGATAGGGGACTGTGCTTAGGATATCGGTGCTCGGAAAGCTCAGGACGCAGGTAAGAAAACCACTGTTCCCATAGAGCTTGTATGCAGGGCTGAGCCCCAATATGTTTGAATTGCAGGGCGTAGCCCTTTGATTGAATTTGTTAATGTTCAGTATTTGTTTATTTTTCTATGGGTGCAACTATGTAAATGTTCGGCGAGAGCCGGGAACGGCACGAGCCGAGGTCGGCAGGGGCCAGGAACGACAAAGGACCGGGAACGACGTTGGGCACGTTGAGTGCAAGGCCGAGTACGGCAAGGGGCCGGGAGCAGCGTTGAGCACATGGAGTGCGAGTTGCCAGGGCAAGACCCTAAAGGATACATGGGATATCCTCGCGGTGTGGACCGCAAACCCAGGGCTTGGTAAAGCACCTGGGACGGCTTGGCCGTATGTATTTAGCCTATCGATGGCTTGTTTATATGCTATGTGTTTGTTATGCATATGTTTTCTGCTTGTGAGAGTTTTCTTGCTTGGCTTCGGCTCACGGGTGCTCTGTGGTGCAGGTAAGGGCAAGGGAAAATTCGACCAACCATGAGTACGGAGAGCGTGAAGCGGAGCGTACATGTTTGGCCTGCCTGGCTGCCACAGCTAGTGGATTTTGGGAGATGATTGTAATAAAACCTAGATTTTGTCGTTTAGTCGACCTGGTTGTACTTATATGTTGTAAATATTTTTAAACAGTATTTTGGGATCCCAAGTGTCAAACACTTTATGATTTTCGGTAAATGGAATTGTTTTCAAAGTTTATAACTCTGTTTATGGCTTAACTTCACTTTTTGATCTAAAATCTCGATTAGCGAGCTGAATGCACATTCTAAACTCACTTAGTAACGACTCTAAGGAAGTAGGGCATTACATTATTGGTGACGGAGGAAACCGTATGGGTGATGGTGGCTGCCAACCATTTTGGGGCTTGGATGGTCCCGAGTTCGCCCATGCTGACTCAGTAATGTTCTGTGTGTTATCAGGAATCTGAGTCCGAGCCTCTGCAGGGGCGCGGTTATTCCCAGTTTCTGCTGGTAATTCTGCAATTGAGTTGACCGGAGCCCTAGCTCGAGTGTTTCTTCGGGGTCTCGAGGGAGCAGGTTGCTTTGCCGGTGGTGGAGGTTGCTCCGTTCTTCTTGTGGCAGCGTTTTTCCGAGGTCGCCCACGAGGCCTGCGGGGAGGAACATGAACGTCCCGCAGAGGTGGGTCTTGGTTCTCCTACAGAGGTTGAGGCTGAGCTGCCTGCGCATTCGTAGCTGTTATCTCCATTTCGTGCGTGGACCCGGAACATTCGTCCAGGCCCATGGTCAGGGGCTGTTCAGCATGCGGGCCAGGCCAAAGGCCTTTTGGTACGGGAATGTCCAAGAGGGGTACGGGACTGGGGTGCACTTCTGGGCCCATTAGGGGGGTCCGGTATGGTCTTCCGGGTCCCGTCATCTGGGACAGTCATCCAGGAGACGTACAGACCGTTCGAACTCCCCACGACATACGCGTCCTGGTCCCGGACCCTAGTACGGTCCCGGCCTGTGGTAAATGAAGAGCGACAAAGGTAAACAAACCTGGATCACATCGTCCTCGGTTGGAGGGACCAAGCGTCAGGGACCCTGAAGCCGCCCCACTCCGCGTGGGCGTTGTCCCCACTTTTCACCTGCGAAAAAGGCCACCTCGGGATTGCACGCCGTTGTTTCAGATCAGCGCTGCCAAGTACTTTGACTGGTCTTATCCCCTGAATCTGCCTCGTAACTCGAAGTGTCCAGACCAAAAGCACTATTTTGTCGGGCGAGATATAGCTCTTGGGTCAACTTATTGGGCCTTAACTAGTCTGGAATTCATGTATGTTTTATCTTTTATATTGGGCTTCCACTAGAAAGGTCAAGAATATCCATATCTCTGGTGGGCCTGGGTCATACCCGGCCCAGACCCAGTGTTCCCATAAGTCTATAAATACAGACTATAGAACACTGGATAGAGGGGATCTCTTCAACTAAGATACAGTTACTCTGTCCAAATATAGAGAAAAACTCCATTGTAAAAGGCTTTCCAAGCTCTAATACTACAGACTCGTGGACTAAGACTCATTAACGCCCCAACCACGTAAAAATCCCGTGTTAATCCTCTACTTCTATTATTATTACCCTTAAATAATATTTATTAAGATAGTTACCGAAAACCTCGGTTAACAGTTTGGTGCTTTCATTGAGAGCTGAAGGAAGCTAGTGCTAACATCAGGCCTTTACTACAATGGTGAACACACGACACAAAACCTTTGACCCTAGCAATCAAGAGCAGGGCAACAGAGACCCGCCGCCTTCACAACATCTCCCTCGGGATCTGCCCGAGAACGCGCCTCCTCAAACATCTCACCATGACGAGTCACAAAACTACGAGGGTGGGACAGAATACGAAGAGGAAAACAAGGAGGAATATTATGAAGAGGAAAATGAGGGGGAGTACCATGACGAATCTGCAGATCCCAAGACCCCCGAAGGAGAGCCCAACCAGCAAGACTTGGAGGTGACTAGACTAAGGCAGCAAGTCCTGGACCAGGAAGCCAGGATCGCTGAGCAAGCGGAGGCGCATCGACGGATGCAAGAATCTCTCCAAGCCCTGCAGGCATTCATAGTCGCGCAGGGTCCAGCAGCCAATCTTGCAACTGGCCCACTTCCAGAAGCGCAGCAGCCTGCCCCCCAAAAGCGAGTCGGGATCCCCGAAGGAGCCATCCCGGCCCCTCCCCCGGAGCCGTTTCCTGAGCTAGCTCCAGGAAACCCGGGCAGGGAGAGAAAGATGGCCGGTGGAAAGACCCAAGAAAAGACCACCCCCATCGCAAAGGCTGGGACCCGTTCCCGGCCGCTCCCTAGGAAAGAGAAGGTGCGCCCCATCCCAGGACGAGGCCACCCGATCGATTCGCAGGGGACGCGGCTGCGGTACGCACAGCCCCGGCACGCCCCAGGGCGAGGCGGGCGGGAAACATCTTTGCACCCGAGTGCCTCGGTTAACAAGAACCGTCGGGAACGGCGTCGCAGCGAGGAACATCATGCCCTCAGCTTAGGGGACGATACGTCCCGGATAGACTTACGCAACGGACTGAACGCTCGGAAAGAGCGTGCCCGCAAGGAAAACATCCTCCCCCGAGGTGGTGACCTCAGGAATGACATCAACGATCGGAGGAACGAAAGAATCCCCCTAGAAGATGACACGGCCAGGCAGCTCATGGAGCAGATGGCCGCGTTGAAAAAGGTCACAGATCGTCTGGTCTGCAAGCAAGAAGGCGCGGACACCGATTCCGATGAAGAGGATAAAGAGCCCTACGCAAGGCACATCCTGGACGCCATACTCCCCAAGGGGTTCAAGATGCCAAGCCTCACCACCTATACTGGAAACACCGACCCCAGGGATCATCTGTCCCGATACAACCGGCTCATGACAGTGGCCCATGTCAGTGACGACAGCAAGTGCCTCTGCTTCTCGATCACTTTGGGCAGTCCCGCCGAAGAGTGGTGGAAGAGACTTAAGTCGGGATCCATCCAATCCTGGTCTGGGCTGCAGTTAGCGTTTCGCAAGCAGTTCGTGGCCGCCATGAGGATGGATATGCAGATCAGCGCTCTTGCAAATATCAAGCAACTCCCCGCGAAGACACTGAGGGCCTACATCCAGCGCTTTACTGAAGAAGCCTCCAAGATGAAAGTGGACGACGGACAGCGCTTGGTGGCACTGCAGTCCGGAATCCGGGCCGGGTCCCCCCTTTAGGATGACATGCAGCATAGCAAGGCCGCTACCCTGGAAGAGTTCATCAGGAGGGCCCAAGGATTCATCAACTGGGAGGAAGCCCAGATCCAGGCCTTTGGGTGGCCTCCTGCTCCGCAGCCCGTCCCCCAGACATTCTCGGGATATGGGGGACAGTTCCCGACACAGTCCTATACCGCGTCCCCCATCCCCCGGGACCGGCCGTCGCGCCTGGGGTCAGCTACACCCCTACGGTGTACGGCCCTGCCACTTCAGGGTATGCCCCGACCCAATCAACCCACTTCTCCAGTTATGGCGTCGCGTCGGCAGGACACAGCATGGCCCCTGTCGGGGCCCAGCTGTCACAGCCAAAAGTGACTGAGGCGAGCGTGAACCCCTCTCGGGGGAAGAGATTGGGCAAAGGCCAGAACCGGCCCGAGTCGGTCAAGAAGGGAAAGAGGGGCTACGAGCCCCAATATTCAGAATACACCAATCTGGTGGACACCAGGGAGAACGTCTACCTGGCGACAGAAAGGGTGGTTCACTACCGGAAGCCTAGCCCCATGTTCAAAGGAGGAAGGAATCCGAGAGACACCAGCAAAAGGTGCGCCTATCACAAGGATGTGGGCCACACCACCGATGAATGCCGGCAGCTCAAGGATGAGATTGAAAATCTCATCAAGCTGGGGCACCTCCACCAGTGGGTAAGGATGCCCGTGGGAGTCCCGGGCTTGTCAGCAAGCCCCGGACAACCCACGATCCCGGGAACACCCCGGGCATACCCTCCCCAGGGAGGATATGCATAGGGACCCCCGACGCAGGCCCCTCAGGGGGCCCCCGTTGCACAGGTTCCCGGCCCCGGAATGCCTTACCCCTCCGGGGCAGCGCCCCCTCGAGTTGACGGACATGTGGCCACCATCTCGGGCGGACCTCACCTGGGAGGGTCGCAGCCAGGAAACTCCAATATCAAGTCCACCGATATGTCATGATGGACGGAAAACTCTATCGTCGGGGTTTATCCATGCCTTACCTTAAGTGTGTGTCCGGGACTGATCTGAGCACCATCATGCATGAAGTACACGAAGGTTTTTGCGGAGATCACACTACCGGGCCCAGCCTATCCAAGAAGATCCTGCGCCAAGGATATTTCTGGCCAACCATGAAGAAAGACTGTATTGACTACGTCCGCAAGTGCAAACAATGCCAGAGGTACGCGAAGGTCCCACGGGCACCCCCAACAGAGATAACCTTGATGACTAGCCCCTGGCCCTTCGCAGTGTGAGGGATCGATCTCGTCGGATCCCTCCCGACCGGGAAATGAGGGGTAAAGTATGCCATCGAGGACGTGGACTATTACACGAAGTGGGTTGAGGCGGAGCCCATGAACACAATCACTTCCAAAAAGGCCTTAGATTTCATCATCAATAACATAGTGTGTCGGTATGGCCTCCCTTACAAAATTGTGTCCGACAACGAGAAGCAGTTTGACAGCGCCCACTTCACGGATTTTTGCGAAAGGCGCGGTATAGTGAAAGAGCTTCTCCGCGGTTGCCAGGCCCCAGGCCAACGGGCAGGTAGAAGCCGTGAACAAAATCCTGAAGGGGATGCTGAAGAAAAAACTCCAGGCCTGTAAGAGCAAATGGCCCGAGGAACTACCCCGCGTACTATGGGCTTACCGGACGACCGATAGGATGTCAATCGGACACACCCCCTACTCTATGGTCTACGGATGCGAAGCCGTCATCCCGATCGAAACGACCGTCCCGTCCCACCGACGAGACATGTATGACCCTGCCCAGAACCACGCCTTACTCCAAGAATTACTAGATCTCATCGAAGAGATCCGGGAAGAGTCGCAGGTGCAGCTGAAGATGTACCAAGGCAAGATCGCGCGACACTTCAACTCTAAAGTAAAAACCCGTAAGTTTGGAATCGGCGACTTGGTCTTGCGAAGAGTCTTCCCTGCTACTCAAGATCCGGGAGTGGGGGTTCTGGGCCCAAATTGGGAGGGGTCGTACAAGATCCAGCACGAGGTGTGCCACGGGACATACCGCTTAAAGCGGTTCGATGGCTCAGAAGTCCCGCAAGCCTGGAATGCGGAACATCTCCGTAAATACTATCAGTAGTCAGGAGAGCGGTTCCCAGTTTGATATTTTAGTTGTAAACAATGTACGCCTCAGGGCGACCCTTTTTCAAATAATGAAAATGGCGTGTGCAAAACGTCATAAAGAGGTGTTGTAAAACTATGCTAATCTTTCTCAAGTGACCCCAGACCTATCTCCACTCACTTGCAGGGGGTATCCCGGGTATAGACAAATACCTGGCGGGGCGCACGCTCAGGCTAGTCCCAGCTCGGACCAACAAGGTTCGGGTGACGCAAACCCCAAGGCTGGTCCCACCCTGGACGAACGATGTCCGGGGGTATATTATAAATAGGACCGAGCCCAAGGCCGGTCCCACCCCGGACGAACGATGTCCGGGGGTATAAGTATAAAGAGGACCGAGCCCAAGGCTGATCCCACCTCGGACGAACGATGTCCGAGGGTATATTATAAATAGGATCGAGCCCAAGGTCAGTCCCACCCCGGACGAACGATGTCCGGGGGTATAAGTATAAAGAGGACCGAGCCCAAGGCCGGTCCCACCCCGGACGAACGATGTCCGGGGGTATAAATGTAAATAGGACCAAGCCCAAGGCCGGTCCCCCCCCCGAACGATCAATAGCCGGGAGTATAAAACAAAGACCGAGCCCAAGGTTCGTCCGTTCCGGACAATTGATATCCGGGAGATAGAAGCATCCGGTTTGCCCCAGGGAAAAGCCATGGCCTAAAGCTGATAAAAGGAGAACAAAGCTCCAAGTTAAACTAAGCCCCGATGGCCCTGGACTTGGTGCCAGGATTAAAAACTCGGTGAGTTAAGTCGTTCGGTCTAGTCCAGGCCGTTGGAATCGGAACTAAACCCTCACAATCAATTTATCGCGGCAACAAAATGAAATTTCTATTCGAAATAACGAAAGGAAGCCTACATAAAAACCAGAGAAGGTAGCAGTGTTTTGAACTTAATTACAAGCCAAAAATACTAATAAAATTACAAAGCTGGGATTCTGGCCTACAACTCGTCCGCCCGGAGGTCCGCGTCCTCCTTCTCCTTGGCCTCGAACTCGGCCCGCTTCGACTCCGGATCAGGGAAGACAAGGAGGTTCATACTCTTGTCCTTTCACTAGGCCATGTAAATGGCCTCATCAAAAGTGACATCCAGCAAGCCCTCGGCCTCCTCCTTTTCGCGGCGCGATATTTCGTGCGCCGCATTCTCCTGAAGGAGAGAGTCGCCCAGTTCGCAAACCCAGTCCTTCAAGGCCTGGATCTCCTCCTTATCCAAGACGGACTGAGCCGCGGGCGCCTCCAAGAGTGTCGCCCGCTCATCGACCTCCTTTGATTTCCGGGATAACTCCTCTTCCAATCCGGCCTTGGCGCGGTCGAACTCCTCACGCTCTGTCTGAGCATGGGCCATTTCCCGGCCAAGGGCCTCCCTGGCGGCCTCCCTTTGATTCACGGCCGCCTCCAGCTTCAACTTGGCCGTCTCCATCTTCATGGCCAGCTCGGCCAGCAGATCAGCACTCTGATGGGACAACAGGTCAACCTATAACAAAGAAAAGTTAGAAAATAAAATCCTCATCAACAAGTAAGGGGAGGAATATAAGAAGACAAGTAAAAGTTACCGCGGTGGCCTGGTGACGGAGAGCCTGGGAGATGAACAGTACGTCCGAGTTGGCTATCGTGGCATACCTCTTAAGCTGGAGGTTGGACATGGTGTTCCCCACCTGGTCTACAGGTCTGCCGCCAGGGGGGCCGTGTCTTGTTCAAGTTTAGGGCCGAAGCCCGCTTCGGCGGTTGGCCGATCCACGATCGGCTGAGGAGCGCTGAACTCGGCAGGAGGCTCCGCGAATTCAACCTGACGGCGGATCGTCAGGGCTCTGTAAGTTTCGTCCCTCCAGCCCCGACCGTTCTCCCAGGTCCCGTTGATCAGCCGGGACTGCTCATCCCGTAAAGCGGACTCCCCTTCCTCGAGAAGAGTCGGACGTATGGGGAGAACGGGCAGTGCAGGGACCTCCGTCGCGGCCAACCGACTCTCACCGTGTGACTCTTCAGCCGAGCCAGTTCGCCTCGTCCAGGGCCTCTTCCCGGTGTTGCCCTCTTCGGCGCCAGCGTCCGGGCCCCTCTTCCCAGAGCTTCTGCTGACCGCTGCGTCCGCCTCCAAGTCAATTACGGGGTGCTGGGCGGGGGCGGAGACTGCAGCAGGCTCCATGGCTTGGATGGGGACCGCGGCCAAGGCTCCCCCACCGGGATGAGACTCCGCCCCGGATGCCTCCCTGTTGAGACCGGGCTTCAGGCCCTTCGCCTCGCTATTCTTCCTGGCCGCCCTGTCCTTAATGAGCCGCCTCATTTCGCTGGCAGGGGTTGACATATCGAAATCCCCTGCAAAAGTACAGAAAAGGGAGTTAGGATGGTAAACCAAACGAAAACAAAAACACACATGTCAAAGCTAAAAATGACCCGGGACGAACCCTCATCTATGCCCCGGGCGCGACTCAATTCCTCTAAAGCAAATGAATGGACTTGATCCCCCATGTCGTCCGGGTTTAGGAAATTCCCGTACTGGAGGAACCCGGATAGGAACATAAGGATCTCCGAGCCTACGGGGACGGGGGCTGAAGGCCTCATTTCCCCGTTGGCCCCGAATACGGGGCCCAGGGGTACTAGCCTATCCCTAGCTAAGTCCCCGACTCAGGGAGCGTAAGTTAATATTAAATGGGAGTTACCTCGCCCTGATACGCTAGCCCCGGGAGTCCCAATGTTTGGTAGGGCGTCTTCGAAGAGTTCCTCCAGCTCCCCTGAAGTGACCGCCTCTGTTGGGGCCTGGTCCTTCTTGCGGCGGGCCGCGTTGGCTCGCGCCACTCTCTCCACACTGGCAATGTGGTCCAAGGCCAGCTGCTCCCGGATGTCGACGTTCTTCTCACAGGCGATGCCATGAAGGTTCGGGATAACAATGGTTTGGGTGGCTGCGAGCATCCCGACCAGTCGGAGATTGTCGTCCGTGACGTAGCCACCCACATCCAGATCCTCCGCGCTCAACCTGGAGTAAAGCCTCCTCCTTTCCATAATGAACTCGGTAAGGGGAGTTTGAGCGAAAGGCCCTGCCACCCGGAAGATACGATAAGAAATGACGAAAAAGGATAGAGTAAAAAAGAAGAAGACCGGTAAGATACTTACCCACTCGCTGGAAGTCCAGCAGCAGGGTGGAGTTCTTCTCCACAAGGAACCCGGACGACATGAACCAGTAATGACTGACGTCCGGGGGGTGCCTCCAGGAGCTGGTAGGAGCGGGATAGCCACTCCGTGGCTTCAGTCTATAAAAGTCGTCCAGGGTCTTGTCCTTGACATTGACCTACGACTCCAGCTTGTAGAAGTACAGGATCTCCGCGGGGGTGGGCTCCGCGACCTCCTTCGCGATACAAAGCACCCCCCATTCGGCGAGTAGCCGGTACGCTTGAGGCAGAAGCTGGAACGGTGCGATTCCCACATACATCAAGAACCGAAAAAAATAGTCGTGAAGCGGGAGCGTAGCTCCAGCGCTGATGTGGCCGGCGCTCCAGGCCCCAAAGCCTTCCACGGACGTATGTGCCCACTCCTCAATCCTGGCCATGCGGTTCTGAAAGAGTCCAGGGGTTGATTCGATGCCCAGACGATGCTCCAGGAGCAACATCATCCGATAATTCTGGAACAGGTTGGGCGCCACGACCATTTCCCACCTGTTGCCCCTGGGCGTCCGGGATCCAGGAATGACGACAGGGGCCCTATTGACCTCTTCTTCAGAATGGAGCGTAACGCCCATTGCCATAGCTGACGATCTGGGAAGAAAGAAAGAAAGCCAAGCAGTCAGTACCTAAACCCAAGAAAGTCGGTTAAGGTACGGGGGGTCTCCTAAGGACTGCTTGGAGCCCCTTCGGATCAGGTCCGGGACACCGAAGAGCCACGGGACCCTGATCGGGAAAGAAGAAACTACTAAGACCCACCCTCTGTCTGAGAAGCATTTGGATACAGAGCAACCCGAACCAGGCGGCCTTCCTAACAACTCCTAAATATAATGCCTAAACATACGAATTAAAAGAACAGCGTAAGTTCATATATTCGTCAAGAGGGTCAAGGGGAATTACTGTGAGTTGTTGGCCATAGAAGGTGGTGGTTGTCCGACTGTAAGGACGGCAGAACTTCGTTCTTGAAATGGTGTAGCCGGTTCAGCAATTCATCGACAGGACAGGCCCAAGACGCGTCTTCAGGCAGAAGGGCAAAAGTTGGGGTTCTGGGGAACAGGCGGCGGCGCAGATTCAGCAGAAGGTGGTGTATGACGTCGACGATGTCGGACATGCAAGGCTTGAGCAGAGCTTGTCGTTTCTTAACTTGGTTCGAAAGTGTAAAAGTGTCAAATTGGCTTTCGTGGGGTATTTATAATGGCCCCAAATCCTGGCCTCCGATCCAACGGGTGCTCCCCATCGGACGGTAAGGAGTTGCGCAGGGATATTTATGAGCCCCCTCAGTTTGGATCCTCGCCATCTTGGATCTAATGGCCCAGGAAGGGCAGATGCCAAAGGTCGCCCCATCCTACGGTCCACCGCATCCCAAGGGTATTAATGATGGACCCCCGTGCGGATTGAACGCTTCGTGACTTGTGCTGACACGTTAGCCTAGGCCTAGCGACCCTTGAGAGGGCTAGGCGACCTTTCAAGACCTGTGCAGCAATTTCCTGGTGACACGTGTACCCTCACCACGAAGCAGGACAAAGGTAAACGTCCCCAGATATTGGTAAACGGTCCAGGCCAAGCATACGGCCAGTATCATAGCCCGCTTTCACGGACCCGCGATCCCAAGCAGGAACCGGGGAGGCAACCATTTGAGCGTCCTGGGGGCGATGCAAACCTCCTTCTGGCAGGCCTAGGCGAAGGCTTGGGGGGTAAATGTTATCTCCATTTCCTGCGTGGACCCGAGACATTCGTCCAGGCCCATGGTCAGGGGCTGTTCAGCATGCGGTTCCGGCCCAAGGCCTCTTGGTATGGGAATGTCCAAGAGGGGTACGGACCCGGGGTGCACTTCTGGGCCCATTAGGGGGGTCCGGTATGGTTTTCCGAGTCCCGTCATCCGGGAGACGTGCAGACCGTTCGAACTCCCCACGACATACGCGTCTTGGTCCCGGACCCTGGTACGGTTCGGGCCTGTGGTAAATGAAGAGGGACAAAGGTAAACGAACCCGGATCACATCGTCCCCGGTTGGAGGGACCAAGCGCCCGGGGCCCTGAAGCCGCCCCACTCCGCGTGGGCGTTGTCCCCACTTTTCACCTGCGGAAAAGGCAACCTCGGGATTGCACGTAGTTGTTTCAGATCAGCGCTGCCAAGTACTCTGACTAGTCTTGTCCCCTGAATCTGCCTCGTAACTCGAAGTGTCCAGACCAAAAGCACCATTTTGTCGGGTGAGATATAGCTCTTGGGTCAACTTATTGGGCCTTAACTGGTCTGGAATTCATGTATGTTTTATCGTTTATATTGGGCTTCGACTAGAAAGGTCAAGAATATCCATATCTCTGGTGGGCCCGGGTCATACCCGGCCCAAACCCAGTGTTCCCATAAGCCTATAAATACAGGCTATAGAACACCGGACAGAGGGGATCTCTTCAACTAAGATACAGTTACTCTGTCAAAATATAGAGAAAAACTCCATTGTAAAAGGCTTTCCAAGCTCTAATACTACAGACTCGTGGATTAAGGCTCATTAACGCCCCAACCACGTAAAAATCCCGTGTTAATCCTCTACTTCTATTATTATTACCCTTAAATAATATTTATTAAGATAGTTACCGAAAACCTCGGTTAACAGCAGCTAACCTAGCCAACTCTTCATTCTGCTTCTTGGCCTCAGCCAACTGTTTTCTTAACTGTCGGTTTTCAAGTTCCATAATGGGGACGTACCGTTCGGGATTATAGTACATGTCCTCATTGTCCCTGGGAGCTGGAGGTGCTGGAGGTCCTCGAGAATCAGAGGACTCACTTCTCTCTTCAGGTTCAGGATTCGTCAACGGCTGCTTTCCCGGGCGCCGTGGATAGTTTTCTTCAGGAATATTATGATCATTCGTGGCCATAGCTAATCAGGGATTGTATTGCTTAAGGCTCTCAATGAAAGCACCAAACTATTGACGCCGTTTTTCGTCAACTTAAAATGTAGAACGAATAAACAGCAGGAACTATGGCGCTGATGAATAATATTGTAAAACAAGAAGAATTTTACGTGGTTCAGCAGTTAACTCTGCCTAGACCACGAGTCAATTTTATTAAGACTTTGGAAATTTCAAGAAATTCTTCAGGGATGAATTCTCCAGAAATTCTCTCAAGATATCAAAAATTCGTCCTTTACAAATGTTCATGACCTCTCTATTTATAGAGGGTTCTCAAAGTTCATTACCACATATTTTGGGAGGATACTCCAATTTATTAATGGAAAATAATGACATTAAATTTTGTAACTCCTATATACAAGGAAACTTCCCCTGAAGACCAGGGGGCGTATAACAGACTAGTTAATATCCCTTTAATGTAGGGAAGTTACAACAATAAATATCTTTTGAATGCATGGACTGCGTCTCATCAGATGACCCACTAAGTTGTTCGAGGTCAGCAATTAGCATCATGCCGGTCCAGGTCTATAGATAAGTTATAAGCTAGGTACCTTTCCCCAAGACCAGCTTGGAGCGGTTAAATACCACTGAGGCTGTCACACTCCGAGCTTATACTCATGCCAAGCTCGGACTACTTGATCCGCAGACACCCGACATCAAGCATATTCTGATGCTAACTCTTTCGAGCTCAGAAAGAACGTCGAGGTTAAAGAGTCTTTGAGGTTGCCATCTTGACTCTAGGGTTTGACATCTGGGTCATGCACATGCGGTTCCGATATTTCGAGCTCGCAATTGACAAGTCCAGCTTTCGAGATCACAATCTTGGGTCTCGAAATCTGGGTGTAACAGTTTAATTATTTGGATAGTAAATGTGCAACATTTTATCAGTTTTGGATATTTTTACCGCAAAAGAAAATAGTTTGAGTATTTAAATGCTACATTTTAACAACTTTTAATATTTTTCCAATAAAAAAGATGTTTGAATATTTGAATGTTACATTCGGTAAATATTTAGTATTTTTGCCACAAATAACACTATTATAACCAATTTAGTTTATACATTTTAGTAATAACATAACTTTTTAGTATAATTTTTTTTTTTAAATAAAACTTTATTATTATGTTGAGAATGGAAGTTTGACCGTCAATAACAGTGATGCTAATAGTTTATAGAGAAATTGATAAAAATTATATATATTTTTTGAAGTTATTTTGCTCTTTGGCTTAGTTTTAATAATTTTTTGTAAAATAACATCTGTCTAAAATTTCGACCAGTTGTTTAAAAATTTCGACCAACTATCTGAATTTTTTGACTAGCTGTTTGAAAATTTCGATCATCTATTTATAATATTTGGAGGTCATTTTGTAAAAAATTATTAAAATTAAATCCTGATACAAAATAACTTAAATTTTTTTTTACAATTTTGACAGTGAACACATTTTTTTTTAGATGAAATATCTACTTCATTGAATTAAATTAGCATTCTGAATACAAAAGATGTTGGAATTCAGCAGTAATGGAAAACTCAGAAATGCTACAACCAGGGTAAAATCGAGAATGTCTAGCAACATGATGTGCTACTCGATTTGCTAATCGTCTTATCCAAAATAACTTGACATTAGGAAGGGTAGATAATAGGATTTGGCAGTCCTTGATAAGAAGGCCAAAGGTGGATCTCATGGAGTGGTTGCTTCGGATGGCTTGTACAGAAACAAGGCTGTCCGTCTCAATCTCAACAAATCGCCAATTATTAGTCTGGACCCAGCTGAGGGCCTCCTTAATTCCCATAGCCTCAATGACTTCAGATGCATAAAGGCCACCATAACTGCCAGCACGGGCTGCAACAAGATTACCAAAATGATTCCGGGCAACTAAACCATAGCCGTACTTGTTCTCGCTATCAAAAAGCGCTGCATCCACATTAATCTTGATTTTGTTTTCACCAGGTTTAGTCCAAGTCTCAGAGCCATCACCGATGTTATTCAGACACAACGATGACAACGAAGTTTTATCCTGAGCTTTAATCCAATGGTCAAGAGCTATTTGGGCAGATGCAAGAACATCAGTGATAGTGGAGTGCTTTTTATTCCATACTGCCTTATTCCTGGCTTTCCAAATTGCCCAGCAGTACATGGCGATGAGGCAAACCTTGTCTGCTGCAGCATTCATAAAAATAATCTCCAACCAGCTGCCAAAAGAACCACCGGGGTCAAAAACTAATGGAGTTGCACACCTGCTCCAGCAATCGAGAGCAAACTGTCAAGACAGGAGAATATGACTGGTGGTTTCAGGTTGAGAGTTACACATTGGGCACGTGACAGGAACATCAACATGCTTAGTCACCAACTGAACACAAGTGGGGAGGGTTCCTGTAACCGCTCTCCACAAGAAATTTTTGACTTTTGGGGGAATTTTTAATTGCCATAACTGGCGCCAGAAACCAGAGTTCGCAGCCACCACATCGTTACTTACTTGGTTCTGAATCAGCTTATAAGCACTTTTGACAGAAAACTCACCATCTCTTTCCCCTATCCAGGACCAAGAATCATTTGAAGTATTTGAGCTTAAAGGAATCCCCAGAATGATATCAGCATCACGGTTGTTAAACATATCCCGAATAAGCTCGGAGTCCCAAGAGTGGGTATGCTCATGGAAGAGGGAGTTGGCCTGTTTATTCAACAAACCAAGGTGTTTAGTAGAAACATATGGATCCTGCTGCACAGGGAGCCACGGGTGGTTGAGAATGTTGACTGTGTTCCCTGATCCAATCGTTCTTCTGGTGCCCAAACGAAGAAGGGACTGGGTTTTCCAAATGCTTCTCCAAACAAAGCTAGGATTACTTCCTAACTCTGCTGACAGGAAATCAGATCGAGGATAGTATCTAGCTTTATAAACCTTCCCAACAAGAGATTCAGAATTACAAAGCAATCGCCAACCTTGTTTAGCGAGCATAGCAATGTTGAAGTCATGTAAATGTCGAAAACCCATGCCACCATCAAATTTATCTGCCGCCATACAATCCCAAGACATCCATATAATACCTTTCCCTTTGCTGGAAGAGGTTTTCCACCAAAAACTAGCCATGAGTTTTTCAATTTCATGACATGTACCGACAGGAAGAAGGAAGACACTCATAGCATATGTAGGGAGCGATTGGACAACAGTTTTCAAAAGAACTTCTTTGCCGGCACGAGATAGAATTTTCCCGTCCCAACTATTGATTCTCGAAATCACCTTGTTCTTTAGAAATCCTAAAACAAAATTTTTGTTTCTCCCAATTATGTTCGGTAGCCCCAAATAGAGACTTCCCGCAGAGGCTTCAAGCATATGGAGAATATCACAAATCTGAGCACGTGCAGAAGAGCTAGTATTAGGGCTGAAGAACACTGTGGACTTTGAATAATTCACCTTTTGGCCAGATGCGGATTCAAATTGGTTGAGTAAATTAGATACACTTTCAGCAGCACTAGGGGTTGATTGACAAAACAGATAGCTATCGTCGACAAAAAGCATATGAGTGATAGAAGGAGCACCGTGAGCAACCTTGCATCCTTGTAAGAGACGATGGGATTCAAACTTCTTGATAAGAGAAGATAGCCCTTCAGCACATATGATGAAAAGATATGTTGAAAGGGGATCACCCTGCCGAATACCTCTCGTGGGAATGATAGGACCCAAAGTATGACCTCCATGAATCACAAAATAGCTAACAGATGACACACAAGCCATAACAAGATTTATCCATCTCTCAGCAAAACCCATACGAGTCATAACAAGTGTGAGGTAGTCCCACTCCACACGGTCATAGGCCTTGCTCATGTCAAGCTTGAGGGCCATGAAGCTCTTCTGGCCTTTAGTTTTCCTCTTTAGATAGTGCATCACTTCAAAAGCCACCATAACATTATCTGAGATAAGGCGTCCCGGGATGAAAGCACTTTGTGTGTCTGAAATAACATGGTCAATGAGACTTCTCATACGGTTGGCCAGAACTTTTGAAAGCACTTTGTAGGCAACATTACATAGAGAAATTGGACGCAAGTCACCCATAGAAGTGGAGTTCTTCTTTTTTGGAATCAGAACCAAGTATGTTTCGTTGAGTCCACGAGGAAAGCAACCCGAATCAAAGAAGTCAGATACCAGTTTAACCACATCCAACCGTACAGTATCCCAATGTTTCTGAAAGAAGCCAGGACCCATACCATCTGGGCCAGGAGCTTTGTCAGGGTGCATCTGGAAAAGAGTTGTTCTAACTTCCTCTTCAGAAACTGGTTTCAAGAGCTCTTCATTTTGTTCATCAGTCACGGAGCAAGTAATTTCATTCACAACATTATTATTCAAAGAATAGTGAGCAGTAAACAGATCAGAGAAATAAGAGATAACAACCTGATCTAGGCCATTTCCCCAGTCGGTCCAAACTCCATCAGAGTTTTTAAGGTGCTGAAGCTGATTGTTCCTTTTCCTGGCACTAGCAACAGCATGAAAATATTTGGTGTTTTTATCCACATTGTGGAGCCAAAATTGCTTCGATCTCTGTTTCCAAAAGATTTCTGGCTGGGCTAGGAGTTCGAAGTAATTATTTTGTTCATTGATGAATTCGGTATTGGAAAAGAAGTCCTGTCGCTGCTTCAGCCGAGACATTGTCTTCTTGCTAGCTGAAATTCTTTTTTTAAAGTTCCCAGTCAACTCCGTACCCCACTTATCCAAGGTAGCACCACATAATTTAATTTTATCATAGAGGGAGAGGTGACTATTACAGCTCCAGTAGTCTTTCACAATCTGTACACATATGGGTTCACGGGACCATGCATTTTCATAACGAAATCGGTGAGGAGAGGCGGTGAGATGATTAACATCGGGTTGTAAGAAGATTGGGGCATGGTCGGAGCTTGAGAAACCGATGTTGGTGAGTGTAGCTTCGGTGAAAATACCCAGCTAGCTATGAGAGACTGTAGCTTTATCGAGACGAATTTCAACACAATGATCAGTGCCACGCCCACGATCCCAAGTAAAGGGATAACCACGAAGGTTCAGATCAATTAAATTGCACTCATCAAGGACCGATTGAAAGCCAGAGATTAAAGATGTTGGGTAAGGGCATCCACCTTTCTTATCGCTTTGGCTTGAAATGTTGTTAAAGTCACTGATGATGCACCAGGGAAGAGACGATTCGTGATGCAGAGATCGAAGCAGAGTCCATGTTCGGTCACGCAGTCGTCTGTTTGGTTCGCCATAAAATCCGGTGAGACGCCACTTCGGTCTGCCACTGCTACATACTTCAATGTCGATATGATTTGAAGAGAAACCAAGAAGGTTAGCTTCTTCAGAGGTTTTCCAAAAGAGAGCTAAGCCTCCTTTTCTGCCTGTGGCATCAACGGAGAAGCCACCTTCGAACCCGAGTTGAACCCGTAACCGCTCCACCAGTTCTTTTTTGCTGAGCGTTTCACACAAAAACAAGAATTTGGGCTGCTTTTGACTGCATATGTCAACTAGGAACTGAACGGCTCGTGGGTTCCCAAGCCCACGACAGTTCCAACTGAGTGTGCTCATGATGTGTGGTGGGCCTGGATGACAGTGAACACACATAGTTTATATTATATTTGGTTTAATTTTATGTGTATATAAAAAGTAAATTTTCTAGTTTAGTCATTTTTTCTTTAGTTGAGGTCAACGTTTTATACTCGTTGCTATTTAAAAAAAAAATGCAGATGCAGCCAGGAATTTCACCGACGTCACCACAATTTGTTTTTTTTTTTAAATTGGAATTATTAAATGGGTTTTTGACATTTTTTGGAATCTTCTTTAATGTTTATTTATTTAATTATTGTGGTTTTTGTTTGTACATTCAATGACGAATAATACAAATATGAAAAGTTCCACGTTTGACCACCATTGATTGTGAGTGTTTTATTATTATGTTCAATTTTGGGGTATGAATTATATCATTAGTGTAATTTTATTTGAGAAATACCAGTTTTGTCTCAATATTTTTCTCAAATACATAATTGACCTATGTGTTTTGTATATTTTACAAAATAGATCAAAATAGTGTCCTACATTCAATTTTGGTCAAAATATTTTTAAATATAATATTTCATTCCCGACTCTTCAAGCACATTATCTGCTTCTTTGAACTCATCGCATCGCTAATGACCTAAGAATTGTTCTTATAATTAAAAATATTTTGACAAAAATAGAGTCTATGATACTATTTTAAATCACTTTATAAAACATAGAGTCAGAATTATCATTTAACAAAACACAGAAACTGATCGTGCATACGGAAAAAAACAAGGAATCAAAATGATATTTTCCCATTTTATTTTTATGTATCTGTTGACGCCGTTTTTCGTCAAACAGTGAAAGAAGAGCACATAAACAATAGTTAATAATAGCCAATTGAAATAAAACAATGTAAACACACGATTTTTACGTGGTTCAGCAGTTAAATCTGCCTAGTCCACGAGTCTTTGTTATTAAACTTAAGATTATCTCTAGGAATTCTTCAAGAATGAATTCTCCAGAGTTTTCTCTCAAGGATCAGAATTTCGGTTCTTTACAATGATGCATGACCTCTCTATTTATAGATAATGCTGTAGAATACTATCCCACATATTTTGGGTAGTTACTCTTTTTGTATAAATAAAATAAATGGCTTTAAATGCCTATATTCATATATAAAAGGAAACGTCCCCTGAAGACCAGGTGACGTATAACTGACCAAATAATATCCCACGATTCTAGGGGATTTACAATAATAAATGAGGATTATATCTCATATTTATAACACTTGTAGATATTCAAGGTGGTTATCGCGTATCTCTAAGGTTTTAGCCTCCCAGGTTTCCCGTCATCTATCGAGCTAGGAATATCTCCCGAGGCCGCATGGCTTTCGAGATCGTACGTGCGTCGAGCTCAGGACCCCTGATCCGAAGTCGTCCCTGAAGATGAGTGTGTTCCCGAAGCTATCTTTCGAGATCATGAATACTTCGAGGTCGTCTATATCTTGTAAGCTCGACATACAATCCTGGAGCATGTTTCCAACCTTATGAGTCCACTTATTTGCGAATCCAACTTTCGAGGTCAAAATTAACATAGCTCGAAATCTGGGTGTAACAGTATCATTATTGTAATTAGTTTGCTATTATAATACACAATTATTTTAAAAAAATCTTAAATAAATGCATTTCAACTCTTTTTTATTCATATAGGTTCATTGCAAATATTGACATGTGATTAATGAGTAATAAAAGTTCACTTAGTAATTTCATTAAACAAATAGTGCAACTGGAGTTAAACTAAGGCATAAGAAAAACTATATTATCTTTATTTAAAGTTTTTTCTCTTCTTAAAAAGTGATTTAAGAACACAAAGATTGAAAAAGTTACATAAAATAGTATGAATTATTCAATCCAGTGAGTTACTAAAGAATATGGGAGGATATAAAAAATAAGTATCTTAGAAATTTCGACAATTTTTTTAAAAATAATAAAAAAAAATACATCCAATAAAGAGTCAAAGAACTTTGAGTCCAAAAGATCCCACCATCTAAACACTAACAATTAATTGACTTATAAACCACCTGAAAATGAAATAAAGATTAATGAGTTACAAATAAAAAAAGATTGATTGATTCAAAGTAATTCTAAATTTTAACTTATAAAGAATCTCTTATAAATTATCTTTTAAAGAAATGACACGGAGAAATTTGTACTAGTTTAATCTAAACATTTCTATGTGTAATCTTTATTTATTTATATATATATATAAATATATATATATATATATCTTCTATATAATAAATGCGCTGATAACGGAAAATTTTTGTTTTAATGATTTTTTAGTTTTTTCGTTAACTTTAACAGAATATTCTTATATATAACATAATATTTTTATATTTAACGGTAGATTATAACATCATTTAAACTTAAATTAAATTAAATAGATAAATAATTAAATAAATTAAAATATGATATTTTTGAGATATTTTACAATCACAATTATTTAAAAATAATAAAATCATACGTTTTATAACTTAAATGAAATTTAATTAAACTTAAACTTAAACTTCACGTATTAGAATAATATCATACTAAAAATATAACATAATATAATCTACTATCAACTAGAAACAAACTTCTTTAAAAAAAATAACTAGCAACAAACTTAAATTTAAAATTAATCTATAATATTAATATTATATTAAACATATAATATGTAATCTCTTGTTGTCACAGTCAAATTAAAAAACTAGAACAAACATAAACTTAAACAAAAATAAATTAATTAATTAATTAAAATATAATTTTTTTAAAGATATTTTATGATAATTTAAATAATTAAATCATATTTATTTAAAAATAATAAAGTCATACGTATTATTTTCTTATCTTATAAATTTGTGTAATAGTTTATTTTTTATCAAGTGATTGAAGCTTTTTTTCTTCATCAAATTCACTATAGGAACATTGTGAGATACATTAGAAACTAAAAATAGTTGATGCATGTATACTACTCTACACTATGACTTTTTCTATTATTATTTTATTCTATTATTAATTTCTTTTTAAATATTATTGTAATTTATATATATGTCATATAGCCATGTAAATATATATATGTCAATATTGTGTTTAGATGTCATATATGTAGAGATTATTGATATAAATATTTATATATACTATAGAACTGTGATTCATTCTATTGTATATTTGAAAGAAAAAAAAGTGAACCAGCTTTTATTAAAATTATAGACAATGTTTTGCCCTAATTTTTTAATACATTTATACCATGCATTATATTAAGCATATTTTATTTATTTTTATGATATTGTTTATTTATTTAAAATTTATATGATAATTAAAAAATAATAAAAATAAACACATGTTTGAATAAGTATGTTTATAACTTTAAAACTAAGCAAACGTGCATTGCACGCTATTTTTACCTAGTATATATATATATACACACACTATGTAAAAGAACGTGCAATGTACGTTTACTTAGATTTATTTAAAAACAAATATATATTAATTTACTTTAATTGTCATATAAATTTAAAATAACTAATAATATCATATATTATAAAGAAAACGACATGAACATATTAAAAAAAATCAAACCAAAACATTGTCTATAATTTAAAAAAAAAACAAATAATTTATTTAAAAAAATAAAAATTATTAAACCAAAAATGTAATAGATACATACTTTTTATATATATAAAGATATGACACATTCTAATTTTAAAATTAAATCCTTTTTTTCTAAGGAAAAATACCATTTTGGCTCCTATGTTTTGTTAAATGACAATTTAAACCATGTGTTTTACAAAATGGATCAAAATAGTACCCTAGACCCAATTTTGGTCAAAATATTTTCAATTATAAGATCATTTAACGATCCGATCCAATAACAAACCGACCGATCCAATGTCAACCGACCGCTAAAAATTGGATATCCAATCATGATTGGATTGGATCGGATGACATTTTTAAAAATCCAATATTGGATCGGTCGGTTCTTGGATGACATGTAAATCCAATGGATTCAACCGACCGATCCAATCCAATAATGATCCAATACCATCCAATTAATATTCAGGTAAAAAATATATTATATATATTTTTTAAAGTTAAAATATATTATATTTTATTACATTTACTGTTTACATATATTATATTTGATGTACTAAACTTTTTTATTTAATTATGATGTATTCTTGTAATTTTATGTTGGATTCCTACAAATTATTAAGACTTATGTTTTTAATTTTATATTAGATTTGTTTTGTAAACTTCTAAATCATTACAATTAAATATTTTTATTATTTGGATGAGTAATTAGTGTTTTTATAATTGAAATAATATATATTTTTTTAAAAATCAGCCTAAATAAAGGTTTTAAAAGATCGGATGGATCCGATCCGATCCAATGGATAACCAATGGATGCATCCAATGGATGGAACCGAACCGATCCAATCATCCATTGGATCGGATCGGATCGGTTGGTTCAAGATGATTGGATTGGGTCGGTTCCAAAAATCCAACATCCAATTGGATGATTGGATCGGATCGGATGGGCTTAAAAACATTGGATGTCATCCAATGAACACCCCTAGTACTACATATATAATCAAACCAATCTATATCTACATTCTTTGCCTTCCTCGACATTACATGAAAAATTCGAAATTTAACTTCATTTTGTATTCTCTGTACAATATGATTAATATGCCAGACTTTGTGAGCCCAAAGTGCATCATTCCTTACTAACCAAATATTATAAACTAGAGCTGCTAGCACAACAATAAGGATTTGTTTCCTCACCTTGCTGATTTGTTTTGCTTTATCTATCCAGAGCAGTAATCTTCCAATATTCTCTGCCCGAGTTCTCCAACTCAGCCAAGATTTCAGTCGATCAAGGCATCTTCAGCTATAGGGGCAAACAAAAAATAAGTGCTTCTCATCCTCATCTTGATCTCCACATAGTAGGCATGAGCGATCTATAGTTGGATCATATTTGCTAATCTGAGCTCGGGTACGGAGTTTCTCCTTCGTTGCCAACCAAAAAATGAATCTATGCTTGGGAATATTGAGTCTTCCCCAAACATCATTGTTCCATTGCACTCGTTCATTAATAGGATAAAGAAAGGCATACCATTGTTTGATACTATATCCTTCAGTGACAAAAGCGCTCAAATCAATCATAGCTTTTATGATATCCTTGACTACTACTACCTTTTTCTAATACCAGCTGCAATTTGGTGGGGCTGAGTAATTCCACCAATTCCCATTATACAAGTAAACACTATGTATCCACCGAACCCAAAGATTATCTTGTTTTGCAGCAATCACCCAAACATATTTCCCCATAGTTGATGTGTTCCATTGAATCACATTGCGAAATCCTAAGCCTCCAGCCGATGTGGGAAGAAAAACATTATCCCAAGCTACTTGACCCTGACCCGAGCCTTCATCCATCCCTTTCCAAAGGAAAGCTCTACAAATTGCTTCCACCTTCCTCAACAAAAGTTTAGGTAAAACCATGATTTGAGCCCAATAGGAGTGAATTGAGATCAAAATTGAATTTATAAGTGTAACTCTTCCCATATAAGAAAGATTCCTCGAACTCTACAGATGAATTTGCTGAACCATTTTATCAAGGATGTTTCCACATTCTGTAGAGCTGATTCTTTTTTAACAAATCAGGATACCAAGGTATCTGAATGGTAAGGAACTTCTCGTGAATCCCAAAACAGCCAACACTCTTCTCACTTCCTCTTCTGCCATGCCACTACAGTAAAAAGCTGGTTTTGTTTCATTAGGGAGAAGGCCAGATGTTTTAGATAAAAGCTTGAGCCCCCTCAGCATTAATAAAATTGACACAAAGTCTCCATGACAAAATAGAAGAAGATCATCTGAAAAGCACAGATGATTCAATCTCAATTGAGTACATCTATCATGAAACTTATAGCCCGCCATGGATCTGGCCTTAGACATTATCCGAGACATATATTCCATGCCTAGCACAAACAACAACGGTGACATCGGGTCACCTTGTCTCAAACCCCTTTTGGAAGCAAAGAATCCATGCATTGCTCCATTAATCATCAAAGAGAACTTCGGCGTTCGAATGCACGTCATTATGAGGTGAACAAAATTCTGGGGAAAATTAAATGCAACTAGCATTTCTTCAATAAAATCCCATTCCACCGTGTCATAAGCTTTCCTCAAATCTATCTTTATCATACAGCTAGGCTTACTACTTTTCCTTCCATAATGACACACCAAATCTTGACATACCATGATGTTGTGGGCTATATATCTTCCATGAACAAAGCTCCCTGGTTCTCAGCTATTAAATCAGGCAGAATCTTCCTCAATTGTGAGCAAATTAACTTCGTAACTGCCTTATATAATACATTACAACATGCTATAGGTCTGTAATCGCTCACATTATCTAGGCATTTAGACTTTGGGATAAGTGTGATCCTCGTAGCATTTAATTCTTTTAAGAGATTACCAGTTCTTAAGAAGGAGAGCATTGCATCACAAACTTCTGAGGCAACTAAGTCCCAGTTGTCCTGAAAAAAAGAAGTTGCCATATCTATATGGCCCTGGCGCCTTCATCCCAGGAATAGCATAGAAAGCACCTTTAACCTCTTGCTGAGTAAAATCATCTTAAAGCATTTGAATATGATGTTCAGAAAGCAGTGGGCCCAATTCCACCACAACTTTAATAACTTTCAGCCTATTATTCATAGTAGTACCCAAAAGCTCCTGGAAATAATCTAAAAAGGCTGCCTTAATATCTTTTGAATTATCTACCCAAATTCCTCTCCCATTCTTAATTGAATTTATTCCCTTCTCACCTTCAGTGATGCATGAAAAAGGCAGTGTTTTCATCCCCAAGGTGCACCCAATTTGTCTTAGCTTTTTGGGCTAGAAACGTACTACAGACTTTGTTTAATTGAGTATATTTTCCTCGAGCCACCTTTTCCTTATCTATAAGAATACCATTCAGAGGATCCTGTTGCAACGCATCCTGACACTCAAGCATGGTCTGTTTTTCTTGTAATTCAGCTACTTGGATATCATTGAAACCTTCCTTATTAATATCCAAGATCACTCTATTTAATCTCTTCAGCTTCTTAACCACTTTATACATAGCAGTACCTGTGATAGTCTCTTCCCAACTAGCTTTTACTTGTGCAACAAAATCCTTTGCATCCCTCCACATTCTGTAGTATCGAAAATGTTTTTTCCCTTTGAACGTATCTAGGTAAAACAAGACAAGAATCGGGCTATGATCAAAGGTACCTTCTGGAAGAAAAACAACCTCTGAATTCGGGAAAGCATTTGTCCATTTCGAGTTCACCACAACTCTATCAATTTTTGAACACACTCTGTCTTCCACCTGCTGCTTGTTGTTCTAAGTGAAAAAGCACCCTGAGAATTTGAGGTCTTCCATCTGGTAGTACAGTAAACAATCTCTGAAACTCTGGGATGGTTTCTTATTAGCCTTCTTCCCTACTCTTTCATCATTGTGAAGAATCTCATTAAAGTTCCCCAAAATCATCCAAGCCTCATCAATGTGACTGGCCAAACCAGTAATCTCTTGCCATAAAATTTCCCTTCCAACTTCATCATTGTAACCATAGACAAAGGTAATATAAAACCTCTCATTCAGATGTGGAGATTGAGCAACACAATGAATTAATTGGCTTGTACAAACCCTGATATCTATAGTATGCATACACGGATTCCAAGCTACTATTATTCTTCCTTTATCTATCCAAGGATTATTATTCATAAAGCACCATCCAGAAAATAATCTATTGTAAAGTGCTCCCGTGTTTTTATTCTTTACCTTTGTTTCTAAGAGACTTACTAAACCAATCTTCTTGGAGTTGATCAATTGCTTGATCTCATCATGCTTTTGATGGTTGTTAATCCCTCTTACATTCTAACATAGGATTCTATCCATTATAGATAGAGGGATCTCTCTCCCCCCCCACACCAATATTCTGCCTCTGCTCCCGATCCATGTCGAACCTTGTATCCAGCATCTCAAAAGAATTATTCACCTCTATGAGATTACGCTTGCACTTTTTTTCCTTTGACAACTTTTTGAAAGCCATCCTCTTCGACCACTAGCTTCTTCCCCTCTGTCTGCACATCCGCTACTGATTTCTTTGGCACCCGGGTCTGCTATGCTGCACCATTGATTGGTCCCTTCTTCTTGCATATAGATGCCTTATGACCCATACCCTTACAATGCTCACAAATTACAAGGAACCATTCATAATTCACAGTAAGTTCAATGTCTTGATCCAGTTCATTGATGAAAGAAATTACATGAGGAAATGATTGTGTAAGCGATACCTCAACCATTATCCTTGGAAAGTGTAATCTCTCCCTTCTTTTTGTAATGTTATCCACCTGCAGATTACCCAGCTGACCCACAATCTTGAATAAGGCCTTATCTCCCCAGTACTTGATATCTAGACCCCCAAGCTGAACCTAGATAGGAACTGTCTTGACATCCTCCTTTGTAAAATCATCTCGAGGGTTCCACCTTTTCATGATAAGAGGCTTCTTATCAAAGAAAATGTAACCACCGTTTATGACCCTATCTCTATCCTCCACATTCTGAAATCTAACGATAAACACACCATGAGATAGAGTGCCAACCTTATCAACTCCATTATGCTTCCAAATTCTTCTCACAAAACCTTCTATCACATGTAAAGGTGGATTAGCACCTAGAACATAACAGACAATGGACGATTGCTAGTAATTAATTTCATCTTCAATATCTTCCAGCTCGATTTTAACTCCAACGGTCCTTTCCACATTTTCCTTATCTTGCAATTTCTCCCCTGTCTTCGAGCGCACAAAGCTATTATCCAGATTTTTTACTAATTTCCCATAATGAAGGATGGGAGGAGATGTTAACTTACTTGTAGCAACGTCCTACGCAGTACGATAAGAAGCCACTAACCAATTTGAGAAATCATGTCTGACCTCACTCTGTCGCTTCAGATATGCCTCTATCGATCTAGGCGAGAGCACTGGCCCCAATTGCTCAGATATCTCATCTTCATCCTTAGCAATTTCCAACTCTTTAACTCCCAAAATCTCATCCATGGATCTAGTTTTAACACCCCAATCTGAAGAAGTCAGTCCCCTTTTCTTTTTCTTGCCTGATACACTAGCTTTCCCCTGCATCTTTGCCCCCTTTGCCATAGCACCGGTAATTCTCACCGAGAGAGAAAAGTTTTAGATACTACTGCTTGTGAATATATCCAAAGCATTGTTTATAGTTTTAAAAAAAAAATATATGATAACTTTTAATTTATTTTAAAAAAAATCGTTAAACCAAGTATCGGTTAGATACACTTTTTGCAAATAAAAGCTATGATGAATTCTAGTTTCAAAATAAATTATTTGATGTTGTTATAAGTTTGAAATTTAGTATTCATAATAATTTAAATTTTAGTATTTTTATATTATAATTTACATATTATATATGGTGTATTTAGTTTTGAAATTAAATAATTTTTTCTAATTTTCTTTAAGAAAAAAATATTCAATATAATAAAATATTCAAAAATTATAAATAAAAACTATGAATTTAAAAAGTTTGTTTGTTCAAAATTTATTTATTTAATTTAAAATTTTTAAAGTCAACAAAAAACTATATATATTATTTAATTAATGACTAGAGCAATTAAAATAAGTATTATCTTATTAAAAAAACAATGAAAAAAAATAAGAAATACTTATAAATGATAAATTCAAGTTTTTCTTTTATTCTAGATTTTGAATCAGGGTTTCAAGCGTTGAAGAATGTTGACGCAGTTTTTTGCCAACACTAGATTAAGAAATCCAATAACAAAGATATTAGTGCTCTTTTCTAAACCGTAATGAATTATATGAAAAACTTCTCACACTCACAATTTTACGTGGTTAAAATCCACCTAGTCCACAAGAGAATATTATTAATCTCTTACAATTTCTGCATAGTTTCTGCATTACAAAAAACAATCCATTTTCCAGTACATTATCCCTGATATTTATAGTGGATATTCTTGGACAGGTTTGGGTAACCGTGTGCATAAATATGGTAAACAATCAATCAAGATAATTCTCATTTACATAGGGATACGATTGCCTGTGAAAATTACTCATGTTATCTCGAGCAATAAATGTCCAATACAACCTGGGCATTAATGAGCGTATAAGGAGCCTCCAAGTCTTTCGAGATCCTTCACTATGCGTGATGACCAGGTTTCCATGAGCTGAACCTCTTTATCGAGCTGGAGATTGAAGAGTGAACGAACTTTAGTTCGTATTAAGTTTAGAGCCCCCTAAAGGCGATTTGGCCATTACATGTCTCGAATTGGATTATTGTCCTTCGAGGCGATCTGGAGATTATCTGCATGTCGCCCTGCCAAGTCCTAACTCGAGTTGCTCACATCAACATTAGCTAGATGTTCTACTCGTCTGTTTTCTCCACGTGTTTATCTACCAACTGTACCCCTAGCTGAGTGATTGAATCCACGTTTATTTTTAGGGTACAACATTTTCCCCCCAAGCTCTTGCTCGTGCATGACGTCATTTTTTGACACGCACTGTAGGGGGCTTTTAGGCTTCTGTCGTGCGAAGTCGTGCCCATCTACTACTTGAGTGTTAAACACGTGGTCGTCTACAATTGGCGTCTATTCAAATTTCGAGGACTGTGACATCTGTCTTATCAATTTTTGCTGTCGCAGGGGTTATTTAATCTTGGCCTTTAGATCCTGAGCTGACCCGATCGGATGGCCCAGATTACTTCCCAAAACTTACGTACAAATAGGAAGACCAGGCCTAAACTTCACCACCTTTGCATTCAAAAAACTTCCTTTCATAAACAAAAGGAACCCTTTGCCATCCTTCCCTTCTTCAAAAGTTCTCAGGCGACTCTCATCGGAACTATCACTATTTCCCTTGATCAACCATGTGAACTGTAAGTGTTTCTATACTTGGTTTAAATTTCTCACTCTTATTTTCACTAAGTTCCTCTTACTTCGAATTTTTTTCAGTATAGTCTCTTACTTTGGGTATGTTTGAACTAATTAGAGATTGGTGATAGGCCAAGAACACAATATTATGCTTGGTTAGAAATAATGTGCGTAAGAATTGAGTAGATTTTTGGGTTTTTAAAGGGTATGGCATATGATTTAGCATCTGGGTTGCTTGTTTATGCATAGGAAGTTTAAGGGTTTTTAGGTTCAAAACTGGGTAGCTTAAGGGCTACGATTCCCTAAGCGGTTTTACTTTAAACCGCCTTCGAAAAAAAGTAGTGGGTCTAACATGTGAATCCCGAAGTATCAGGGAATTTCCCAAGTCTATAGCGTGTGGCCTAGGACTGCGTGCGAAAACACGCGTTGGTGTTAGGGCATAGCTTAGCTCGCGTAGATTTTGGATTAAATAAACCGCACTCAAACCCTTGGGTCACCGTGCCTTTATCATCGTAGCCAGGCATTATTTTAGGTCGCCACTAATAGGTTGCTTTGTCGTCAGGCAAGCTAGATCATGGCCCAACAAAAGAAAAATGTCGCGAGCTCCTTTACCCAAAACAAGAATAAGGGCAAGCAGGTTGCGCCTGACACCACGATTCCCCACTTCGACCTAGTGGCGGAAAGGGAGATTGTATTCGGCCCTGATGCCTTTTTCGAGGTCGAGCACATCGTGTCCCGAATAATGACTCAGGGGAAGGTGAACAAGATACTGCTGAGCCATGGGATCGAGATTGGGACTGAGGGCCTTATCGCTTGACCTCCGTTGGAAGGAGAGCGAAGCTGTGCCCCACTTAAAGATGAATTTGGGGCCTGGAGTGATGAGCACCTGATAGCATGTGCTTTTCTTCCCCTGGGCCAGTATTTCATAGACTTCTAAAACTACGTCAAACTAGCTCCATTCCAGCTCCCCCCCAAACTCGTATCGACTTTTGGCATTAAAATATCTACATCAAACTACCTCATCCATTCCAGCTCCATTAAAATATCTATTTTTCAGGTATGAGTGGGAGGTCCCCACCCCGACTGATATTATGTACTTCTTCTGCCTCAAAGCTAACCCTGATTAGAATGGATGAGGTGACAACTTCTACTACCTTACTCGTTTCCCCAACACGGCCTCTGTCTCCCCAGCCACCTAATTGATTATAAAGATCAATTCTTTATGTCGAATGGGTTCAAGAACTGCACTCATCGATACTTCAACCGTCCTTATAAGTCTCCTAACTCTATAAACTCCATATGTGAATTCGTTTATATTTTATTTTATTAAGTTTAACCCTCCTAATTGAGTTCATTTTTTGTGCAACTATATTCAAGAGAACAGAGTGATCTGAGACCCTTGGAGGTTAGTACGAGACAATGTCCCGTCTTCCTTCGAAGGAGAAGGAATTCTGAAGGGTAGTGAATGATGCTACCATGGTAGCCTACAATCTGATCCGAAAAGATCAGACGTTGGCTATCAGATCCCGAGGTTTGCCCCATGAGCTTCCTCCTCCTCAAGAATTCCTGTCCGCCATTGAAGACATGGAGGAGGAAGAAGAGGTGGCACCGCTGGTGCGCAAGAGAAGAGCTCTTGAGGATGGGCATCATCCTGACCCAAACTGAGCTGAGTCTGGGGCAGTAGCCCGATCTAATTCTCTATAAGGGTTACCTTGGCTGGAAGTGCTGACTGTTGGCAGTTTTAGGCTAATCCGATTCAACCCACGTCAGCTCGTGAGTCGACATCCTGTTGACCCAGACCTGAACACAACCCTCCTTCAATGTGTGGATCATCTGGTGGTACGCTATGACCACAGTGATCCCAGATGCACTGTTGTGGTAGACAATACCCTCCATTTTAGGTCCACCATATTTTAGGAATATGGTACGAATCGTAGGACATGACCTTCCTTACGTCAAGGTGTATCCTCCCCCAGTGCTAGGCAATCCGCAGATGAGTCCATCTCAGAAGAAGAGCATGAGCCCCCTAGGACCTAGGGTGTAATACTTCTAGAGACCCCCACCTCTGATAGTCCAGGAGTTAGAGGTTTTACCCAATCCAGTTCATAGCCCCGAGCTGATCATAATAGACTCCTCCTCTAGCTCGAAGGGTAGGGTTCTTGCTCTATTCTTTTCTTTGCATTATTTTGACTAACTATTCCTTGTATCTGAATCCTCTACTCATTCATTTACAGGTGAAGAGATGGATTTGATGGGTGCCTTGGGTTTCTGTAAGGAGGGGATAGTTGTAATGCCCTAAAATCCCTAATGCGGTTTAATGACTGGATTAGTAGGCCGGGAGGGCCATAATTGTTTTATTATGCCATTAAATGATTATATGCACGTTTATGTGAATTATATTATAATATGATGTTAAATGCATGCATGTGGGTCCACATTTGACTATATGGGCATTTTGGTAATTTGGCCCGTTGAGGGCATGTTTGTATATTTTGGTGCATGTTGTGATTTATGGATGAGATCCCATTATTATGGGGATATATTCGAGCTATTCGGCATAAGACAGTCTTAGATTGCAAATTAGCGGTTTTGTCATAACGGGGTCAATTATTTGGATATTGGATAATGAGAATGTTTATTTGAGGATATATTGGGAGTTATTGAGATCTGGAGGAAATTATGGGAGTTTTGACTATTTTTCCCCCGGGGGTGTTTTTGGGACCTCGAGCATTAGGTTTTATTTGAGGTTACTTAAGCTTGAAGTAGTCTGTCATAAAGAACCTTACGTTAAAACTCCTTTCTTTTTCTCCCGTTAGTTCTTTTTATCGTTCGTTGCAATTTCGAAGAAAACTTGAGTTCTAGGAGTCAGAATCAAGTGAGGATCAAGGCATAACGATCCTAGGAAAGATTATAAGCTTCTTGACCGAAGGATTTGGTGAGGAACAACCCAATTAAAGGTAATTCAAGCTTTAAGTTTTGAGTTTTAGAGTTTTTAAGCTTTGATTTGGATTTTGTGTGTCGATGAGTTTTTGATTCGTTTGAGCCTCGGGATTTGATGATTTTGGATCATTGGGATGTTTGGAAACTTTGATATTTGGATTTGGAGATGTTTAGGTATGTTTTTGGAAGGTTTAAAAGATGAGAAAACTGAGTTATGGCTGGTTCCCAGGTGGGGGCCGTAGCCCTGTTCTTGGACGCCGCAGCCAGAGCTCGATGCTGAAGAAGGTGAAGTTTTGTGTGTGATGGGGCCGTGGCACTTGCCCCTAGTGTTCCTGGTTTGGCTGGGGGTCGCGGCTCAGGGTTTTGGGGCCGCGACTCTTGAGGGTTTTTGAGGCCAAATGGGTGTTTTGATCATGGGAACTCAATCTAAGGCCTCGGGATCGTTCCAACTACCCGGATTAGTGGGATTTGATGTCCCGAAGGCTAGGTCTTAGTTCGAGAACCTTTTTTATTCATTTTATTGATGGAATCCCATATTTGGTTATGTCTAGGTGACCGCTAAGGAACTAAAAGGTAGATCGTTCTCAAGGGTCGTTCTTTTATTCATTCTCGCTCGAACCTGAGGTAAGAAAACTGCACCCTGTGTATATGACATGCATGGCTGTTATAGAGGCATGTTGGTTGTTAAATGTGGACATTGATTGCATATTAAATTCTTGGCAAATCTTGCTTACTTGTGTATGGCGCTGGCAATTCAGAATCGGCACTGGTCGTGTATTACTGACCTAAGAGTCAGAACGACACAAGCGTCATGAAAGCAGAGTCGATAAAAGATTAGATCTAATCGATATCAGTGTTGAATGACTCTAGGAGCATTAATGCTGGACCGGCCCTAAGGTCGATGAAAATTATAAGCACTTGACTAATCTAAGATTAGTTACTCAGAGCCAGAACCAAAGGCCTAGGTGACTGTTTTGTCACATGGCTAGGAAGCGGAATCCCATGGTTGTGACTCTATGGTCACTCGGTAGGTTATGATGGTGGCTATTTCATCAAATACCTATCTTGATAAGCTAGTGAAATGATCACTTATTTGTAGGTGACCCTATCGTCACATGGCTAATGGGAACGAAACCCACCTTAGTGACTTTTGCAATTGTCACTCCTCTATTTTGGACTGAAAATCCTGAATGATTATTATGATCATTGTTGATATTATATTCATGCAGTATTGAGTTTTCTTGCTGGGCTTTGGCTCATGGGTGTTATGTGGTGCATGTAAAGGGAAAGAAAAGCTCACCCAGCCTTGAATGGAGAGCTTAGGTGGTGATTGTTGGTTTTTATAGATCAAATTAGAGATTATACGTAGTGGAACAACAATCAAAATTGTTAATTTTATCCCACAAGATTTCTAGATCTACTTCTTCATATGCATATATATATATTGAATCAAAGATATGAATAGAAAATTACCTCAGGTCTTTCCTTGCTGCTATCTTTTTGTATGACAAAAATCCTTGAGTTCTCACACCAAGATCTTCCAAAATGTTCTCAACATACAAAGAACGAGTGTGGGCTTGCTATACAAAATAATAGGAAAAATCTATTTATCAGATATTCTCAACACATGATATCTGATAAAGTTTGGACCTAAGTTTGTGAAGAACAGTGACCTATGCTTGTATCATTGTTCTCTTTCTCTCAGAGAGATTTCAAGATATTTTTCTATCCCTGAAAAGTTACGTTCTAAAAAACCGATATCCTATATTTAATATATCCAATATATTAAAAATAAAATATTAGTTATTTTAAACAATTTGAAAATAACTTATCAGTTATTAGATTATGTTTAAATAATAATATTTTAATCATATTACAATATCTCATTATTTATTTAATATTTAAATAACTAAAATTGTGGAACCTAGAAACTACTCAGTCTCTTATGCGTGTTGCACAGTGACTGTGCACTGTGCTACACGTGTACCACATGCTAGGGATGGCATGTGATTTTTCCTATTTTTAATTAATTATATTTTTGTTATATCAAATAATTAATTGAGAAATTATACAATAATTATGTTTGATGCATAGAAAAATATTTTACTTATCAGATAAGTCATTTTGCCCATTTTTGTATTTACCTTTGTCAGTGTTTGTTTGAGCCATTTCGGGGACTATGGACCTATAACATTAAACTTCAATAAATTGAAAATAAATAATTAAATTCTTTAATTATAATAGTTAATTTATTAATTCTGATATTTTTCTACTATAAATTCAGAATTGCACTCTTCATGTTATAGATATACTTTTACAGAAATCTTATCTTAAGTCGTCCATTGATATAACCATCTTACAATAGTTCAACCCTCTAATTAATTAGTTCATAAATTAGAATGGAAGAATTACCATTTTTCCTTTCTATTTTACTTCTTATTCCTTAAGTACCATTAATTCACTAGTGAATAATTAATCTATAATCTAATTATAGATTTGAGCTCAAAATCATTAAGTTCTAGAATTAACCCTTAAGGGAACTAATATACGATCCGTTAGGAAAGATTAGATTCTGTGTTTTTGATACATGTTCCCAGCCATCCATAATATTAAATCTCCAAAACAAAAGTCATCAGCCTCATTCTATGAAGAGACCTTAACGAATGAATCAAAAGATTTAATAAACATGAACAGGAGTTCATGAACACTCAGGATTTAGGTTGATCTATAAATGATCATCAGTTATGATATGAATTACAAGTCTTTATTGTTAAATGGTTTTTGGATAAAGACTTTTATTCATATCGGTCCATGTCATATATAATCATATTATATAAAGCACATTTACTGAGATGTCTTACCACATCAATAATCTGAATCTAGATTATTTGTATCATCATGATACTCAGCAAACCGTACTGACAACTCCAATTAAAGAATTCCATAACTTTAATTTGTTGTTGTTGACTATTTTTATTCATTCATGTGATCTTAATTCTCTCGTACTAATACAAGATTACATCCTCAATAATGAATATGGAAATTTTCTAATATTTACAAAATTATTCAAACAATAATTTAACAATCTAAATATAACAATAATAATAAACCATTGCATTTATTTATTCATCGAAATAATAAATGTCTTTTACTTGCTTTTAGGACATACTTCTAACAGTGATGTGTACATATGCGGCCGCTTGACCACCACGGCCAATGAGTTCTCAGGGGAACTAGGGGGTTTACCCTATTTTTGCCGCTTAGATCGGCAGGTTGTAAATTTCAATCTGTATTGACTATTTTGTATCGTAAACAACTTGTAAACGTTTTTATGGGCCCATGAACAGTTTTACATTTTAAATAAAATATATCCTTTCCTTTTGATTGGTTTTCCACCTTAACCTATTAATAACACCTAGAAGCACGTTTTCAACCAAATAACTCGGTTAGCGAGTTAAATTCATGGTTCAAAGTTCACCGTAACTGTCTTGGGGTAACCAGGGCGTTACAGTCGCCCTGGCCACCTCCTAGTAGAACGAGCGCGTTGCCAAGGCTGCCCTGGCCACTTCCCAGGAGAACAAACAGATCTCCAAGGACTAGGTCATGGAAGTGAGTCAACGACGGGACCAGCTACAAGCCGAGGCTGATTTCCTCTAAAAGAAACTTGACAAGGTCGAGATGCTTAAGAACAAGCTTTTTGAGGTCCAGACCAAAGCCAAGGAAGAGGCCAAAAAGGCAAGGCTGGAGATTGCACACTCGACGAATTCTCTAGAAGAGATGCTCTCCCAGTGCTAGGCTTTCAACCAGGACGGACATTTTTCCTTCATGGAGTTGGCGTTATGGGAACCTTATCTTTCCAAGTTCAAGGTTCGATTCTCTCAGGAACTTTCTGAGATCGTCGATGCTTTCGAAGATGGTGATGGGTACGTCGAGGAGGTGACATCACTTGAGCAAGTTGACGGAGCTCAGTGATGCTCTTTTTTTGTTTATTTTATTTTTTATTCTGTAGTTAAATCCTTAAGGATCGAAACAATTGCCTTTTGGCTCAGATCGAGGTTTTTTCCTCCTAGAGATAACTATATTCTTTTTAGTACATGTATGTTAGTTTGTGATCTATTTGTGCTCCCCTTAATCTATTATTTTCTCGTGTTTACGAATCTTGAATTCTTGCACACTTGAAATCGTAGGGGTTGTCTTTAGATCAGGATAGGTTTTTGATGGCTCGACTAAATAAATTTTAGTCGATATCCTGGTTGCACCCAAGAATTTGCCCGCCTAATTGCATTATACCTATTAGGAATCCGGCCTTAGACTTGGTTGTGTCCAGGAGTTTTGTTTCCTTAATAGCATTGTACCTGTTAAAAATCAAGCCTCGAACCTGGTTATATCTAGGGTTTCCTAGTTGTCTTCTAGGTTTTGTTTTCTTAGAAATTTCCCAACTTAGTTCGTATTTAGAATTATTTTGAAAATTTGTGCTTTAAAAAGCCGTTGAATAATCAAATTTTCCAAATTCTAAGTTTCAAGCTTTATCAGAATATGCTAAACTCTTTTAAAAGCTCTCTTCGGTTATGTGCCCCCAAGCGACCAAAACTTATAAATGTTCTAGGTCCCTTTTACAAAATGAGCACGTGACACGTTACAATAATAAGATGACAATATTGACTATGTAAAAATCCAATTGTTATTAAGATGAAGCGACTTTTATAAATAAACCTTACATGGGACAGTACCAAAAACATTAAAGAAAAAAAAATTATGCCAATTACTACTGATAGTCTTTTTTAAGGTGCAAGGCATTCCAAGTCCATTGAACTATTTCTCCATTCAGTCAAGCTAGTTTAAAGGTCCCTTCACGTAGGATCTCCACGATCTGGTATGGCACTTCCCAGTTTGGCCCTAATACACCATCCTTGGGATCTTTATTTGCCAAAAACATCCTCCGAAGTACTAAATCACCAAGTCCGAGTCTGCGTCCTTTTACCTTCGAGTTGAAGTAGCGAGTGATTCTCTGCCGATAATGGGCGAGCTACAATTGTGATGCTTCTCATTTTTTCTCGATCAGATCAAGGGATGCACTGAGTAGCTCGTGGTTTTGATCTTGATATAAGGTTTTTTGTCTATGGGTCATCACTAGTGCTTCAATCGGGACCATAGCCTTACTTCCAAAGGTGAGAGAGAAGGGGGTGTGTCCTATGGAGGTGCGATGTGAGGTTCTATAGGCCCAGAGTACTTGTGGGAGCTGCTCGGGCTATAATCCCTTGGCTTCATCTAACTGCTTCTTTAATCACCTTTAGGGTTTTATTTACAACCTCGACATGCTCATTAGCCTGTGGGTATGCCATTGACGAGAAACTCTTGGTTATGTCGTATTTTTCACAAAATTTTGTGAAGATATCACTATGGAACTGAGTTCCGTTGCCAGACATGATCTTCTTTGGGAGCCCAAATTTACAGATGATATTCTTTACGATGAAATCTAGGACTCTCTTCGAGGTTATGGTCGCCAGAGGCTCGGCCTCAACCCACTTCGTAAAGTAGTCGATGGCGACAAAAACATAACAAATGCCTCCTTTTCTTGTTGGTAAAGAACCAATCAAGTCGATCCCCCATACTTCAAATGGCCAAGGGGGTGAGATCATGGTTAACTCAATGGGAGCTGCTTGGTCAATTATGGTGAAGTGTTGACACTTGTCATATATCTGCACATACGAGATTGAGTCCTTTGTCAATGTAGGCCAAAAATAGCCATGTCTCAATACATTTAGAGCCAAGTTTTGCCAGCACCCCCCCCCCCCCCTCTCCAAGCATGGTCTCTGCAGAAGCCTTCGTGTATTTCTTGCAAGATAGTATGTGCTTCCTTGGGCAGAACACACCGCAGGAGAGGTAGCGAATGCCCTCGTTGATATAGAGTCCCTTCAACCATAACATAACGTGGAGCTTGATATAGCAATTTTCTTGTGTCCTTTCAATCACCTGGTAACTTACCGGTTGTGAGGTACTCCACTATGGGGGGTCATCCAGGTCGGTTTTATGTCAATCATTTCGACCTCAACCGATTCTGCTACTATGCTTGGTTTTTCCAAAATCTCCACCGGGACTACGTTCAGTGTGTCCATCTCTTTGGTGGTGGCAAGCCGGACTAGAGCATTTGCATTAGAATTCTGTTCGTGAGGTACTTGTTCAACGGAGATGAACTCGAATTCAGACAACTCACCTTTAACCTTAGCTAAGTAAGCCGCCATCTTGATACCGCGAGCTTGATACTCCCCCAATATTTGACTAACCACGAGTTGGGAATCATTATAACATTGGATCACCTTTGCTTTTAGTTCTTTCGCCACCCTTATTCCTGCCAATAGGGCTTCATACTCGACTTCATTGTTGGATGCTTCGAATGTGAACCTGAGAGCTGTATGGAATCGATGCCCCTCAGGTGAGATCAGAATTATTCTAACTCCTGATCCGTTTTCGTTAGAGGATCCATCAACGACGATTTTCCACAACTCCGGTAATACCCCAAAATCCCTAATGAGGTTTAATGGTTGGATTAGAAGGTCGGGAGGGCCATAATTGATTTATCATTCCATTAAATGATTATATGCATGTTTATGTGAATTATATTATTATATGATGTTAAATGCATGCATGTGGGTCCACATTTCATGATAGGGGCATTTTGATAATTTGGCCTGTTGAGGGCATAATTGTGTATTTTCATGCATGTTGGTGAATTATTGATGAGGTCACATTATAATGTTGATTTTTTTTTAGCTTTTCGGCATGAGACGATCTTTTAATGCAGGTTAGCGATTTGGTCATGACGGGGTTAATTTCGGGGCTCGGGGTAATTTGGTGATTAGAACATTATCGAGAATTAAAGGGTAATGGGATATGATTTATTAGCATTCGAGAATATTGGAAATAATGGGAATTGGAGAGCGTTAATTATAATTAACGAGATAGGCGAGAAAGGACGATTTTGCCCTTGGTGGCTGTTTAGGGTTTTATTTAAGCTTATGGGCAATATTGTCTTTTCACCTTAAGGATTATATTAACCATTTGAAGGCTGTAGAACTTGAAAAAACAGAGTATCTAGTTCTTCTCTCGATAGTTTTTTCTCCTTCTTTTTCTTTGGATTTTTGAGTATCCTTTGAGGAACCAAGCTAGGGAAGTGAGTCTTGAGGGCCTAGGGTTGTGTTCCACCATGAAGAGAGTTCTATACTGAGCTTGAGGTAAGTTTCTAGCCATTGAAACTCTGGTTTTATAATCTATTTTCATTTGGTTTTCAGCTTGGTTTTTGAGTTGGATAATTGAGGATTGATGGGAATTTTTGGCTATGATTGACTAGGTTTTGATGCCTAGAACATGTAGAGTAGATATTTGGGTTCATTTGGGGGTTTTTATGGAGTTTGGGATCAATTTTTTAAGGTTGGAAGTGGAGAAATTGAAGGAGGGAAAAACCAGGGCAGTTCAACCTGGTCCTAGCGCTACAGCGCTAGCCTGGGCAAAACTTCCCTGCTTGTAGCGCTGGGGCGCTAGGGGGGCAGCGCTGTAGCGCTACTCTGCTTTTCCAGATTTCTATTTTAGGCACTTTTGAGGGTTTTTGGCTTGGGGTTTCAATTCCCAAGGCTCGAGATCGAATCTACTCACCGTTTGGGTACAATTCGAGGTCCCGAGAGTGAGGTTTAGGTCAAGAACCTTTCATTGCTGGTTTTCATTGATGGAGGTTATATTTGGTTATGACTAAGTGACCGCTAAGGAATCAAAGGACCGATCATTCTCAAGGGTCATTCTTGTATTATTTTTCGCTCGAACTAGAGGTAAAAAAACTGCACCCCATATGTGACATGCATGGTTATTCATGAGGCATGTTGAGAGATGTATATGTGAACATTGATTGCATATCAAATGCTTAGAAAATCTTGCTTACTTGTGTATGGCACGGACCTATGAGTCAGGAATCGACAATGGTGTTAGTATTGACTGTGAAGTTGTGACTCATTAGTCAAGTTCGGCAGTAGTATTGGGCACTAGTCGTATGGTATTGGCTTATGAGTCAAGAATGGTATTAGCATGTTTAACGCAAGCCAAAAAGATTAGATCAAATCGACATAAGCATTATCGTCCTGAGCATGAAATGCTTGACCGACCCTAAGTTCGATGAAAAACAAAAGTGCTTGTTTAGTCTAATGGCTAGTTACTTATAGCCAGGGCCAAAAGGACCAGGTGACTGCATCGTCACATGGCTAAGGGTGCAAAGCCCAAGTTAGTGACTCACTCATCAGTCACTCATCTGGTTTAAGTTAGTGAGTTACTCATCAGTCACTCATCTTATTTAAGTTAGTGACTTACTCATCAGTCACTCATCTGATTAGGGCTACATGCCCCAGCATGATTATCAGAATCTCGATATTATCTAACTAGAGCTTTAAGCCCCAGCATGGTTACCAGAATCTTGACGTGATATTCACTCATCTGTTTAGGGCTATAAGCTCTGTATGATTATCATGATCATCATTTGATATTATATACATGCAGTAATGAGTTTTCTTGATGAGCCTTGGCTCACGGGTGCTATGTGGTGCAGGTAAAGGGAAAGAAAAGCTCACCCAACCTTGAGTGGAGAGCTTAGGTGGTGATGTGTACATATGCAGCTACTTGACCACCATGGCCAAGGTGTTTCTTAGAGGAACTAGGGGTTAACCCTATATTTTGCAGCTTAGGTCGGCGGATTGTAATTTTTACACTGTAATGACCATTTTGAGTTGTAAATAACTTGTAAACGCTTTTATGAGCCCATGTACAGTTTTATGTTTTAAATAAAATATATCATTTCCTTTTGATCGAGTTTTTTTCACCTTAGCCTATTAATAACACCTAGATGCATGTTTATAACCAAATGACTTGATTAGCGATTTAAGCATGGTTCAAAGCTCACAGTAACGGTCTTGGAGTAACCAGGGCGTTACAACTCCTACACTGGTTCTTTCATCGGCTCGTCTTGAAAGCCTGTGCACTCGGCCACGAAGTTAGCAAGGGCTTGACTCTTGATCGTTGTGCATGGCATATACAGTTTCTCGAGTTGGCTGATTTCGATGGCCCACTTTAGCAGACGTCCCGATGTTTCAAACTTTGCAAGACTTGCCTTAAAGGTTGATCGGTTAAGACGTGGATGGTGTGGGACTGAAAGTACAGTCTAAGCCTTCTTGAAGCCAAAATAAGACAAAACACGAGATTTTCTATTAATGGATATTGGGACTCAGCTCCTAGAAGTCTTTTACTTATGTAGTACATTGGTCTCTGTCCCGATTCTCCTCTCGAACTAACACAGTACAAACCCCATCTTTCGTCACAGCCAGATATAGGAGCAGACATTCTCCAGATGCCGATTTTGACAATACGGGGGGTTCGGCTAGGTGAGCTTTCAGGTCGTGAAACGCCTGTTCACATTCTTCGGTCCACTAAAATTTTTTGTTTCCTTTGAGCAAGTTGTAAAATGGGAGACATTTGTCAAAAGATTTTGAAACAAAGCGGTTTAGGGCTGCCACTTTTCCAACTAAACTCTGTACCTCTTTACGCGACCTAGGCGAAGGCATTTCCAATAATGATATGATTTTATCTGGATTCGCCTCTATCCCCCTTGTGTTGACTATAAACCCCATAAACTTTCCCAACGAAACTCCAAAAGTGCACTTCTGGGGATTTAACTTCATGTTGTACCTCCTTAGTACGTCAAAACACTCTTCCAGGTCGAACACATGGTTACTGACGGTCTTTGATTTAACGAGCATATCATCGACATAATCCTCCATGTTTTTCCTGATCTGGTTAATGAACATTTTGTTGACTAATCGTTGGTATGTTGCACCAGAATTCTTTAGCCCGAATGGCATAACTGTTGGAAAAACAATCAGAGTGCACAGCAAAATGGCATGCGGGCCCAGTGGATAACAAATTTTTTTTTTCCACATTTCATATAAAACAGTTTGTATGTTCAATAATACATCCATACAGGAACCATTAATATGCAATATCATTAATCATGCAACATATATATATAATTATACACATACATATATATATCTTATGCACATGTATACAAATATTCAAGAACATAAATATTTGCCTCTTGAAGCCTATCAAGTGTCCTTGCGTCTTTTTGTATAAATAACGATCTTCCTATCCAACGCTTTGAGTACTCAGACCACGATCTTTCGGAGTGTTTTCTACACCTCAAGATGTGTGTGGGCACATAGAGAACAAGGGTTTGTAATTTATAAATCACAAGTTTATCTCAACACATGAATACTTCGATTATGGCTTGAGAAATGTTGGAATAATAGAAGAAGATGATAATTTATTGTCTCACAATTTCCTGAAACTTTTTCTAAATCACCACTCATTCTTTCTTATTATCTCATAATATATATATAGATTATATATTACATTATTATTCATAATAATAATAATAATAATAATAATAATATAATACAATCATAATGATGATAGGAATTGATTTAGGTAATATCTAACTTACCAAATTTGAAGAAATCTATTTTTAAATTATTAATTAATAAATAAATAAAATAAAAACAATATTGATACTTTATTAGTATCATCTTACACGCATGGCACAGTCCATGGACTGTCATGCGTGCAGCAGTATTCCCTTTCAGGGAATATTACATTTTTCCTATTTGCTTTTATTTATTTAATTAATTAAATAAATCTGTCCACAAAATATAGTATTATCTTTTTAAGGAAAATATCACAACCATAATTCAAATTTAAATTTTAAATACAAAATTCAAAATTCAAATTGATGATCATCATCTTTTAAAAATCTATAAATCAAAACTATTTTGACTTACCATTTTTATTTTCTCCCACTCAAATAAAATAATTATTTAATTTATTTTATATATATTTCGAAATTCTATATTTAAATAAATAAATATATTTTCAAAATTTTAATAATAATTCTAAATTAATTATTCAACATCAATTATCATATAATTGTATATTTGACTTGAAGAATAAAATTCTTCTCAAATTTCCAAATTACAGTTTTATCCTTTTATCAACTCTTACCTTGATATGATGTTAATAGAGCCATCCTGGGGACCTATAATATCAAACTCTAATAAATATTAGATTATTAATCAAATCTCTTTGATTAAATAATCATATTTATTAATCTCATGATTACTCTACTATAAATATGAGATTGAACTCTTGATAATTATACACATATATTTACAGAGTATTTTATTAAAGAATAAAATGTCCATTGATATAATCATTAAATACAAAGTTAATCCCCTATAAATGGTTCATAATTAAAAGGGAATAAAATTACCATTTTAACCTTTTAACTATATCTTGGTCCTAGTGTACCATTGACTTTACTAGTGAAGGTTGTGTCATAACAAGTTTGCAACGTGAGTGCTCATAACCTTTTCAGTTCCAAAAGTCAACCCAATAGATAACCATTATTCAATCTATAAGAAGGTATAGATTCCATATTTGTTAAACTATGTCCCCAACCATATATATCATTGAGTCCCCAAAATAATTGTTCTTAGCCTGATCATTCCGACAAACCTTAACACATTAATCAAATGATCAGATGACATATATAAGAGTTCATAGTAACCTCAGGATTAAGATCATCGTGTATATGATCATCGTTTGATGTGTTTGATTAATACTACGAAACGGTGTTTAAACAAATATTAACAAAGCACATCTGGTCCACTTCTATATATCACTATATATAAAGTACCTTCACTAAAGTGTCCTACTACACTAGTGACTCAAATCTAGGTCACTTGCATTCATAATGCTAGTGAACCGTACTAGCAGTAATTAATCTAAAGATTCAATAACTTTATTTTACTGCAAACTATTTTAAGTTCATTATCTCAATATCGATCATCTCATACCAATATGAGATTAAGACCACATATATGAACTTTGGAATTTTCTGATATTTACTTAATATTATCAACATAATATTGGACATAGTCTATATATATAATAATTTAATTCAATTATTTATTTCATTTAAAACATTTGTCAACTACAATTTCTTTAAGGGAACTATTCCCAACAATAACTTTGTAGCAGTATACGTTATGCTCAGTCATGAAGCTGGTATGCTCTTGGTCTGCAGAGTTCATCGCGATCTGGTTATATCTAGAATATGCGTCCATGAAAGACATAAGCTCCTGACCGGCTGTTGCGTCTACCAACTAAACAATTCTAGGTAATGGGAAATAGTACGTAGGATATGCCTTGTTGAGATCAGAGAAGTCAATGCAAGTTATCCACTTTCCATTTGGTTTCGAGACCAAAACGGGGTTAGCAACCCAGGTCAGATATTTTGCTTCCCTGATAAATTTGCATTTAAGTAGGCGAGCTACTTCTTCTTCTAAAGCTTTTGATTGCTCTCTCCCCAAGAGCCTTTGTTTTTGGGACTTTGAAGGCACATTTCTGTCCAAATTCAAAGTATACATTATTACATTCAGATTGATTCCCACCATATCTTCGTGCGACCAGGTGGAGACGTCCAGGTTCTTTCTCAAGAATTCGACTAGTTCCTTCTTCCTTTCAGCTCCAAGATTTTTCCCAACTTTTACAACTCTTGAAGGTGTCTCTAGGTAGATACTCATTTCCTCGAGCTCCTCCACAGCTTGGAGCTCAGACCTATCCTCGCCTAACCACGGATCAATGTCGTCATGTTGGGCAACCTCGTTATCTTCTTCTTGAGGTTCTTCCGTCCCATTGGTAACTTCCATTACCCGGGGCTCCTCTCTTCCCTCAACTATGACCATTGCATGCTGCCTGGGTTGTGATTTTTCCTTCATGGCAATGCTCTGTAGCATTCTCTGGCAGCAAGTTGGTCTCCTCTCACGGTACATATACTAGAAGTTGAGGGAAACTTCATCGCCAAGTGTCGGATCGAGGTGATGGCCTCAAAAACCATCAGCGTGGGTCGTCCCAAAATCGCGTTATACGTAGTCGAACAATTGATTACAACAAACTCGAGTATTTTAGAAATAGTTCGTGTATCATCCCTTAGCGTAACCACCAGTCCAATTGTCTCTATGGCTGTTGTTCCATCTCCTGAGAATTTGTACAATGTCATTGAGGCCTCCTTAAGATCTGTTATAGATAATCCCATATTTTGTAGGGTGGACCTGAACATCACATTTACTGAGCTCCCATTATCAACCAATATCCTTCGTACCCTTCGGTTGGTGAGATGAACGGTTACCACTAGCGGGTCATTATGTGGGAACTGAACGTGGCTAGCGTCCTCTTTGATTGGTTGTTTTTCCAACCGCTGTTGTTTTGATAACCGTTGCTCCGGGATAAATTCAACGCTATTGTGAGTTTTCAGCTCCTATATATACCTCTCTCGGGCCCCACTAGTCGTGCCAGCCAAATGAGGTCCTCAGACAATAGTGGTTATATCTCCTCCTACTATTGGAGGAGGGTCAACTTGGTTCCTCTAATCTATCTGAGCCCTAGGTTGACCAATAGGAGTTTCCGGAGCTGTAAGAGAATTATGCCTGGTTGATTGATTAGGAGCGACTCGGTTTCAGGAATACTAGGCTAACAGTTCAGCTCGAATGAGAGTTTCAATCTCGTCCTTCTATTGTTGGCAATCATTAGTGTTATGGCCAATGTCATTGTGATATCGACAAAACATATAAGGATCTTTCTTCGCCCTCTAGTGCCTCAATGGCTCTGGTTTCTTCCACGGAAGGCGATTAAAGTTCACCGGGAAAATATGTTCCCGTGTGTTCGTCAGGTCAGTGTAGGTGGCATAGATGGGCTTGAATTTCTCCCTGGGCTTGTTCTTCTTTGTGCCGCTTTGGTCGCCCTCACCATTCCCTTTCCTCTTATTGTTTCCCACTTGGTTATTCTGGGTAACAGGTTGAGTCGTAGCTGCAACATCCGTTACCATTCCAACGGGGACCTGGTTGGTTCCTGCGACAGCAGATTGCGCCTCCTCTAAGTTTATCCATTCCTGAGCCCGAGCCAAGAACTCATCTACACTTTTAACTCCTTTTCACTGGAGCTCTTGCCATAAATTGCCTCCTACCATGATTCTCATTCTCATTGCCATGAGCTTGGAGCTATCATCAGCGTCTCTACCTTGTGTTGCAACGTTGGTGAACCTACTTAGATATGCTTTCAAGGACTCACCAGGTTGTTGTTTTATTTTGGCCAATGAGTCGGCCTCTACGCGAGTTTCCTTTGAAGCTCAGAACTCTCTCTTAAATTTGAAAGACAATTTCTTCCATGAGTTGTTCGAATGTCTTTTGTATTTTTTGAACCACTGTCTGGCAGGTCCGGTCAGAGTTGCAGGGAACAAAATACATCTTATGTAAAATCCAACATTGTGGGCCATCATCAGCATATTGAACGTCTCGAGGTGGTTGGATGGATCTGATTTTCCATCAAACGCAGGCATGGTCGACATCTTGAAGCCAACAGGATACGGAGTTGCTGCAATGTTTAGGGCGAAAGGCTCGAGCTTCTCATCGGAATCACAATCATCAATTCCTTTTCCAGATAAAAGCTTCTTCATCTACTCCTCCATCAAGGCCAGTCGCTCGAGGGTTGAATCTTTGGTCTCTAGGTTGGCTGGGGGCTATTCGCCAGCCCTCATCCTATTGTACGCGTTAGATGGGTTGTTTTCCATTGTCGCGCATGATAGACAGACCTCCCCCATCATGAGTATAACTCATATGATCATTGCGAGCTGGATACCTCCTTTGTGAATTAAGATGGTCACGCAAATCAGGATGTGGATCGGAACGAGGACTTTGTGCAGAACTCAGATGATTCATCAGGTCACTTTCAGACCTGCCTCCACACTAGCTCCCCGGCTAGTAGCTTCCGTTAGCGAAACATACGACCCGCGGCTGAGGTCGGGGACTTGGATTATCAACGCGAGGTCGTGGGACGTAGATGTCCACTGACAGGGGAGGATTTCTCCTGCTATCCCCATGAACTGGAGCGTCTCTCTATAGGTGCGGTGGTGTTGGACATCTAACCGGTGATGGCAGGTGTCTTATCGGCGAGGCCATCCTCGTCCCATCAAGTGGTACTAAATTAACCCGTCTTGGTTCTACCTCGATCTCCCGAGTCCTCTGTGCTTTTGGTTCTGATCGCGATACAGATGTATTCCCTGGGGTGTTTTGGCTCTGTGAATTTTTCCCAGCTTGCCTTGTTTGGTAGTTGTGAACATTCCTTGGAATCTGTTCGGAAGGCACGGAGTTGGGGGTCACAGTTCTGACCGATCGACTAACATGGGGATGATGGTTCCTGTGATGATTAGCAGGTTGAGCACTCTGCTGATTTCACTCTGAAGGTACAAAGCTCAGAGTTGCGGTTCTAATAGAATGACTGGGATTGGGTCGGTTATTTCTGTGGGACCTATGGGATCCACTTTGCCTCTTTCTGCATTGACGTCGGTCACAAGAGGGGGTAACCGAGCCAGAACCTCCTCAATCTGCCTGTTAGCTTGAGTGAGATGGCTCCTTAATTGGGCATTCTCCATCTCAATGGCTATTAGATATCTTGGATTAGGATTTGGTGGGAGTGACACTGAACTCCTAGTATTGTCTTGGCCCACCTGTTGCTTTCCAGGGAGTTGCTGAACGTCTAGAGCTTTTTCAGTGGGAACCGCCGTATGATGCACCTCTTGCTCACCAAGATGCTTCATATTGTTGTCGTGCATTGATCGAGTGACCACCATGATGAATGTTGAATGAAACTTGTAAAGGATTAAACACTAATGAACTTTCAGCGAAAGCACCAAACTATTGATGCCGTTTTTTGCCAACAGTAGATTAAGAAATCCAATAACAAAGATATTAGTTGTAATGACTCAAATTTCCTAATAAGGCTTAGGGCCTTGATTAGGGGGCCAGGAGGGAAAATCTTGGAATTATATGATTATGTGATATTTATGTGTATCATTATGTGAATTTTTGAATAACATCATAATATGACTAGATATGCATGTGGGCCAATTTATGTTTAATTGGGTGATTTTCATATTTTGGCCATTTTGGGCATATTTGGCATATAAGTGATATGTGTGTGGTGCTTCATTATTATTTGGTTATGCATGGGTTATACAGCACGAGACGATCCTAGAAAGCAAGCTAGTGGGAAAGTCACAACGGGATTTATGCTTGACTCGGAGTGAGTTAATGGGTATTTAACACATTACCGGGATATTGGGTAATGGGAATAAATACTCTGTGATAAATTGGGAATTAGTGAGATCATGGGGAAATTCTGGGAGTTTTGACTATTTTACCCCCGGGGGCGTTTTCGGGACCCCGAGCATTAGGATTTGCTTGGGGCTACTTAAGCTTGAAGTAACCTGTTTAGAAATAAAAAGAACGTTCAGAACGTTCTCTCTCCCTTAAAGTTCCATTTTCGACACCCGATCACATTTTCGAATGAAACTTGAGTTCTAGGACTCAGATTCAAGCGAGGATCGAGGCATAGCGATTCTAGGGAAGATTAGAAGCCTATTAGCTGGAGGATTTAGTTGGGAAACAACTTAATCGAAGGTAATCCAAGTTTTAAGTTCTAAGATTTTAAAGTTTTTAAGCTTGAATTAGATTTTATGTTTTGATGAGTTTTTGGATTATTTGAGACTTGGGTCTTAATGATTTTGGATAATTAGGATGTTTGGGAACTTTGATTTTGGGATTTTGAGATGTTTGGATTGGTTTTTGGAAGGTTTTTAAATGGAGAAAATGAGGTTTTTGGCTGGGTTCATGGTCGGGCCGCGGCCCTGTTCTTGGGCGCCGCAGCCAAGGCTTGACAAAGAAGGTGAAGGTTGCTGATGGGCAGTTAAGGCCGCGATGCAAGGTGGCGCGCTGTGGCGCTAGGCACAGGCAGAGATGGGTTCGGCCTCTATTTGGAGGCGGGCCGCGACGCTAGAGGGAAGTTTTGTCCAGATTTGGGTTTTAGTCATGGGAACTTAACTCTAAGGGTCTGGGATCGATCCTACTACCAAGTTGAGTGGGATTCGACGTCCCGGAGGCTTGGGTTGGGTCAGGAAGTATTTATTTACTCATTTTGATGAGGTTTTATATTATGGTTGTGACTAGGTTATCACTAGGGGCTTGGAAACAGGATCGTGCTTGTGGCTCGTTTATTGGTAACCTGTGCTTGGACCAGAGGTAAGAAAACTACACTTAGTATGTGATGCATGTGATGCATAAGATACATGTGATTAGGGCACGTCATGAATGTTGAATATTGAATTGCTCAGAGCTTGAGTCTCTGTAATTGTGCATGATCATAATTATGCTAGAGATTGTTGAGTAAGCGTGTTGAATGCCCTACATTTTGATATTTGACATATGATATATGCATGGTTGCATTGCTTACTTGTGAATGGAACTGACCTATGAGTCAGGAATCGACAATGGTGTCAGTATTGACTGTGAAGTTGAGACTTACTAGTCAAGTTCGACAGTGGTACTGTTGGCTTATGAGTCAAGAACGATATTAGCATGTTTAACGCAAGCCAAAAAGATTAGATCTAATCGACAGAAGCATTATCATCAGAAGCATGAAATACTTGACTGACCTTAAGTTTGATGAAAACTAAAAGCGCTTATCTAGTCTAAAGGCTAGTTATTTAGAGCTAGAGCCAAAAGGCTAAGGTGACCTACACGTCACATGGCTAGGAGGGTATGGGACCTCAGAGATAGACTTATTAGTCATCTACACAGAGATAAACTCATTAGTCATCTACACAGAGATAGACTCATTAGTTTTCTACACAGAGATAAACTCATTAGTCGTCTACACAGAGAAAGACTCATTAGTCATCTATACAAGTGTAACTCATTAGTCACCTATACAGGGTGTGACTCATTAGTCACCCACACAGAGATAGACTCATTAGTCATCTATTCAAGAAGCAGGTCCCCAAAGATTGACTCATTAGTCATCTATTCAGACGCAAGACCCCATAATCATTTATTTGGACTTGCTTGTGTTATCCAAAGAATAGGCGTGGATGACGTGGCAGACATTTTTAACACGTGGCTGATACCTGGCAATGGTATTGTTCGAATATTGACCAGGGAGGTTCCCCTAACATAACATCTGGGTTTTATATACGACCAGTTTGGTCGAATACTATGCATGTTTTGAGAAGATCTTGTACATTTAGAATCATATCCGAGATTATCTCCTATAATTCATGAGTATCCGATTATTTAGGAAAGAATATCTATAACTAATTCGTGTAATCCTCCTTGAGCCTATAAATAAAGAGAAATAGCTCAAGGAAGGGACTTTTTGGCTGATTTAAGTTTATACTTTACAAGAGAATTAGAGCTATTATCTAACGATTGTATTATTCATCTCTCTAAGGCCTGTGAAACTCAGAGAACCCTAGTTCTTTGATCACTCCTTTGAGAATTAATATTAATAATAGCTTAAGTAGATGTAGGTCATTACCAATTCGTGGGGCCGAACCACTATAATTTGTTGTGTCATTTAGTGTTCTTTCCATTAGATCTATTTCAACACCTTCATTCACATCAAGCGTTTGACTCTGTGTCAGTTGACCAAATCGAGGGTCAACATTCTGGTGCTTTCATTGAGAGCTTGAGACAAAATGGTTGAAGTACTAATGGCAAAGACAACCAAGAAGACTGGGCAGGCGGCTGGCGCTGCACCATCTTAACCTCCTCCTCCGAACATGGCTGAAAATGAGCCACACTTGGAATTTGATGAGGAGGAACTGGACTCCGAAACTCTGAGAAATACCCTGGGAGTATTGCAAGACGAATTGGCCAATCTGAGGGCCAATCAAGAAAGTGCTGCGGAGACTATGGCGCGACAGCAGCAAGAAATAGAGCGTCAACGCCAAGAGCTGAGTGAAAGACAGGCGGAGATGGACCGTCGTCAGAGGGAGGCCATGGCAGCCCTGCAATTGGCTAGGTTTCAGGCTGCACCTGCCTCACAGCCTGATCAACCCTCGAATGGGCCACCTCAAAGGGGTCCCAATCCTAGCCCACTAATCCAGCCAACGAGCCCTCAAAGGCCGGAGCAGCCACCAATGCCTCAGGATGATGTCCCACCAAGGGATCCTGAAATGCAACCTCCATCCTAGGCTGGTCGAGGCAATCCCCCACAACCAAGGCAGAATAAGGCCAGGCAGCAGCCCTGTAGTCCTAGATGCCAAAGGGGCGAAGAGCCGAACCCACCGAGCAGGGGACAGCGTCCTTCTGGCAACATAAGGAACTCGGAGATAAGCTCTGCGGTCAGGGGCCCACCATGGCATGATAATGCACGGGGACCTACCGACCAGAGCAGGCCTCCCCCTAACGCTCGGGAAGTTCCAGCCCAAGGAGGCAACCGAGGGGACAGTCGGTTCCACCATAGCCAATCGAGGTTCAGAGATGGCCATGGATACAATGAGGCCGACTCAAGCAGAGGGAATGCCGGTCGGAGAAATGAAGAGAGAGGTGGAGGCAGAAGCCCACCACCTAGAGAAGACCAACAAGCGAGACGTAATGCTGGGGGGAAGCCCAGACAAAACAACGTCTTTAACCGGCTCGGAGCAAGCGAGCAACTGCGAAGAGATGAAGACTTAAGGGATGTACTCAACGACCGCCGAGAACGGCACGACGAGTACATTCCCCTGGCACCAGAGGCCCCGGTAATTCCTAATGCCGTTCTGGCCCAGCTAGATGCCCTGAACCAAGCAGTGCAACAGCTGGTCGAGGGAAGAATGTCCTACATCGAGTACGACAGGAGAAGGGGCACTCCTTTCATCCAAAGGATTATTGTGGCAAAAACTCCTAGCAAGTTTAAAATGCCCACACTTCCAAACTTTTACGGGTATGGTGACCCGGTATCTCATGTCAACAAGTTTGAGATACAGATGGACATTCAGAAGGTGTTCGAAGATGCTCGGTGCAGGATCTTTCCTCCAACACTTTCTGATGCTGCACAGGAGTGGTTTTTTAAATTCCCTCCTGCAAGTATTGTATCTTGGGAGATGTTCGTAAATGATTTTTATGGACAATTCTATGCGGGTCGTGTGCACCCAATTGAGGCAAACCAGCTGGTTGAGATACGCCAGCAAGAAGGACAACCACTGAAAGACTACGTCTAGCGAGTAGCTTCTGGAGCCAAAACAGTGGGAGATGAAGGCAAAATGATGGCCCTAACCACAGGAGTTAGGTTCCGTACGCCTCTTTGGAGTAGCCTCAGGAAGCATGGGGTTAAAACTACCCAAGAATTTTTTGATCGAGTTGATCGGTACATCAAGCTCGAGGATGCCATTGCCAGCGAGGGAAACACCCCAAACAAAGATAAGGGGACTGAAGACCCCGCCAAAGCCGCCAATGGGTCAAAGCCCAACGGAAACGGCAACGGCAAAAGCAATGGGAATGGCAACGGAAAGAATGGGGGGAAGAGGCCCCATAGCGAACCCTCTACCTCTAAGAGCAAGCGCGCTAAGGGCAACCGTTATGAGCCATGGTTCACTAACTACATTGCCCTTGTCGAGTCTCGAGCTTAGGTGTATCAGGCCACAAGTTCCAGTGTGCCTTACAAAAGACTTCAAAAAGATATTTTGAAAAGGGATACCACAAAGTTCTGTTGTTTTCACAACGACTACAGACACGATACGAACGAGTGCAACCAGCTGAAAGATGGAATCGAGTTCCTTATTAGATAAGGACACTTGAGAAGATACATGCGGGACTCGGGGGCTTCCCAACGAGAGGCTCCAGGTGGCAACGAGCAGGCGTCTACATGCCAACGCTCGCCACCTTTGCATCCTGATCCCATAGCTGGCACTTTACTCACCATCTGCGGAGGCCTGCACCTTGCGGGAAACAGCAGGAAGGTAAGGGAACGATATGCTCGGACCCTACGCCACGACCAGGACATCGAGATGATGACTGTGGAGGACCGACCATCAAAGAAGGCTCGATCAGAGGACGGTGAAATAACCTTCTCTGATTGCGACGCACAGCATGTCCGGTTCCCACATTCTGATCCGCTGGTCGTGGATGTTCAAATTGCCAACATGATGGTGAAGAGAGTGCTGGTCGATACAGGAAGTTCAGTTAACATCCTGTATAAATCTTCGCTGGAACGAATGAAGTTGTCCGTCAAGGACTTGGAGCCCTGCAACCAAACAATTTACGGTTTCTCTAGTGAGGGACTCGTTCCAACAGGGCCAATCAGGATTCCGGTAACAGCAGGTACAGCGCCAGCTACCAGGACATTACTCACTACTTTCATAGTGTTCGATTGTCCTTCGGCTTACAATGCTGTAATTGGAAGACCCATACTGGTTGACCTTCGGGCCGTCACCTCAGTATGGCACCTGGCTATGAAATTCCCAACAGACGCAGGGGTAGGACACATGTTGGGAAACCAGAGGGAAGCAAGGGAGTGTTATAATGCCTCAATTACTAAGGCCAAGAAGGTAATGTCGAGGAGCACTCCCCCAGAAAGGTTGCAGATGGCCATTGATATACAAGCCCAATCAGGTGATGAAGTCACCAAATAGGGTGTTGCCCAAAGTGAGGATAGAGACTTAGATCCTTGCTTTGGGGATTTTGAGGAAGATGTTGGACCTGTCGAGGACCTTGAGGAGGTCCAGCTTGATGAAGAGTTTCCGACCAGAGTTGTAAAGGTCGGCAAAAATTTGGAAGCAACAGCCAAGCACGCACTGGTGGAATTTTTGAGGAAGAACCAGGAAGTTTTCGCCTGGTCACATAAAGACATGGCTGGGATAGATCCTGTAGTTATTAGCCATGTCCTGAACGTCGATAAAAGCTTTCCACCCATGCAGCAGAAAAGAAGGCTGCTCGATAAAGACAGATCGAAAGCCTTGAAAGAAGAAGTTGAAAAACTAAAGGAGAATGGGTTCATCAGGGTGGCATTTTATCCATCATGGGTCTCTAATCCAGTACCGGTTCCCAAGCCTAATGGCAAATGGCGAACCTGTGTGGATTTCACAGACCTTAATAAAGCCTCCCCTAAGGATTGCTTCCCACTCCCAAGGATCGACCAGCTGGTCGATGCAACTGCGGGACATGAGATCCTCTCTTTCATGGATGCATACTCAGGATACAATCAGATTAGTATGCATCCCCCTGTCGAGGATCACACTAGCTTTCGGACCGATACAGGGCTATACTGTTACAAAGTAATGCCCTTCGGACTGAAAAACGCTGGTGCGACTTACCAGCGACTAGTTAACCACATGTTTAAGGAGTTAATCGGAGTAAGCATGGAGGTGTACGTTGATGACATGCTGGTAAAGTAAAAAAAGGCAGAAGAACATGTGAAGGATTTACAAGAGTGTTTCAATGTTTTGAATAAATATCAAATGAAGCTAAATCCTCTCAAGTGTTCCTTCGGAGTAGGATCAGGGAAATTCTTGGGGTTCATTGTCAATTCGAGGGGAATCAAAGCTAATCCCGAGAAGATCAAAGCCCTGATCGATATGAAATTTCCAGTGAAGATCAAAGATGTGCAAAGTTTGACTGGAAGGATTGCCGCGCTCAGTAGATTTATTTCAAAATCGACGGATAAATGCGTCCCTTTCTTTAATCTACTTAGGGGCAACAAGAAGTTCGAGTGGACTAAAGACTGCGAACAGGCTTTCCAAGCCTTAAAAGCCCACATGGCACAGCCTCCTGTTTTATCAAAGCCTATAGATGGGGAAACTTTGTTCATTTACCTGGCGATCACCGAATATGCTGCTAGTGCGGTGCTAGTAAGAGAAGAAGAAGGCGTACAAAAGGCGGTGTATTATGTGAGCAAGAGGTTAATCGGGGCCGAATTGAGGTATCCTCCCATTGAAAGATTACCCTATTGCCTAATTTTGGCCTCGCGGAAGTTATGTCCTTACTTACAAGCCCATCCAATCACAATCTTGACTGATCAGCCCCTTCGGCAAGTGCTACAAAAGCCAGAGGCTGCTGGTCGTTTGTTGAAATGGGCAGTCGAACTCGGGCAGTTCGATATCACATACTCACTGCGAGCAGCAATAAAATGACAAGTCTTGGTTAATTTCATCGCCGAGTTTACTAAATTCCCAGACAGCGAATAGAGTGAAAAGCCTAGTGCGCCTGAGCCTCAAGATGAAGCTCCTTCGTGGAAGCTATTCACTGACGGATCGTCCAACGAATCTCAAGCAAGAGCAGGGGTGATATTGATAACGCCGGAAGGGCATCGATTTCATTGCGCGATTAGGTTTGATTTCACTGCATCAAACAACAAAGACGAGTATGAAGCCCTACTCGCTGGGTTAAGGTTGGCCAAAGACATGAGCATAAAAGTGCTGGATATTTACAGTGATTCACAACTGGTAGTGAATCAGGTCTTAGGGGAGTACCAAGCACGAGGTCTGAAAATGGTGGCCTATCTGAACAAAACCAAAGATCTATTGGCACAATTTGAGAAATATACCCTCCAGCAAATACCTCGAGATCATAATTCAAACACAGACGCCTTAGCCAAACTCGCGAGTGCGAAGGATGCTGACACTTTAAATATAGTGCCAGTCGAACGGATGCGCGAGCCAAGCATACGAGCCGAAGAAACCAATATGGAGGTCTGGTTAGCAGATACATGGATGGCACCATACTTGGAGTATCTCACAAGCGATATACTACCAGCAGATAGAAACAAAGCCAGGACCCTTCAGAGACAAGCTGTTAGGTATATCCTGGTCGATGGGGTTCTATACCAAAGAGGATACTCAATACCATTGCTCAGGTGTGTTACACCAGAAAAGGCTAAAGAACTGATGAAAGAGATACATAAAGGCTTCTATGGAGATCACGCTGGGGGGCAGAGCTTATCAAAGAAGATTCTAAGGCAAGGTTATTTCTGGCCGACCATGAACGGGGACTCAATGGAGTTTGTGCGCAAACAAGTGTCAGAGGTTTTCCAAGATCCCACGGGCAGCTCCTAATGAATTAAAACAAATGCAAAGTCCATGGCCCTTTGCAGTATGGGGTATAGATTTAATCGGGTCCCTGCCAACAAGAAAAGGTGGAGTGAAATACGCAGTTGTGGCGGTCGACTACTTCACCAAATGGGCTGAAGCTGAGCCACTCACTACCATAAAGACAAAGAAAGTGCTTGACTTTGTCATCAAAAACATTGTTTGTCGATATGGATTTCCCAGAAAGATTGTCTCGAACAATGGCACCCAGTTTGATAGTGAGCTATTCACAGACTTCTGCGAAAGGCATGGAATCACCAAGAGCTTTTCTTCAATTGCTCATCCACAAGAAAATGGGCAAGTCGAAGCAGTAAATAAGACATTGAAGGATACCCTGAAGAAAAGGCTCGAGGAAGCTAAAGGAGCATGGCCAGAACAGCTGCATGAAGTACTCTGGTCATATAGAACTTCTCACCGAGCAACAACAGGTCATCCCCCATTTTCCTTAGCATATGGGTATGAAGCTATGTTGCATGTCGAGTTAGATCTGCCCTCGCATCGTAGAATCACATACGACCAATTTCAGAATAGCTAGTTGTTGATGGAGTCCCTAGACCTGATCGAGGAGAAACGAGAAAAAGCCCAAATCCGAGTAGCTGCGTACCAGCAAAAAGTCACTCGGTATTTTAACTCCAAAATAAAAGAAAGAAAGTTCAACGTCGGAGACCTAGTACTTCGAAGAGTTTTCTTAAACACCCGCGACCAAGCTGCAGGAGTACTCGACCCAAACTGGTAAGGACCTTATCAGATTGAAGAAGTCCTTCATCCAGGCACCTATAATCTTGCACGCTTAAATGGAGATCTCGTTCCACGTTACTGGAATGGAGAACACCTGCGCAAGTATTATCAATAAACAATCCTTTTTAAAGGACTGGCTTGTATTAATTTTTACTTTTTACAAGTTTTGAAAAAGGGTTAGTCATGTTATTGGGCTAATCGGTTATAAGTGTAAAATCTTTTAAAGATCACTCGTAAAGACATGTTTAGTCCATTTAATACGAGAATTATAAGGGATTGTGCGCAGCCAGTCATTCTTGCCAAACTTTGTAATTTTTTACAAGTATTTGTTCATTACGTGTGTTGTTTTGTTGTATTATAAGTTTTACATTTTATACCGAACAGTAATGTTCGTATAGGTCGTGGTCAAGGCAAGTGACCAAGGACCTAAAGCTCCTCGATCACTTGGGGGGCATATAAGGTACATCGATAGCAAAGCATACCAAGAGGTATGTAAACACATGAACAAAATAAGTGAAAGCATACTACGGTACTTAGAGTATTTTTCACAATTTATGTTTTGAAAAATCAAGCCAAAGTACTATGCTAGGTTTGGTCATGCGAACAGATGTTATGATAAAGCAGAAATATTATAATGTCAAAGGAATCCTTTTACACCGCGAGCAGTATTGCTCAGATGTAATTGTTCAAGTAAAAGTAAAAGCTGCCCGTGCAGCAAAACCAAAGAAAAATTATAGTCTTTACATCACGACCCATAGGTCGTGTAGTTAAAAAGAAAAAAGAAAAAGTATAAAAGGAAAAAAAAAATCATGGAGCTTGAGGAGCTGGAGGATCCTGAGGAAGGACCTGGTCGACAGCTTCATTGTGTCCACCCTCCATCCCGGTGGCCAACGAGATTTCGGGGGAAGCAGGGACTCTCGATCCCTCCTCTTTGGCCAGTCGAGCCGCGCAACGAGCCAGCTTAGCTTCCCTTGCGTTCTCAGGAAGGTATTCAAAATTGGCACCCTGATTGTGCTTCCAGAAATCATAGAAGCACCTCAGAGTGGCATTTTTGTACCTCTCTAAGTTGGCAGCAGTAGTCTCCTCCAAAGCCTTAGCTCGGGCCTCCATGTCCTTGGTTTCATGCCTACTCGCGATCAAGTCTAGCTCCAGCTGCTTAGCCACCATATAATTAGAGCGGTTGGACTCCTTATATTGGTCCCTCGACTTACGGTGCTTTCTCCAAAGATTTTTTCTTTTCCTCCAACTCCTTTTCCAGTTTGGCCTTTTCTGCAGTCACCGCCGCCAGCTGATCAGCGTATCGAGCCTCGGCAGCTTTGAGTTCCTCCTCGTGCCGTTGGTCCAAGGTCTTGGCCTCCTCGGCAATGGCACCCAGGCGGATGCGGCCAGCAGTGAGGGTTAGCATGGCCTACATTCAGGATAGATATTAAACAAACAATAAAAGGTCGAAAACCCGATTTCACAAGAGGAAACAACTTACGCTGGTGAACTCATTCAAGGCTCGGTTCAGAATCGGGTCGACACCCATTGTCTCCGTGGCTGCCATTGCTGCTCGGTAGCGGTCATGTTTGGCGATTTTGGTCAGCCTCTCCTTGATCAGTCTAAAGGAGCGGCCAACCATCAGGTTCTCAGTCGAGGCAGGACCTTCCTGCTGGGTTTGATCGGATGGGGCGGCAGGAGAAGGAGTTGACCCGACCGCAGCAGATGGAGTCTGCTGCTCGCGGGGGGAGGACGGAGTCGCGGAGGCAGAAGGCCCTTCCTCCGGAAGGCCTGCATCCCGAGCCTTCTTCGCTGCAGGCGCCTTACTGCTCTCCCCAGCATGTCTCTTGCAGGTTTTCTTTTTACTCGGAGGAACAGCAGCAGCCTCTGGGTTGCTGTAAAGATCAAAGACGTTGGTAGAGTCCATACCTGAAAAGCAAGAACAAAGCCGAGCCATGAGATAGCATGAATAGCCAAACACATTACATCAGAAAGAGAAACAAAGAGGATTGCAAAGTCCAATACCCGAGCTATTACTACTGGTCGCTACACTACAGACTCTACTAGTCTTATATTCATTCTTTGGTACGAAGAAGTCTGGCCCTAAGTGTGGAGCATATTTAAAATTTTCGTCCCTGTCGAACAGATGACAAGGAATTGGCAAATTGTTTAAAAGCGAGATTACTATACCATTGTCACCCGACGAGTCGTCAGAGAGTTCAGCAGGCTCGACAGCCTTTTGTTTTCCTTTTCCTTTTTCTTCGGGAGCCGAAGGCCTCTTTGCTCGAAGATTACTAGCAGGTTCCCTGATCGTAACCCCAGTTGGTCTCCTCCGCGAAGGAGACGTTTGGGGTTGCTGTTCGAATTCTGCTTCGGCGCGAGCACTCCCTGCTGAAGGCCCACTCACACTTAGTTGAGAGTCTCAGAGGCCAGCCAGCCTAAGGTTAGCCTCTGTAACTAATTTTTTGACACTCTTCTCAGCATCTGACATGCTGGCTAAGAGTGCCACCCTTCACTCCATCCCTGGAGTTGGGTTTGGTCGCAGCCACGGGCCTGAAACACATTGAAAGTTCAAGACATGGTGGTGGAAAAATACTAAGTGAAGAAGCCAGTGGTGTGAAAATGTTACCTCCTCATGTGAAAGCCAAGTTGTCTACAACCAGCTCAGGCGTAAGGAATTACTCCTGGTAGTACCTCCCCACGTTGGAGATATGGGTGGTATCAATTAGGAAAGTGCGCCCGGTTTCCTGATGACAAAGATGGAAGAACCCCGTGCCTTCTTGGTTGGGGTTAGATTTGAGGTCGAACAGGTAGTTGACCTCATGTGGCGACGGCGCGGGCCATTTTTTCTGGCTATACAGGATATAGAGTGCAGCGAGCATTCTATATCCGTTTAGGGTAATTTGGAAGGGGGCAACTCCGAAGTAATTGGCCACCACCTGAAAGAATGCATGAAAAGGCAAAGTGGCTCCTGCCTCAATATGAAACCGCAACCAGGCGCTGTAAGCACCTCCAGGCAGATTAGCCCTTTGGTCTGGGTTAGGTTTGACTAGGGTCACCCCTGTCAGATTGTATTTATTTAAGTAGTTGGCGATCATCCTAATCGTCACCCTACTCTCAGCGACAACATGCCACTCGACATCCAGCTGAGTAGCGTGTCGAGGGCGGGCATGCCTTTGCACATTTGGGTTAGGAATATTTTCGTCTCGACCACTGGTTGAGGGAGCATCAACAGTAGGCTGATGAGAAGTGTTGGGAGTTTTTCTTTTTCGAGCTTTAGTTTTGGTGCGAGCCATATTTTGGGTTGAAACTGGGGGAATGTTTAGGTTAAGGCGAGAAAAAGGAATATCTGATATTAGAGTCGAAGGTTGTTCTTCGTCTTCAAGCAGTTGAACTAAGAGATCGTCGTCGATGGGTCTTTCTCCTCCCCACGGGTCTTGCATATGAACTGCAAACAAACAAAGGAGGATATAAACGCACAGCCTGGGAACTTATGTTGAAAGTTGGAATAACGTTGCTCACGTCTATCGACCAGCAGCATTCTAACCGAAACACTAAGTTTTATGCTAGCAGTTTGAAAAACGGATCAAAAAGTGGAAGTAAAAAAATTTCTGACAAAAAGCTTTTTCAACTCCAAAGGGGCGGGAAAAACTCAGTTTTTCAGCTAGCCTAAAAATCGAATTTTTATGTCGATTTTACGCCCTAAACCTATGATCCTGACTATCAAACTAATTCTTAACTTATATAGAGCAAAAATACACTACCCTATCAAGCATTAATAGCATATACAGAATCCCCACAAATTTTTACTCAAGAATGCAAGAAGTTTCAGAACTCAAAAGCAATATGCATGGCATCTCAAAGAGTTTAAAAGACGAAGAAAATTACCTGGAAGAAGGTTGGAGAATCTGAAACGGGACGGTTTTGGGTTTGCAAATAAAGAGCCTTTAAGCAAAGTGACGAGAGGCCTTCGAAGTCCTGAGTTCTGGGTTGGAGTTCTTGAGAATTCTTGACAGGAAATGGCGAGTAAAAGCTTAAAAGGTGAATAAGAGGGTTACTTATAGAAGTCGAAGTGTGACAAAAAGTAATAATCATTATTTCCCCTTTTCGAAGCATGGGGGAGTGTAACAGCCGTCGGGATGGTTTCTCGAAAACTAAAAAGGCTTGATTAGACATGATTTGGTCACGATTTTAAAAAACGCACGAGGGCTCTGACAGATTTCGTGGGGCATATGAAAGGTTGTTTTCCTAAGTTTACTTATTGTTGGTCGCAATAAATAAACTTGGGGGGGAAAATGTTATCCAAAGAATAGGCGTGGATGACGTGGCAGACATTTTTAACACGTGGCTGACACCTGGCAAATGTATTGTTCGAATATTGATCAGGGAGGTTCCCCTAACATAACATCTGGGTTTTATATACGACCAGCTTGGTCGTATACTACGTATGTTTTGAGAAGATCTTGTACATTTATAATCAAATCCGAGATTATCTCCCATAATTCCTAAGTATCCGATTATTTAGGAAAGAATATCTGTAACTAATTTGTGTAATCCTCCTTGAGCCTATAAATAGAGAGAAATTGCTCAAGGAAGGGACTTTTTGGCTGATTTAAGTTTATACTTTACAAGAGAATTAGAGCTATTATCTTACGATTGTATTATTCATCTCTCTAAGGCCTGTGAAACTCAGAGAACCCTAGTTCTTTGATCACTTCTTTGAGAATTAATATCAATAATAGATTAAGTGGATGTAGGTCATTACCAATTCGTGGGGTCGAACCACTATAATCTGTTGTGTCGTTTATTGTTCTTTCCATTAGATCTATTTCAACACCTTCATTCACATCAAGCGTTTGACTCCGTGTCAGTTGACCAAATCGAGGGTCAACAACTTGCATGCATGAATAGGGCTATTATTGCTAGGCATGCTATTATGATTCAGTGACATGTTATTACTTGATCATAAGTATATTGAGTTTTCTTGCTGAGCTTCAACTCACGGGTGCTATGTGGTGCAGGTAAAGGCAAAAGAAAGCTGGTCCATCCTTGAGTTGGAGAGCTTAGGTGACAATGTGTACATATGCAGTTGCTCGACTTCCATGGCCGAGGGTTTAAAGAGGAACTAGGGTTAAACCCTATTTTGCCGCTTAGGTCGGCTGGTTGTAAATATTTTTTTGTAATTAACCTTTAAATTATATTTTGGGATCCCAATGTATACAATAAACGTTTTAGTAAAACGTTGTATCTTAACCAAAAATTTTAATCCTAAACCGTTAATCATACTTGGTTACACGATTATGGCCAAATGACTCGATTAGAGACTTTAACACTATTTAAAATGCACATTGTAACGGTCTTTGGGTAGTAGGGCGTTACATTAGTGCTCTTTTCGAAACCGTAATGAATTACATGAACAACTTCTCACACCCACAATTTTATGTGGTTCAGTGGTTAAAATCCACCTAGTCCACGAGACAATATTATTAATCTCTTACAATTTTTGCAGAGCTTCTGAATTATAACAAACAATATCTTTTCCTGTCCATTATCCCTGATATTTATAGTGGATATTCCTGGACAGGTTTGGGTAACCGTGTTCATAAATATGGTAAACAATCAATCAAGATAATTCCCATTTACATAGGGATACGATTGCCTATGGAAATTACTCCCGTTATCTCGGGCAATAAATGTGCAATATAGTCTGGGCATTAATGAGCGTATAAGAAGCCTCCAAGTCTTCTAGATCCTTCACTGTGCGGCATGACCAGGTTTCCACGAGTTGAACGTCTTTATTGAGCTAGAGATTGAAGAGTGAACGAACTTTAGTTCAAATTAAGTTCAGAGCCCCCTAAAGGCGATTTGACCATTACATGTCTCGAACTGGATTATTGTCCTTCAAGGCAATCTGGAGATTATCTGTATGTCGCACTGCCAAGTCCTAACTCGAGCTGCTCACATCAAAATTAGCCAGATGTTTTACTTGCCTGCTTTCTCTGTGTTTATCTACCAGCTGTACCCCTAACTGAGTAATTGAATCCACACTTATTTTTAGGGTACAACAAAGAACACCTTTAAAAATTAGTTTAAGTTGATCTAGCGAATTTAGGATATATTAATTTTAAATTTTATTTTAATTATTTACTAATTATTTATAAATACTTTTTGAAATTTTGAAATTTTAAATCATTTTTATTAATTTTTAAATAATGTTTATAATATTTAGGTAATTAAAATAACATGGACCAATGAAATTGTGCCACTTGTGCGCTTATGTCAGACGTTAAGTCCGGGTACCAACAGTTGCACTGATTTTTGGACGGAATGTATTATTGCCGCAAAAAAAAAGATTTGGGTATAAAAATGTTATTGGTATTATCGCCGCCAATATCCCTAATTTATATGTGTGCGTGTGTGTGTGTGTGAATGTTTTAAGGTAGGGACATTAGTTTTGTCCCTATCATAGGGATTTTTTTTATTATTTTCGGCACTAAGAGAAATTATAACCCAATTTTTTTTTTGCATGATGACGTATATTATAGTTATAACAGACATCCCACTAATTTTTGGGAAATTTCGAATAATTTACGGTGCTGAAATTAAAGTTCAAACAGTCAGTTGTACACGTGTCTGATTTATTTTATATGCGTGGAAAATAAACTATTTTAATTTTAATTTTGACATTGTAAATTATTCAGAATTTCTAAAAAATTGGCGGGATGCCTATTATAACTATCATATACATTGTCATATAAAAAATTATATTATAATTTGTCAAAGTACTGAAAATAAAAAATATTCTTAAAATAAGGGCAAAAATAATATCCCTACCTAAAAAGCTCCCTATATTTATAGAATCATAGTTTATCAAACACATAGGTTTAAGCAATAATAATAATTTTGTTTTTTTTTATTTAGCATAGTTTTCCATAAAGCGCATAGTACCATAATATGCCTTATATATTAATGGAAAGGAAATCAATTGTGGATATTTTAAAAGGTAGTTTGGATGATTTGCACAGCATATAATAATGAAGTGGGATTTGGACATTAAATTACTACTTCTCAAAAGTGTCAGGCAATTTATATCAACCATTGAAATGAGGAAGATTAAAATAAAGTAAGATGTTGTGTTTATTTATTTCAAACAATGAAGGGTGAGTGGCTCGTTGGTTTTTTTTGGCTCACTATCTCCGAATCACAAATGGCTCTTTTGGCTATCTTTTTTTGACCGGTTTTGGATTTGGATCGAACATACTCATTAGAGTTTGATTTGGCTCTGATACTATGTTAGAATGTAGAAAGTGGAGCATGGTAAGAAGCATGATGTTCCATCTCAAAACCAATTGGTGATGAGTAGAGTAACTCATGCCCTTATAAATGGTATGATGATCCCGCATACTTTCCACGTGGGATTCTATTCTCTAACATCAAGTACTTGGCAGTTATTATCTTTTAATTTGAAGGTAGAGTAAACAGAATTAACTGAACAAAGTTTGTTAAAAAGTAAATTTACATGCGGAAACTAATAAAATGAAAATTTTCAAAACCACATAAAAAGTATAGTTTTGGTTGGTCATTATATAACTATATATATATTTTATACAGTTCAGTGTCTAGCAGACAGGGGAAGTGGTGCATTAAATGACAGAGTATAATAATTGAAAATTTGAACATTATTATTATTATAAAGAACAATGTCAATTGGGTACGTAGGTAGGAAGGGGTAGGGTCCATGGTGCTGCCTCTTCAATCAGCAATATTGGTCAATAAAGGGAGACAAGGTTTTATGGGTGAGCACAGATAGATTTTTACTAGATGAGAGAGAGAGAGAGAGAGAGAGCGCGTATTAAATTTGAGTTAGATGCAGATCTAAATGTGGCAGTGGCAGCGGCATGCATGAAAGTAAATGGGCAAGTTAGTTGTGGACCTTGTACGTACGTTCTCATCATAAAATTAGGAAGAAGAGGCCCCCTTTTTCTTTCCAACAATCGCTTCGGCTATTCATATTTAGGGCTTTCACGTGGGGCACAACACAAGAGTATCTTTAATTTATTCACAAGATTATTTTGATGTTTTCGCATCCCTAACCCTAACTATACTACTTACCTTCACTTGAGTAACCACATTGACATTAATTGGTTGGCTTGGCATGCATGGTCGTCAATTGTCATGGTGGCAAAGATGAATCTATTATATATGATTTTTCTTTAATTAATAGTCGCAAAGTTAGAGAGGAAATTAAAAACATCATATATATATATTATTTAAAGAGAAAGAAAAATAAAAGAAATACAACATCATCATCATCATCATCATCATCTTGATGATATCTGTTTATTTCTAGATTTTCTGGGTGATCGATTACTCATATTATTATTGGTAATAGATTTTCATGTAATTAATATAAAATTCAGAAAAACAATAACTAGTTACTCTCAACCGGTTACTACCTAGAAACTAAACACATATTAGAAAACTCATAAATATACACATTTCAGAATGTGATGGTAATCGTTTACCCAGTAATTAAACACATATTAGAAAACCAAAAAATATATACATTCAAAAATGCGATGGTAACCCTGATTGTAATCTAAATACATATAAGAATATCTAGAAATATACACATTTCATTAATGTGATGGTAATTAGTTACCTAATCCAGACCTGAAAAAATAAGAACAAATATATTATAGAGAGAAATCGAAGAACACCAAGATCGCAAAAGAAGACAAAAAAAAAAACAAGAAGGTTAAACGTCGCCGGAGTGTCATCACAGCTGTAGACGAAGGTTGTGGGAAGCAAAATGCCCGTTGTTAGCCTCTGGTGTGTATTGAATTTATTTGGAATCTTTATGAAAATTGGGAAATTGGTTTATAAATGGAATGTAAAATTCTATATAATAGTTAGGTTTATAAACACATTCTCAGATTTTTTTTTAAATGATTTAAATTCCCATATTAGTGTAAAATAAGCCCAAAAAATTCCATATTTTTGTAAAGATCTTTAGAAAAAAAAACTATAAATTGGTGAAGTGTATTAGAGGTATAAAAAATGCTGATTTTTTTTAAAAGAATATATATTTTATTATTACCGTTATTTTTTAAAATTTAGTAACCCATCTTACAAATTCCAATTATATATTAGAGTATGATTACACCAAGTTTGAGAGGCCAGATTAGATGGCATAATCTTATCATGAGTTTGGTAGATAAAGCTTAAAGCATTGGATTTGGAAGGTAGTACGTTTTCCTCCCTTTATACTATATGCAATGTTGGTCATGTTATCCCAAAGATGTGGTTTGGTGATAGTAAGCATGAACTAAGTATAGTACCAAAATTTGGCTCCAAAAAAAATAAATAAACAAATATTATATCTAGCACAACAATTGTAATTTGCTCCAATGCACAATAGTATTCTAAGAAGCAAATTAGTATAATAAGTAAAGTATAAAAAATGATCATTAATAAACTAAATATTCAAAAAATAATTAATGGAAATATTGTAATTAAAAAAAAGATGTATTTAATGCTGTACCAAATTTGACACATTTTTTAGCATATCATTTCAATAATTTTTGTTACAAAAATGCTAAAATATAACATTGTATCACAATTTTTTCAAATTTTTTTTTGCTCAAGACTGCATCACAAATTTTGACTTTCCATTGGAGATGCTCAAACTAGAGGTTTGATAGAATCAAATCAAACATGTATTACTAAAAATCATTAGGGAGAGTTATCTATGTATCGAAATAACAATCTCAAAAAAAAAAAATAGAAGGGGAACAAATTGTCATTCACAACGTTGACTTTATGCACCAAAACGGTGCTCAATCTAACATGGCGTGATTTTTAATGACACAAATAAGTCTTTATTTTAATGCGCAAAGTTACTCCTATCAAATCATGTACAACTATTAGGGTATCAAATAGTCAAATATTGTTCCCATGTTCTTTCAAATGTTGCCATGTTATTTTGTTTTTCTTAAATGAGTCGCGTCCACAAGACGAGTCTAGTTCCAACCTAGTTGTACACGCCACATGTAGCCCATCAAAATTGCCCATATTCACTTTGAAATTTCGTGTCCTTGGCAACTTGGAGGTTGAGATCCAATGACAACTACAAGTATTGATTTCACGAACAATACATTTTCGTAATTGAGCCCAAACGACTTATTACTAACCACAATTGAAATCGAACTGGGATTCTCAATAATGCAACTAAATATCTCAATCAAACGCCTTCTCAAAACTTGAAGCGTAATTATAAACTAGTGCGATTGAACTAAAACATAGCACTGGAAATTTACAGCCAATAAAGTTAGACTTTGCCGCACATTATGAATTTATGATAAAATTCCCCGGAGATTGTTGAATGGATTTTGGACACTTTGGTAAGATTCTTTTTTATCTTATTTATTTATAGAGAATCAGATTGGCAATAGATTTAAAATTCAGAATTTTAACTAATTTTCGTTCCTTCAATTCAAATAATAGCATCACCCCACAACTAAAATCTCTACCTTCGTTCTACATCCTCCTCGTACCAATTAAAGAGATAATTTTGGTCTTCTTACATTCATTTCATAATAAACACAAAGAACAACGCCCTGCCTAAAAATATCAAATCTTGTGCGATCAGACTTTCAAGCAATAAATGGATACACATTTCGCTACCCTCAAGCTAACAAATTATGAACACTGAAGTAACAAATTATAATAATAATAATAATAATAATAATAATAATAATAATAATAATAATTTTTAAACTTTTTATTAATAAATTCTTCTACCAATGACTAATGAATTTAACACCATATAAATGTCCCCGAAGCTCCAACTCTATCGCGACGAATCAGGCGCAGTTCAGAACCATGTTTAAGAAAGACGTTTCCTGAGAATTCGATCAAAATTATGAGAAAAGTAGAATCTCAACTCATGACGTAACTGTTTAAGGCTCAGAAACATAATTTAACTGAGAAATGCAGGGAAAGGAAAAGGGATGCTTAATGGAAGCAAATACTTCGGTAGAATATGAAATTATGAATTATAAAATGGCTGCAAGAGTAATAAAGAAACGCTGAGCAATGTAATACCTGCACTTTGCTGAGGATTGATTCCAACTTCATCTCCATGCATTATAAGTAATCATTTGAAAAACAACTTAATAAGATAAGATAAAGAACAGCATTTCTACTGATCAAAATAGTTCAAAGCACTGAGATGGAAGTTTAAATATTATTGCATATATTTTATGCAGCAACTGATGGGAGGCTACATGTTTCATATATATACTTATGTGCAGGTTGTAACTAAAAATGCAACTTGTTCCAGGAAATAGAACTAAACAGGCCCAAATCCTTGTTGCCTAGCCTTTCTTTTTCTTCTTCTTCCTCTTCCTCTTCTTTTTTACAGTTAGTGGTTTGTATTTGATAAATTAACCCAGTTGGGATTTAAATCCCCAACTTCTTAAACACGACATACACACCCAACCACTTGAGCTAGACTCAAGTGGCGTCTCATTATACATATCTTACCAGGACTATATTTTCTTTCTTAAAATTTCTTGAGTGATGTTAAGGCATGATGAAAACATATTATTATATCAACATAGCTTTCACTATTAGTAACTAATTTCTTAAATGTTAATCTAATTGATTGGCCCCACTCACACACACACATACACACTTTAGAATAGATTTCAGGGTTAGTAATGGTTGTCTTGTCTATTAGAGCATGTAACGATCGATCCAGCTGTTACTAGGACTAAGCAGAAATCCGTCACTAAAACAATTATTTTTACCAAGTTATCCTCCTATCTTAGCCTATACTAACATCTCTATACAAATTGAACCGAGGAAGGCTCACACACCAGGAAGCCATCCTAATAGATTCTAACTGCATACAACATGGTTTAAACCAGCTATTTATTGCCTTGTTTTTTTTTTCGTGTGAATAAATAAAAGAACAGAGACAAACAAGTCCCTTTTTAACTGTTAAAAAAACCACCCGAAAACAGTATAAATTTAACAATAAAAAAGATATGTATACAAACTGAGCATCCCTAAATATGGCCTTTCATATAAAACATACTACTGATTAAATTTCCCCACAACACGGACGGCAGTTCAAATCTAAGGACAACGAAACATAATTAAATTGAATATTGGAGAAGGGTTGGCCAAAATGTAATACCCCAAATCTAGTTGTCTAACCAAATGCACACCAAATTGCATAAAAATAAGAGTGACTAGAGCTAGAGCTGAAACCTTCAAGAATACCCAATTAGGTAAAAGAAAGAATTCACAAGTTGTAACAAATACATAAGTCTTTTAAAACAAGCAGAACCTAGATTCATAAGTATAAAGTATGTATATATATAATGATAAAGAAGACTAGGAGAGAATAGAGTTTACCATTGGTGATGATAGCACTGGTTTGTGGAGGCACTTTTGAATTCTTCAGCGGCAAATTTAAGAACCTCAGTGAAAGGGGCTGCTTCCGGAACGCTAAAACTGAAAAAGAAAAAAAGATTGAAACCCTTAGAAGGAAAAATCATTCAAAGAAAAGAGGAAAATGAGAATGAAATTACTAACACTTTGAAGGGGAGCTTGGGATCGGAGGTAAGAGTTACTTTAAAGGACACCCTTCCATCACCAGCCACTCTTCTTTATTTTCTACACACAAAAAATTACACGTTAAAATTTGTAAACTTA